>NC_092816.1:143693315-144011752 GCF_023375885.2 Dermacentor andersoni
AGTTTATGGAAAAGTGTTAAACGAGCAAGTTTGCTGCGATATAACAAATCTTTCGGTTCGGCACGTTTTTTTTTAATGTTGTAACACTTATGAATGGGGAGTAGTCTGAAAATATGAAGCGAACAGCGCGGTTCTGCAAGGATTCGATGTTATTGATAACGTAGGCTTGCAGGGTCCCAGATGGCGGCAACATATTCGATTTTAGGACGTATTAGAGTTATATAAGCCAGTTTTTTAACGTCCATAGGGGCGTGTTCGAGAAGACCAAGTGAGCAGTTAGCAGACGCTAGGGTGAGGTTGATATAGTAATGCCATGATAGGTTAAACTGAAGGTGCACACCAAGGTACTTGTATGTTGTTGTTAGTTTTAGAGTAACGTCGTTAAGAATATAAGTGGTTGGAATACGACCTGTGCGACGAGTGAAAGATATGTTTTGTTTTAGAAACGTTTAATGACATTAAGCAGGACGAGCACCATAAGCTTACTGCGTTGAGATCAGATTGTAGGGATTGGTGGTCACTGTCACTAGTAATGTTACGGTAAATTCCGCAGTCATCAGCGCAAAGTCGAATTGTAGATGTTACGCAGGCAGGTAAATCATTATTATAATTAAAAAAATTTCTTTGTGGTACACCAGATGTCACAGAGGTAAAGGAGGAGTTAGAATTATTAACCGAGGTGAACTGTGTTCTAGATGGCAGAAAGTCCTTAATCCAAGCGAGCACGATAGGGTGAATGTTAGGCTGTGCTAGTTTCAGTGGAAGTCTGTGATGAGGAACCCGATCAAAAGCCCTTGAAAAATCTAGAAACACTGCGTCTACCTGCAAGCCCGCGTCAAGTGATAATTGTAAGTCGTTAACGAAGCCAGCTAGTTGAGCGTCACATGAAAATCCCATGCGGAAACCGTGCTGATAATGGAAAATAATGTTATGATCTTCGAGGTAGTTAATGACTTGGCTGTGAATGATGTGCTCAAGAAGTTTGTAAACGGTGCTGGTTTACGAGATTGGTCGATAGTTCAGTGGAGAGGAACGCTCACCTGATTTAAATATAAGTATTACTTTGTCTATCCTCCAGTCATTAGGAATTAGTATGTGTGATAATGATTGAGAAAACAAACAGGACAACACACCGCAAATGCTTTGAGGTGTACTCCCAAGTATCTTACGGTTAAAGCCGAGGTGATCCGAACTACTAGTAATTTTAAGATTGCTTAATCTGTTTCATTAATCACAATTTCAGGCATGCAAATGTCATGGATTGTATTTAGGTCAGGGGATGAGCTAATGTCTTCTTTTGTTAATACTAATGAAAAGGTGTCATTAAAACCTGAGCACATTCAGACTCATTAATTATGACGTTTTTACTGTCCGTAAGCGAAATGTCAGGATGAAAGCTAGGATTTATGATGCGCCAGAACTTGCGAGGGTTGTTGGTTAGCAGAGATAATAGGTCGTGATTGAAGAAATGGCGTCGAATGGATTTGAGGAGTGAGTGGTAGTCCTTGTCGCATTTCTTATACTCGTACTACGCGCTTAGAAGGCCATTTTTAGTGCAGGCCGGTAAAATCGCTTTTTCTTATTATTCATACGACGTAACTTCTGATTAAACTATGGTTCACTATTGCTACATGGGATGGTCATAACTGGAACGAAGTCATCAACAAGTTTAAATAAAGTACTCTTGAATAAATCCCATTTATGCTCAACAGTGTGCAATAAATAATGATTCATGAACTGGGTGGTGAAATAATCTAATTCGGAATTTATTTTTGTATAGTTAGCTTTGTTGTAACTTCTTATTTGTTTAATAGTAGTTTTCTTTGCGTTAAAGGAACCGGTAATGCGTCCTGTTATTACGTCATGATCCGAAACGCTGTCTAGATGAATAATGACTGCACAAATGTCGGGATTATTCGTTAATATTAAATCTATAATGTTGGCGGCACACGATGTGCGACGCATGGGATTGGTAATAGGTTTTGCTAGTGAAAAATCAAGACATGACTGAAGAAACAGGTCAGCTTGGTTTCACTCGCTGTGACAGATTGTGAAAACCAGTTTATACTAGGGATGTTAAAGTCTCCAAATATGAGCAAAGCACAGTTAGGGAAACGCATACATATTTCACACAGAATTCGATGAAATTCTGACGAGAAACCATCATTCATATTAGGAGGACGGTAAACAGCACCAATAATTACATCAGTTGAACAATACTTAAGAGAACTCATACACATTCAAGAAAGAACTAATCATCACAGGCACGGTTCGCAAATAATCCCTTATCCCCAAGAGTACGCCACCTCCTTTATGGTACGGTCTTCGCATCGAAAGATGTTAAAACGTGCCTGGCTGACAAAAATTGACTTATCAGGAATAAGATCAGTCAGGCATGTTTCGGTTAGCGCTTCAAGTCATGCGGAGCATGAATGGATTAGTGAAGAGATAGCAACATCCTACCATACAACACTTCTGATGTTAGTGTAACGGAAAGAAATGGTTTTGGAAGCATTACATGGTGCTCTTTGAGGAAAATGGAAAGCTCAGGTCTGATTTGAGGGAGTGATAGACGAACATCATTCTTGCGTGATGCCAAGAAACACATACTACGTGAGCAGCCTAACTGTCCAATACATAAGTATTATTAATAATGGGAAGCTTGTTGAAATCGAGACAAATGCGGTCACATTCTTTTTTTACAGACTTCCCGCACTGCCAGAGATGACGGCGCTTTTCTCGGACAGCCTCAGAATAATCACGGGCGATGCTGAAGTCAGTGTCCTTCAGCGTCGATTCATTGCTTAGCAGAGATTCAACTTCTTTGTCATTGTAAAATTCAGCAATGAGTGGTCTCGCCCCACTTGTAGAAGCGCTGTAGAAGCGTAGAAACGATGCGCTCTTACAACTGAAGTTGTGACGACGCCAAGTTTGCTGGAGCAAGATTCGTTCACGAGCTGCTCCGAAGTAGCCCAAGTTTCATCGTCTGCGTCATGGATTCCATAAAAAGCAACATTAGACCGTCTCGACCGGTTTTCTAAATCATCAATTTGGCCTTGCATTTTAAACAATTCTAAGTTCGGGGTTAACGCGTACTGCGCAGATGGCGCCAATTCAGTTTTAGAGTCCAATTCAACGACACACTTTCTTAGGGCATCCAAGTCATTCTTGAGGTGATATAAACGTTTAGGATCTTATTCAATGACTCCAAGACTGTAGTATGGCTAGATTCCAAACGTTGGACCACAAGAGTCACTTTGTCTAATTTGTCCTCTTGTTCCTTAGTCATGGGCCCAGGGTTCGATTCAACATCGCCACCGAGAAGTAGAACACGCCAAAGCTACATAAAAGCAGCGCGGGCACATTTGAAAGAATTGGGTGGCCACGACACTGCGAAAAGGCAAACATCGTCGTTACGGTAACAGAAAGTTTCATACTGACAGACCTGGAAGAATATCAGTGGTGAGTGTGGCATCGTAACTGCGGTGCCGTGGCCCGTCGCGTCGGTGAAATGTGCGCGTTTTTGAGCGGCTGGGTCAATAGACGCCGTTCCATGTTGCCGGACTGCTTACACAGTAGTATCCAGAACTGACAGTGGTGGGTTCGGTGATGCGGGGCACTTGGCTGAGAATCGAGTCGCATAATTCCTTGCGGCATCAGGACACCAAGAGGGTTTAGGCATGACCACCCGTAGCGGTGCCGGCGTGCCGGGAAACAGCAGCTGGCCCAATGATAAGAAGAACATCAGCGGTGAGCGTGGCATCGTAACTGCGGTGCCATGGCCCCGAGTTGGCGAATTGAAATTTGAGGTCAACTTGAATTTGGGGTTAAGTAAACTTAAAATTGCGAAGTGGGCCAGCTGAAATTTGGGTGTGGGACATTTTCAAATTTGGGCTTAGGCAACTTGAAATTTTGGGTAGGCCAACATGAAATATCGACCCGGGCAAATTTAGATTTAGGGGTAGGTAACCTTCAAATTTTAGCGTGTGTCAACATAAATTAGGAGATAGGCAGGCCTTTAAATTGCCGGCGGCTAACGTATATTTGAGGGTCGACCAACATAACTTTGGGAGTGACCCACTTGAATTTTGCGGGTGGACAAACTTACATTTGACCATGGACCAACTTAAATTTGGGGGTCACCCACTGGAAATTTGGGGGTGGGCAAACATGAAATCTGGGGGTGGGTCAACTTTAAATTAGGGCGTCGTAAAGCTTAAATTTGGGCGTGCACCAACTTGTAATTGGGGGTGGTCCAACTGAAGTTCTTGTGTGGCCCCACCTAAATTTGGGGATGGGAAAACCTGAAATTTGGGGGTGGGAAAAATTGAATTTAGGATTAGGTGAAGAGAAATTTGGGGGCGCGCTTATACATACTTAGCCAAATCCAGTGAAGTGTCTGCATTGTTTTGTTTTCCTCGGTGTTAAATGTAACAAATGTAAGTTATACGCGCAAATGTATTAAAACTCCAAGCGAGTGAAACGATCAATAGCTTCTCTCAGCCCACTCGCCCATTATCTAAGAAATATAGAACTATACCATCCTACAGGTCTCTTTTAGCTTTTTTTAAAGGCACACTGCTGTCCTAGCTTTTGAATTAGACTATCTGGTATTAAACAGCGAAAACGGTTCATACAGCCGAGGCCTCTCTACAATGAACGCAAGCAAGTTCTGTCCTCGTGTACACACTTCTTTGGTTCCAGAATTCCTAAATGGGCAGGTTCTATTTCTTTACCTTAGTATGTTTTATAAAAAGCCACGGGTTGTGCTGTCGGAGAGAGATGTAAATGCTTCACATGGAAGCCGCTCACGGAGAATGCCAACACCATCATTGGGCGCCGCGTCGAAACACCCTATATGTAGATCTGCGATCAGCTCCACAAAGTAATCTTGAAAAGCAGTCTATACACACGCGTTCAACTTAATTACTTATGTAGAAATGATTTGCCGCACGACATAACTGGTGCGGCAGTTCTCAGAAAGAAGCCTCCATGTCAGGTAAACTGATACTCATAGGACAAGTTGTCACATTAAGCCGTTATGAAACTCGTCAAAATGGCCTGCAAACAGCGCCTTTTCTTTCAGTGTCGAATCGGTGCGGCGTTTAAGATGGCGAGGCACTTCATCATCTTCGGTGTCGTGCTGACCACCTCGATCGTCGCCGTGCACCCTGAGGAAGCGGGTGCTTCACCACAACCCCTGCCATCCGCCAGCGTAGAGGCGGAGCAAAACCTGCCAAGGATGGAGAATTTACTACGTTATATGAGCGGTGAGCGTGGTATTCCAGTGCGTGCCTTCATGTCCAGATATTAAATGTTTTCTACCGGTTTTATTGGCTCTAGCTCTCTTTGCTAACGGAAATGGCGTTCGTGGACGATCTGAGATAGAATTGTACACTTTTTACAGGCGGCAGCGGCCTCATCTCTGGATTTGATATGGAAACCTAAGTCGCTTTGTATTAAAATTTGACATGTATGTTTCCCTAATTGCTTTCTTCAATCTAAGCTATGCCTTGTCCAGCTCGTTGCGATCCATATACTTATTTCAATATTATTTTCGTAGAAACAGATCAAGGCCTCCAGTGCCCGTAGGGCAGGACCACTTTATTTCACATCAAAACCATTAGAGTTTTTGTTGAGCAATTTTTAGTACATGACCGCAATAAAACATGGCCAATCCAGAGTTGAATGCGGGAACGCACGAGTGAAATGCAAGACGCGACGAATGATGCCAGCTGTGTGGCGTTTAAGCAATGGTGCTGCATGTCTTGCGTGTCGCTACGCCGCTTATCAAAGGTAGAGTCACCGTTACCTTTTGGTGAGTTTCGCAGGAACTCAGTGCGCGTGCAGAGCTCTACCAAAGGAAATGAGCAGTGTTTCCTATTTACAGCGCAGCTCTGAGGGGCCCGTTACTGCGATGAGCGTCTGCGTTCGTCGGAGTGCCTCGTCGTCGCTCGTAACCGAGTCAACAAGCACAGCAAAGATTGAAAGAGCGAACGCGGTGTGCAGCGGGTGATGAAAGATGGCTTTAGCTAAGAGAGCGCGAGAAGGAAAGCTGAGGATGAGGGTGCAGCGGAACTACGAGACGGGAAGCGCAGGAGGAGAGTACGGTGAACGCGAGAGACGAAAAGCGAAGTGCTGCGCCAGAGGAGCTGTGCGACGACGATGGGTTCGAGATGGTGCCAGAGAATCACGCGTAACAGCCCTGCATGAACGGTGGTACCTCTGCGACGGCTGCTGTGCATCGTGACCACGCGTCAGGCATACTTTGCATCTCGCGATCACCTGACAAGTGATGTAGTCGTACCACACATATACGAGGAGACAGCTTGTCCGCGCCAGCCAACATATCGCGATAGGAAAACGCGTGCAGAGCGGCGCTCACATTTCGCATTGGGGAGTATCGTAATCGTCGGTAAACGTTTTGTTTCGAAGTACCGCATTGCTAGATGGAAACACGATCAGCCGCTTACTTATTAGGCAAGCTCAAAGCGGGGTACCGTTATGTCGCATGCATTTTTATTTGTGTCTGACTATTTGCTTATACTGATAACCTCCTTCCAAGTCTTCGGGATATCTGCACAATGCAGAGAATAAAGATATATTTCTTTCGCAGCAAGAAGGCGCCCTCGGCAGTGCAGCGATCTCTTGCAAGCTGGTCAGCGAAATGATGGCGTGTACACAATATACCACAAGGCAGCTGCTCAATCAGGACAGGACGTCTACTGTGACCTCACAACTGACGGCGGTGGCTGGACGGTGAGAACACTTTCTCTTGCTGTGCGCTATTTTTGTGTAGCGTTGAAAAGTCATATACTGAATGCTGGACTGCCGAAGTAGTACGAGGAAAGTTCTGGCGTATTATGTGGAGAATTGGAGCACTGAAAGCAAAATAAGCAAAGAGAAAGCGGTAGGGCAGATTGGCTCGGCTCATCGTCTATTTATTTTCTGGCCGCACTTTATAATATCAGCATACGGACAGCACGGCATTATTTCTCACATATGTGCCGTGAAAAATTAGTGGGGCCACAAGATTCGTATGGGGAGGGATTACCAGTGAAGTTGTTTAAGATGCATATATGGGCCGCATACATAATGAAGTCATACATTTTTTTTTTCATACGACGCCAAACTACGCCGACACATGCACCTCCGCGGTCATGCATCTGCCACAACCGCTGCTGCGATTGTGCCTCCAACTCCTACGCTCGGGACGTTATAAACATGAAAGCGCAGGCCACGTGCCCAGGCACCATCGCCACACTTTTTCCCCGTCTCATTATTCGTCAGACAGGATTTACAACAAATACAGCGCCTAAACACCAACTTGCTGCACTAAGTGCAGTTTCTTATATATATATATATATATATATATATATATATATATATATATATAGTGCTTCTCTTACAACGCCGAACATATGTGGTTCTATTTCGACCCAAGATATGAAACTGATTTTTGGAAGTTGGCGGAGTCCTTGAAATCTGCGTCACCTCCACCGGGGTTGCGCCGGTATTGCTCGATCTCCGGGATCCCCCCACGCATTCCTGTCCGCGCTCCGTGATGAGGGCCATAACAAATCAGTGTCGTATCTGACCACTCATGAAATTTGGAACAGTCAGAAGGGCTTATGGCGCAAAGCCACCTCTTTGTCTGCTGATGCCCCGAAGAAGATAACAGGCTCAATCACTTCTGACTCCGCATTTCTTTCTGATCCTTTCATTGGACCTTATATGCCTAATGGCTCATTCTCTTCACGACTCTTTAAAGTCCGGCGTTGCGTCAGTCATCTCATGCCGAAATTATGGACTTGTACCAGGTAGCGACAAATATAGTGGAGATGAAGACACCTGTTAAAAAAAAACATCCACATCAAAATGCACGGATTCTAAATGACGTTCAACACATAGTAGTGAAAGAGAGATGTTATTTGGCTTAGAGCAGGTGACAATACGCTGTCTTTCTTTATAATTGACGCAGCTGTGCAGACCTTTTCTACGTCAAGAACGGGACGACATCATTGCACTGGGCGACCCAAACAACGAAGATCTCCGGGTTGATAACCCGTGCATCATAACTTTACAAGAGGCCACTTTAGTAGAATTGGAGCTTACTCTTTTGCCCCCTTCTTTGCTATGTCGGACACGAACCAGCTTTAAAAGCAGACAATTTCCCTTCAGCTCCGGTACAGCTGAAACCTTGGTAATTACGATAAGTTCGCGACCCTAACGGAGAAAACTTATCGTATGGTTGGAGTTGTTAAACACTGCTAAAACAAGATCTCACTGGTTATCACCAACTTGGTTTTCGGCTATTGTGTAACCCCGTTGCCCTCATTTATATGTACGCGAAAACAATCACACCTCGCACTTTGTACCCTCGTGCACGAGTCCCTATATTAATGCACGAGCTTGCCTCGGCCACCTATTTTACCTTGATAAGCGTTATTAACCTGTGTCAACGTTTTATCGTTTACTGCAATATTGTTGGAACCAATTCAATGATGGAGCTGCAACATGAGGGCTTACCGAAAAGTTCACTCTCCTTATATATCACCGAAAGTGCTTACCGTTGTTGTCAGTTAGTTGGTTCACTGTGTTGCTTGCAACTAGGGAAATAATCGCGCATGAATGAGGTCTGGGTGTAGCCGTCTAAACTTAAAAAATTGACACGTTTTCCTGCGTAAATTATTTGTCGACTACTGTGACGCGCAGAGTTTGAATTAAAAAAAAAAACTTGAACAGCCAGTATTGAGCCCACTGAATTCTCAAGACAGCCGTTCAAGACCTTTTTCAGTTTCTAGATCTTTCAAAAACAGACTTCAAAATTTTGTAATTCTCATGTGGACGCATGCAGTGCAGCCTTCTTAGAACAGCCAAATAATGTGAACGCTGCACGGATGGCGTCCCTGTCGGTAAATATAATCAGGCTGTTTCACAAGAACGCACAAGTAAATTCGAATTGCCACTTTACACAGCCTCGATAAATCACTGCAATAATGGTTCAGTCACAGTCCTTCCAGAAGCGACAAAAACATTGGTGTATCGACGGTTGAACGGGAAAGAAAAAGACGACGCATAATCTGTTCTCATTTTTTTGCGTGACCGTCACACAAGTATGCAATGCAAAGTTGAGGAACTCACCATTCCGTTGCAATGAAAATCCCATTTTTTAACGAATTCGACGAGTTCTTTATGTCGAATGGTGCGCTTGCTTAATTTCTGCAATGAGGTTTCAGCTTTGTTTCCTATGTATAGTTCATTAGCCATTTTTTAGGAGAGCCTAAGAACACGCTCGTTTGAGTGGAACTTTTTCACGAGATATAATCCTGAAAAATTTTGAGAAACATTAAAAATGAGCGGATATATTTCGAGTGAAAGATTTGGTTTCCCGAGATACTCGTCAGGGCACTAGTTCTAAGTAGATGCGGTATTGGTAACCACCTTCGGCCTATGGTGCCTCACGTTTCTTCCCTTCTTTTTTTCTCTGCAAGCTTTGGTAGAAATCACCGGCGGCATTCTGACCAAGCTTTCCGATATCGCCGAATGGGCGACGGCGGAACGGCCTAGACGCGTTAGCAAATGTCATGCTCATAGTTTCGTAATTATATTGGACAGGTATGGTAGGATTCGCAGATTCTCGAACACGTGAGCACGCTTTTTAATGCCGCAAAACAATCGTCCAAATGCATATCTAAGAACTGCTGCCAACAGAGGTCAGCTGCAAGCTGCCAGACATTTTAAAAATGGGCAGGAGAAGCTATTTCTTCAAAAAAAAAAAGAGACTGGGAGCTGTGCTTGTAGTTCTCTTTTGTTAGATCTGGGCGGCATGTAATGCTACAAATCTGGCCTCAAATGTTCGCAGCTCAACGCCCTTCAAGCGAAAGCTGCATGCTCGTCAAGCCTCAATGTATGGGTCAAGGTCTCCCTTGATATTATGGTAGTTTGGGAGATACGCATTAAAATCCGGCCTCGTCTGTAGCATAAACAGAAAGGCGCTTGCATTTAATTCATTATATTCGAAGACGCTCCTCTTCGAGTATTTCTGTGCTTTTCATTTCATCTCACGCATTCCATTAGGGGAATTTGGCACTCGAAAGGAACTGAAAGTACCTCGTATCCACTTCCCTGAACCAGCACAATCAAACTTATTCTGTTATTTTTTTTCAGTCCTGTCTTGTTTTTTTTTACAGGTAATCCAAAGGCGCGGACAGTTCGGAAACAGGGTTTTCCACTTCTACCGAAATTGGACCGAATACGCGCAAGGCTTCGGCAGCGCTAGTGAGGAGTACTGGATTGGTAAGTTGGCTGTACCCATGTCCTAATAAAACAAGCGATGAACTGTTGAACCAACAATTGTGTATAAGATGGCAGTTCCAAAATGCCACCCAAATACCATAGGCTGATGTCCAGCATCTTGTCTCTTCGCAACGCATAGATTTCCCTTATTGCACCAGGACAGCCGTCATCTATTCTTGATGCGTAGTCAGGCTTAGGTTTTATGCAAGATATTTAAGCCTTGCTACCCTTAGTTGCGGTGCCTATTTTTTTTCGATTATCTATTTTTTTTTATATTTTATTCAGGCACTATCACTCCCACTAGAAATGAAATGCTTTTTTTTTTCCATTAGGAATCCACATGACCATATGCCACAATCTTCTCATGAAATCAACGGGTGCGAGATCATGTCTGCCATTTAGAGTAGGCTGTACTGATAGTGGTCGATTACTGGTACAATAAATAGTGTTCGCCGAATGCCGCACATCGTGCGCGACTGCACTATTCATGGTACGGACACTTACATGGTCTGCGAAAAGGACGAACATTACGTGCAGGACAAAAATATGTAACTTGGGGTCTCTCACCAAAATTTATGCTCCATTAAAGTAAATTGGGCTTCCTATGTTACTTCGGCTGTGTTCTCATGGGTTGACGGTTTCTCTATAGGTATGTCAGGATATATATATATACGTAGCTTCTACCTTCTCCGATTGCAAGTAACAGCGAGCGGCCTTTTAAATTAACCGTGTCTTAACCAACAGATTAATGCGAATAAGCGCACTTCTGTAATGCGTACCAAAAATATTCTCATGTAAAACCTGAACGCATCAAGCTGGGTGGCATGTATCCTTAATGTATGCTTACCCCCTAATAGAGCCGCATATTACATACAGTGGGGCCTCTCATTTACTTTTTTTCTAATATTTAAGTATTCAGTATGTAGTACTTCGGTTTGTGCGTATTCTTTGGTAATCCTCTAGAATCGATGTGTGTCACACGAGAATGAGCATGTACTATATAGAATAGAATAGAATTTATTGATAGGAAAGACAGAGAGGTCGACCTGAGCTAGTGCGCTCTAGTCTGCTACTCTGCACTGGGGAAGAAGGAAGGGGAGTGAAAGTACTCGGATGGATGATGATGATGATAAGAGAAGTGGTGAGTGCTTATGTACATGAGACAGTTCTCTTGCTAGAGCCGCTCGTCGAGCTTGGTGTCCTGCAGAAATTTCAACAATACTTTTGTTGCACGCATTGAAATTGCAGTGTCAGGCCATGGGCCGAGGATAGCTTCCACCGACAGTGGTTGCCTGCCAACGCTGGCTAGAAAACTTTCTAACGTTCTTCGCTCCAGCATATATGCTGGGCAGTCGCACAGTACGTGTTGCAGTGTTTCAGGCATCTGGCAGTGTTCACAATCAGGGCTGTTTGACTGGCCGATGAGGTGCGCGTAGCGACGGGTGAAAGCAACGCCGAGCCGAATTCTGTGTAGCAATGATGTTTTGCTCCCTGTAAGCTTCGGGGGCAAACAGAATTGACCGTCTGGGTCAATCATATGTAGACGTCTGTGATTGTTGTCATAGTGGGCTCTGTAAGCCTTTGTAAGGTCCTGCATGAGTGCCGTGATCATGGAGTTGGTGTCAGGTCGCGAGTAGGCAATCCGTACATCATCAGAGGAAGAGGAGGCCGATATTGCCTCACTGTCAGCGAGTTTATTGCCAAAAACACCACAATGACTAGGCACACATTGAAAGGTGATCACGTGGCCACTTAACTCGGCACTGTGATGAAGTTCGACGAGTTCCAGCACGAGCAGCTGGTATTGTCATTTCTTTAAAAAGCATTTTAGCGCCTGTAGCGCTGATTAAGCATCGCGCAATATCTTCCATTTATGAGGTGTCTGCGTTCTTTTAAAACGGACAGCCTTCCGCATTCCCGCAAGTACCGCAGCCGTAGATGTCCATTTGCGGTCTAATCGAAATCGTCGAGTAATTCCAAGTTGTGGGATGACAAATGAGGCCGTTGTGGCAGATGGCGTGACAGCGCCATCTGTATATACCTGTATAGGAGCATGTACCGGTCTGATGAAAGCAGTGCAGAAGCCATATGTATTTACATGTATCTGCAAATGTGGCACAAGGGATATAGAATTTGTGTACTTTGCTGTCGACAAACATACACGTTATAAGAGACTACACAGTGTAACTAAAAAGTAAACACAACTGCACACATAACTGCCAGTACTATAGCGCCTACTCCGAAGCTTCAATAAGGCTTCACAAAAGACAGTTGCCGTAGCAATGGTCGCACAAGCAGTCGACAAGACGGGAGGGCGCCGATAGTCTTTCCTGTGCGCATATTGCAGGCCTTTTGTCAAGGGCTTCTGTGGCATGAGCGCGCCTCTCACGCTTTTCGCAAAGTCAGACGTTGATTTCAAGTGACCAACAGCGCAGTTCAAAACATTTCAAGTGCTGAAACGCCCGCTACGGTCAACAAAAATGTTACTTCCACTTTTTGACGAAGACGCAATGATGAAAATCCAGAACGGCGCAAGTAGCCAAGGATTTCGGGCCGTATTACCCTAACAAAAAGACGGAATTCAAAGTGTCATATCTTAGGTTTGCTGGTCGTTATAAAAAGGCGAAGGTAATTATTCAACGATGGACAAAGTGTGCCTTGCCATAATTTGAACTGCTGTAAATGACAGTCTTTTCTACATGGCCGGCAGCGTGTGCGTCCGCCAGCGCATGCTGCTGGCGTTCGCATATTCCAAGAATTCAGCATTACCAGGGTCGACGAGTCTGTACGGAAACACCCTAATTTAATTGCCTGCCTCTGGTCCCTCTAGACCCGCAACGCTAGGACTAAGAGAACCACAACAGGTTCCTGGGAACCGTAAGCGGAGAAAGCTTTGCCGTACGACGACCAGCAGACCTGAAAGTAAGCCTCCATTAGTGCTTGTATGGGAAAACTAGCTTTATTCCCTAGGTTGTTCAAGCTCGGATTATCGTCATTTTTACAGAACAATGGTGTCCATCCAAAGAAATGTTCTCTGTGGTTTGCACCAGCAAACTTAATGTTTTTTCTTCAACACGGCTATCAGTAGTTCTGGAAGAACTGAATGGCATTCCGGCAGTTGGACATGTTTCGTTTTCGCGTACACTCGCGAGGCTACACGAGAAATACTACTGACCAAACCTGCCTGTTGGCATCGCCCGTTACGCCAATTCACGCTGAGCCTGTCCACAACGCAAAACATCGCCAATAAAAACTGCAAGACTACTAATTTCAATCCGACCCCTCTTACGCATCTTCAAACAACAGAGTACATTTACGGTGGACTTCTTGGACACTTTTCTACTTTCACGTCCGAAAATGAGTAGATTGCCGTGTCTACTATCCGATCCGCTTCTCTGAAATGGAAGCTCAGATGCTAGGCCAAATCAAACCTCTAACAAAAATATGGATAGCTTCCTCGTCGAAAACATCCTGCTACGACATAGTGTTACATAGATCTTCATAACAAATGCCCTATGTGGCGAAGCGTACTAATGGGATCCTGCATGGAAGCCAATCACTGCAGCTAAATCGCCAGCCGACCGTAGACGAATGGCCTTTCGGCCATTCTTTCCAACTTTCGGCCATAAATTTCTCGCAACTATGTTAGCCACATACATGGACGTCGAAAGCAAAACGTGACGTTTGATCATTTCGTACACAGTCATTGCTTACATACAACACGACAGTGTAAGAAATGACGCAGACAACACCACTCAACCTGGTACACTAAAGGAAACTGGTGATGATACTAGAAGAAAGATTTCATGCCAACGATTATCAGCGCACGGAGAGCCACCACTTTGCCAGCTACCTAAAGCACGCCGAAGACATTGGACGGCACATCCGTCTGGGTATAAAGAGTTAGGAACAAACCGACAGCCGACACTATAATCTTCGACGACGCTATTTGGAATAAAACCCGGGCAAGCGTGTTTGGTCGTGCCTGCCAATGCGCCGCCAGCACGGCGAAGGCGGGACATGGAATTTCAAGCCGATGAGCAAAAGGAAAACAAGGTAAAAGTGGGAGCCAACGTTTCGACAATTGGACTTGTCTTTTCCAAGGTGAAATATGCTTTCTTCGGCATAGTATATATTGGTGGGGCTCTGCAAAAAGGGAACTGGGTTAAGGCTGGTGGGTGAGGCAACGACCGAGGGTGTGTTAGCGGTGAGCGTGTAGAATTGAAAAGAAAGGTGCGCTATTCTTGGTCAGTGCAAAAAGGGGAGGTAGTGTCATGTGTCAGCTGGATGACGTGTCACTGTAGGTTCCTTTTTCCTGTAGGGGCTGTACGACGAGGGCGGGGGTGAAATATCTTTTCTCTACATCGAAAAATAAAAGAAACGGCAGGAAATGGTGGTCGTGGCTAGAAATATGAAACATAAGGATATATATATATATATATATATATATATATATATATATATATATATATATATATATATATATATAAGAAAGATAAAGGGAGGAAATAAATGAAGAAGAACATACCAAACTCCCGAATCAAAATAACTTAGTGCTGTTGCTAATGGATTGATATTTAGCAAAGCGAATATATTATAAAGCTCCCATGGAAACGTTATGCTTATTCGTAACAATGTCTTGAACTTGTGAATGAAGTATAATTCGGTGTACTTCGGGTCTCGCGCGGAACGGAAATTCGACTCTAGGATGCACAGACCAAGTTCGTCCAACTAATGACCTGGTTGGTTGAAATGCTCGGCGACGGCTTTGGGAAGCTTTTTAGCTGCGTCCGCGCGATGTCTCTTTAACCTGACGTTCATTGATTGTACCGTTTCACCGATATACCGTTGCTTATAGAAGGAACATTCAAGGATATAAATCACATTGGAACTAGCGCAAGTAAAGGTGGTTTTCATTTCACGTATATAACTATTCGCGGTGTTTTTCAACTTAATGTCGCTTTGAAGGCGCCTGCAGGTTTAGCGCCTGGGGCAACAACGTGGTTTTGTTGCGAGAGAATGATGTTGGCTGACTTTTGCGTGCACTCCCACGTCTTTAAGGTTTCTGTTGCTGCGATAGTTAACCCTTAGTACATCCGCAAACACTTTTTTCAGATGCTCGTTACTTGATAATATTGGGTGGTATTTTCGTAGGATATTGTCCATGTTTGGGAGCGGATTAGAATATTTTGTTATAAAGGCTAGCGGTCTCTAAGATTCTGGTGTAGGCTGTTTCTTAGCTAATTCCGACTGTCTCTCCAATCTTGACGCGGCATCATCCGCTCTACCGAGACGAACTTGTGGTAGTTTCTTCCTGCTAGCGTTGCTTTATGGTCATTTAGGTGATGGATGCAATCGTTGTCTTCGCTGCTGATTCTTCTTATTCGTTTCGCTTGTTCGAAAAAGACTCCTTGCTTGCAGTGTCGCGGGGGATAACTGTTCTAGTATAAATATTGCTGGCTACCCGTAGGCTTCCGTTAAAGTGTCATTCTCAGTTTTTCATTTTCTATGTAGACCACTCTATCGATGAAGTTGATTTACAAGGAGAGTGGTTAGCAGTGAATTTCATACTCGAGTTAAAGTGTTTGAAATGGCCAATAGCGTCTAATAACAACACAATTATCGAGTCACCAACTGAATTCTTAAAGAACTACCTGTCAAACACCCACCCCACCGTCCCATTTTTGTTCAAGAACCGCCACACTTCATTCGAATTATCGACGGCATTAACGCCAACCAAATCCTTTCTGACCGCGCTATTCTAATAATTTTAAATGTTTGTGCCCTTTACACTAGCATACCCATGAGTGAAAGAATTGAAGCCTTCTCGAAATCCTTCGCAGTCAATCCCCAAGCGCAGGCTCCTGAAGCTTACCTGTCATTCCATAGGTTCTTTCTCACACTGAACTATTTCGAATTCGATCCACTACCTGCAAACGTTTGGCGCTATCACAGAAACAGTATTCGCTCGCACGTAAGCCCCATTTTCATGGGACAGCAGGAAGCAAACCTGATAAAATATTGCCGTGTAAACCCGCGCACCTCTCGGTGCTACATTGAAGACATATCTATAATATCGGAACACCGCAAAAGAGCATTAACCGACCTAACTAACCATTTCAACCGTTTTTGCCGAGTGTCAAATTCACTGCTCAACACCAATGTCCTAGTCAAAACAACTTCCTCGACAGAACGGTCTAGATAGGAAAGGGAACACTGAGATCGACACTTGGTAGTAAACCTACGGATGGTCAGGACTATTTAGGCTACAAAACTCATTACGCGCGACATTAGAAGCAAACAATTTTTGTCAGACAAGCCAAACGAACAAGAATCTGCAGCGAAGAGAACGTTTACATCAACCAGCTTGGTGACCTTACGTAACGCTGGCAGAAAGAAACTATCCAGACGCAGGGTTACCAGATGGCCGCAAGAAAAAATATCCAAATGACTTCAATATGTAGCCCCAGAGATACCCAAACCCAAATTTTGGGTGAGGGAAAAGTGGCCAGAAACATAGCAAAACGTTTGATGTTCTACAGGCGTCTTAGAAATGATGTAGGTGGTGTCCAAATCTCACCGCGTATTCCCGACTCCAAAATTTATTCCGATGCGTGCAACCAGCACAACACTGGCCTCAACATCTGCGTAAAAAGTTCTAATTAGAGCATCGACTGAAACGTGGACATGGACACCACTTATCGTTACAATGAGCCGAATGATTTCTTTTCCGATTTACTCATGGTGTTCTTGGTACTTACTGAGCCACGTTCTGAGCTAACTTTAGTTCACACGTCGCTTTACTCGAAGCATTTTCTATAAGATTCGGGCAAAATATTGCCACCTCCAACCTCGGGGATCAGCATTGGCTGCTTACGATGGAGTGCCGAAGAGGTGACCCGAGCTCAAAATGTTTTCTACTAAGGATGCCTTTCCTAAGCTTGATTCATAAAACAAGCATGTTACTTCTCTGCCGCTCTCTCTGCTTCTCTCTCAATTTTGTATTTTTTACTCGAAAGCACCTTGACAGTGAGTGAGCAAATGCTGCCGCTTGGAGGCATGCTAGACTTTGGGGAAAACTTTAAACCTTCTCGCATTTTCAGCGTGCGAAGAAGCGGCAGTGGTGACTTTAATTCGCCTTTGAGTAGGAACAAGCGGAACGACCTGCTGGCCCATAACAGAAAAGGTGAATTAAAATCTATAGTTTCAATTGTCACCTGGAGTACGGGCCTGACAATAACCCAGGTGGTATTAGTATCGAAAAGATCTGAACTACGCAGTATTTAAACAAGCATTCGCTGGCAAGATTCGTGCGATAATAAAACGTGTACGTAAGTTTCTGTTAATGCAGGCACGGGTGCGTGTGTTGCCATATTTCCGAGGAGGGTGTGTGTGCGCCTTACTTTCAGTTTGGCTTGAAAAAATAAAGAAGTGTAGTTACACTAGGAAACATACAAAATCAATTTTATAGGTGGCGCTAGGCTGTCATGAAGTACAAAGCAAACGCCTTAGTGCAATAAGCTCAAGCAGTATACAACAAAATACGAAGTCAGTAGGACACTATATATACATTTACAAACTGGACATAACTCTTTGCCTAGCCCTCACTGAGATGTGTGCAAAAAACACTAATATATGCACGCAAAAGCACCACAAGGACCTATTATGTATATCGAGGGCTGTTTTTTTTTTCTAAGCACAGCTGTAAAATACGCGTGAGCAAAGTACAATGTAGTGACTAGTAAAACGAACAAAGAGGAATTACAATGATCACAAACTGCTTGCATATAAAGAGAGAGTCATAATTGCAATTAGTCGTACGCACATAGCTTAAAGGGAAAAAATTACCTTCGGTGTACGGCTTGAAAACCGACGAGTTATCATCCTGACTTTGGTAAAGCAATCACTTGCCGACCCTTGGTATGCAACAGTCTTACCATGTTCACTGTGGACGAATATTGTTTTTTATATATTTACAAAGCTTATTGTAATAATATGCAACGTTCATGAAATACCAATAAACAATCGCAGCTTTCGCGTAATCCAAAGCCGCTTGACTAAAACATGAAAAGAACAAAAAAAAAAGAACGTTGGGGAGAGTCCCCGTTAATCTTGCAGTGTCTCATTCGACATGCGGTTTCTCAAATCATTTTTTTTCTCGCTGAAACCTGGCTGAATACGCATTCGACGGCTGCGTTCGAATTAGGCAGCGAAGTATGGACAAAGCAAGCTCAAATAGCAGGGGGAACAAAGATTGCTGGCATTGTTTTTCGCATTCTTCATTATAGCCCACAACTTGGTGATGCTTTCGACGCCTTCTGCTATGTTGTGAATAGTCGTCTGCAGCAGGCGATACTAGGACTCTAGCGAAGAAACTGTACTGTCTTCCACAAAGTGTGAGAATCACGACGGAGGTAATCAAAAGAATGCTGCTTGATATTATTAGGCTCGAGAAGCTTCAAATCACTGAGGCGCTTCATATTTGCTGAGAGCCGCTTCGTCATGCTCTTGATGCATGCGTAAATAAACTTGCGGCAACACTGCAGCAGCGCTATCTATCCCGACTCAGTAAGAGCAGTTTTTGAGAGAGTCGGGAAATGGCTCTCCGAAGCCACATGCCCTAACGTGGAAGATGTTTTTCCTAATCCTAACGCTTTATTTTTGTGTAACCGTGCATGACAACCCTTCCCTTCAGAAACTTCATAAATTTGCTCATGTCTTCGTACGGTTTAACTGGATTGCGAGACTTGAATTGAAATAATTTCTTGACCCTTGCGAATTCGTCAGTGATCAGGCTTAAGAAACTAAAAGCGCCCAAAAGGTGCTCAAACCAGTTCACCAGTTCAGGATGGACCTCAGAACTGGTGCGACGCTCAGCCATGTTGTTTTGCAAATGACCCGCGTTGATGGCTGCATACGTCTCTTTGTATTCTTGCTGCCTTTTGGGAGAATGCGTGAACCAGTTAAATGTTTCGCGAACCAGATAATCAATGTGAGTCGGTAGAACATCAATCGGCTGGCTGCAAGCTAGCTGCAGTGAATGGCAGACGCATTTAAAAAAAATTATTCTGAATTGTTCTCCTTAATTTTTCCGTACACGCTATTGTGCTGGCCACACATCACACTTATTCCGTCAGTGCCAACACCTACACAGTCTGTCATCTGAAGATTGCAGTTTCTAAGCCGTACTTTTAGCAATGTGAAAAGACAGTCCGCCAAAGCGTCGGGCACGAAACCAAGGAACATTGTAGCTATGTCATTTCTTTTACGCGAAAACAATCACACTACCACTGCCAGCTCTTTTGTGCATGACAGGTAGGTACTTCCGTCGATGATCAAGGAGTGACGCACGCCTGCCAAGTCCTTCAGAAGTTTCTCCCGAAATGTTGGTCCCAGCATTTTCGGTACGAGTGCAGTACAATTGGTCTAGCCTAAAGTTATCGCCGATGCAATTTCTGAGCATTTGAAGCATTCAATGAAGACTGGCGTCAGGTGGTCCGCCTTTCTGAAGCTTCCATGAGCTGCTATATGAGCGGCAAGACGCAACTCAACCAACTTTACATCGTTTTCTTCCTGGACATTATAGATACGTAGAGCGTGGAACAAGGACAGTCATGTTCTTTGTATGCTTAGCTCTTGTCGAGTTAAGCTTGAGGTTTTCAATGTGGGGTCGTAATTTCACCTTGCAAGCACGGCAGTAAGCCGCTTTACCCGAAATAATGGCTGCAAGCCAATCTGCCGGCACAGAAGAATAGAACGAAGAACAGCCTCCAAGACACCAAGTGATACTAATGATTCACAAGTAACGAAGTATGCCTAATATGTTCAAGGCAAGCAAAAAAAAAAAAAAACGGGCGGAGGGGCTGTCATAGATAAATTTATAGTACGTATGTCACATTAGGTTACACTAGTACTTTATGCTTCAGTCAAAAAAAAATCAAATCAAAAAATCAAAAATGTTTTATTTCCAACAAACCTGTTGGGGGTCCTCCAGGCGAAAAGCTGCGACATACAGATTGAATGTGCCTGAAGGCCCTCACATGGCAGCAGTACAAATACAAATACAGTATACAATGCAATGGGTTACATTTACAATAATTACAAAGATCACATTTCAAAAATTTCTTTACAAAAATATGCTCTAAGCTGTTTTCGAGTCAAGGTATTTGTCATAACAATTTCTTTCCCAAATTTATTGAACAGTGAAGGTAGCGTGTGTCTTAGCGACTGCATGAGGTAATTTGTACGCCAGTACGGTACTAACCACCTGTCTTTGCTGCGGGTACGCGCATCACTTCTGTCATATTCAAGTCGTGACGTATTTTTTAAAAATATTTGAAACTTTTCGGAGCCAAAGCAGAAAGAATACAGTAGCCTGTATTCGTAAATATTAGTTACTTGTATTATGTTATAACTTTCAAAAAGTTGCGCAGTAGAATGGAAATAAGGTACATTCGCTACATGTCGAAGTGCTCGTTTTTGAAGTTGAAGAAGCGCATGAAGATTACGTTTCGTGGTGGTAGCCCATACAAGCGCACAATAATTCAGATGCGATTGAAACAAGGCATAATATATGTACAACTTTACTTTCTCTGGGAAAAAATGACGGCAACGGGACAATGCACCTGCGGCAGATGACAATGATTTCATAATTTGTTCAATGTGATATGTCCAGTTCATATCTTCTGACAGCGTCACGCCCAATACTTTGTATTTGGTTACAATCTCAATGGGCGCGCCATCCAACAATAATTCTTCATTTAAATAAGACCGCCTGCCTCTTGCCTTGAACAATATGGCCTTTGATTTGGAGCTATTAATTTTTAGGGCGTTATCACGAGACCAACTCGACAGTTTAGAAAGGATACTGCGAGATCTTTGTAACAGATTATCAAGATCATTGTCAGAGACAAACAGGCTCGTATCGTCAGCGTATAGTACAATGGATGTGTCACTTATTATTTCAGCAATATCGTTTACATAGATATTAAACAAAATCGGGCCTAAAACGCTACCCTGGGGCACACCTGACTTAATTTCCCTATATGAAGAGCAGTTTTTTTCGATAGCAACGCACTGCGTCCGCCCAGACAGATAAGATTGAAAGAGCTGGTTTGCCACGCCACGGATGCCATATCCTTCTAGTTTACTTATTAAAATTTGATGACTTAAACGATCAAATGCCTTGCTATAATCAATAAATATACCCAACGTTAGTTTGCCCGCATCAATATTATTAATTATTAGTTCTTTTTGGCGTAACAAAGCTGTTTCGGTTGACCTGCCCGAGCGGAATCCGTGTTGACAATCAGAAAGAATGTCATTCTTCGCAAAGAAATTGGTAATGCGTGCAGAAATCAGTTTTTCTAAACCCTTAGAAAAAGCGGATAAAATGGAAATAGGCCTATAATTCCCCAGGTCATTTCGGTTCCCACCTTTGAAAATAACTAACACCCTTGCTTTCTTCATATTTGTTGGAAAATGTCCGGATTCTATAACAAGGTTAAACACAAATGCGAGATGAACTGCGATGACATCAATTACAAATTTTATAGGTCTGATTTGAATGCCGTCTGCATCAACAGCATTGCTGTTTTTTAAGCCCAAAAATATACGACAAATTTCGGCATCGTCAGTAGGCTCGAGAAAAATGCTGTGCGTACATCTCTTAACAATAGTACCACTGACCGTGTTATTTGATGATGCCGTCATGTTCACAAAGTGTTCATTGAAACATTCGGTTAAGAGGATGCCCGAAACCTTTTCATTATTCACGGTTATCTCACCCAAACTGCGATTCACATTCCCCTGTCTGATTGCATCATTGATAATTGTCCAAGTCTTTTCTGGATTTTTTCTCTGCACGGCTGCAAAAAGGCTCTCGTAATAGAGTGCTTTAGCTTTTCGCAGTTCTTTATTTAGTGTATTCCTTAACTTCCTAAATGCAGCGAGATCACTTTGCTGACGCGTACGCAGAAATTTATTGAACATCCTATTTTTTTTTGTTAATCATTCGAACATGCTGTGGTTGCACCCACGGCTTTCTAATGCGCTTTTTTACCTTTCCTGTTTTAAGCGGGAAAGACAAATTGTATAGGCGACTGAAAATGGATAGAAATTCAGCGTACGCTTGACTAGCATCTTTATTGTTATAAAGAGAAGACCAGTCTGTGCGCAAAGCAAGTGCGCGAAAGTGTTCCATATTTTCGCCTGACAGGCATCTGTAGCTGAACGTGGTATCAGGTAAAGTTCTTTCGTGAATATAAAATGAGCATATTATGAATATCTGACAATGATCACTGATATCATAGCTGATAGTCCCGGCTGTGTATATCTCTGCACCAGCGTTAACAATGAAATTGTCGAGACCTGATTGACAAGATGGTGTCACGCGAGTAGGTGTCGTAATAACGCTGCAGAAACCGGAAGAATTGATTACATTAGTTACTGCACGAGTTGGAGCGCTTTCATCAAGCACGTTAATGTTGAAGTCACCACCAAGAAGCACTTTGTAATTGTGAAAAGTAGCATGCTCTAATAGCTTTTCAGTAAATTCTAAGAAATTAGATATATTACCAGTAGGTGGTCGGTACATCACAACAAACAGGTTATTGTCAGATTTAACGCTTAGCACTTCGTAATGTGGCGTGACGCAGGTGAATTCCTCAAGCACATCACACTGTATGCCGCGCTTGACATGCAATGCTACACCGCCCCCCCGTTTATCGGTGCGATTAATAAAGAAATGTCTGTAACCATCTATGATCAGCATTTCACTGTGTTCCTGATACCATGTTTCAGAGAACATGATAATGTCAAATGGAAAAGTAAACTCGGCTAGAAGCATAGTTACTATGTCGTGCTTATAGGCAAGTGAACGCGCATTCACGTGAAGCGCGGAAATGTTTTTTGCGTGTGCGGGCAGAGAAATTTCGCTTGGAAAGCTATACTCACGATACATCGTGTAGTCAAAAGAGAGCAAAGTTTAACTTCTTTAGACGCTGCAGTTTAGGCAATCTTTTGAAGGTCAGTCTCTGAGGCAATGTGGACAACACTACTGGCTTCAGTCTTGCGTGCAAGTACTTTGCCATTTCGCGTCCAGACAAAGCGCCACTGACATTCGCGCTTTCTTGCTAATGCCAGCGAAAGAAGACGTTTCAAGGTCGGACAGAGGTGCTCATTAATAAATACTCTGGTATCATCAGGAATTCCAACCTGATTGTTTCGCAACCTAGCCTTCCGCGCTTTTTCAAGAACACTGTCCCTCTTCTGTTTGCTCTTAAACTGGACCACTATGTTAGATTTTCCAGCTTCTCGAGTGGGCACACGGTGACAGACTTCAATGTCAGAAGAGGTTATGGGCTCAGCCAGCGCATCACCAATTTTCCCAACAAGTTCAGTAACGTGTTCATTGTCCTGTTGCACAAGTCCCTTAATTTCTATATTGGACCTGCGCGAGTATTGCTCCGATTGAACAACCCTCTTCTGAAGTTGTTGAATAACATTTTCATTTTCCATGCACCTAGCACATAACTTTTCGTTCGCCTTTCTCCAGGCTTCCCTATCTTCTGTGGCTTCTCTAAGCTTCTTTTTCATGTCCTCAAATTGATCGCTCATAAATTTAACACTGTCCACGAGAGACTTCATTTCAGCACGAAGTTCTCGGATTTCGCATCGGCTTTCTCTTTCAGCTGTAGATTTGGTCATGTTTTCGCAAATGAACAGTACCAGTGTACAGAAGGTATAATAAATATACAATAGATACACAGCAATACAGAAAGGCAGCAGCGACAGCATAAACTATCTAGTTACAAAGCATGTATAATTGGGACACCAACCTGCAGTACAGGAATCAAGTTTTTAGCGTTGCGCCGATCAGCTGTCACTGCTGCCAAGTGTCGGTCCAGCGAAGGCAGCCGGCTTTTGTACCGCTTGTTTTGATGACGTCCTCAGCGGAAGAACCGTCAAGGAAGTGACGCAAGCAGACCAAGGCTCCTGGTGGTCAGCAAGATTCGCGATATCTGCAGTACAGGAATCAAGTTTTTAGCGTTGCGCCGATCAGCTGTCACTGCTGCCAAGTGTCGGTCCAGCGAAGGCAGCCGGCTTTTGTACCGCTTGTTTTGATGACGTCCTCAGCGGAAGAACCGTCAAAGAAGTGACGCAAGCAGACCAAGGCTCCTGGTGGTCAGCAAGATTCGCGATATCTGCAGTACAGGAATCAAGTTTTTAGCGTTGCGCCGATCAGCTGTCACTGCTGCCAAGTGTCGGTCCAGCGAAGGCAGCCGGCTTTTGTACCTCTTGTTTTGATGACGTCCTCAGCGGAAGAACCGTCAAGGAAGTGACGCAAGCAGACCAAGGCTCCTGGTGGTCAGCAAGATTCGCGATATCTGCAGTACAGGAATCAAGTTTTTAGCGTTGCGCCGATCAGCTGTCACTGCTGCCAAGTCCTTGCGTATCTAGCGAGGAAGAATTGATATGCTTGCGTAGATTGTAAATAGGTCTTGCGAATTTGCATAATACAGAGGTCGTTATCTCTTAAATACAGCGCACTTAGTTTGCTTAGTAGTGATGTGTTTCAATAGACTGTGGCCTCGTTTCCAAACAGAAAAGAACACCGCTTGCTGAGTTACCTGCTATTTTATGATAAACAACCACTATTGCTAAACCTAATAAAAACATTCTCGCGTACCAAAAATGCTGCTGTTACGGGTGGTCAGCCCGCCGGTAACAGTAAAGGAAGCGAGCCCACAGACTGTGATAACCTGTTATTCACGCACACACTTGGATTGAGCAGGCTAGCACGCCCTCCGTTACCGTTACTACGTTGCATCACTGTAATATT
Organism: Dermacentor andersoni; assembly: GCF_023375885.2. Classification (NCBI taxonomy): domain Eukaryota; kingdom Metazoa; phylum Arthropoda; class Arachnida; order Ixodida; family Ixodidae; genus Dermacentor; species Dermacentor andersoni. The sequence goes on from NC_092816.1 coordinate 143,718,457, forward strand.
GCGCACGTGCGTTTTTGCTTCTGTAAAAATGAAACACAATAAAAAAACTTTAGCGCATTCGATTGTCTTTTGTTTAATAAAGCTGGTGGGCTGGCAATATCTGTCCATTTACAAAGACTCAAGGGGCAAGACAGGATGGAGTGGCTGCGGTCCTCCACGCAAACCATGCCGTGGCTACCTATCTTGGGATGACGGCAAATGACGAGCGAGTACTAAGTGCGACAGCGCCCTCTTTCCTGCCCCGAAGTTTGTCATTACGCGTGAGCGTCACACATGACCTTGACTCTACCTTAGATCATCTTCATTCTGAAGCGCCATATTTGAATTTCGAATGGTGATGTGAGCTTTACCCCTCTTCTGTATAGAAGAGGCCTACCTATATATACTATGCCGTTGAAAGCAATATGTCGCCCTCGAAAAGACAAGTACACTTGTCGAAACGGTGGCTCCCGCTTTTACCTTGTGCTCGTTTTGCTGATACGCCGACAAGCAATATTTCAGGCTGTCCAAGGTGGTACGACGTCTTTGTGCATTGGACTATGCAGGGTAACTATTTCGCATATTGGTACTCGCATGTGCTGCAAGAATGCATCAACAGTGTCCTTCTTGGCCATCATCACGTCTCTCAGGGCTTCACAGCAGTTACTGAGACGTCCGTTTTCAATGCTCGATGGGCCATCTTTAAATCGCATACTGCTCGACTACATTGACACATTGGGATACGCAAGGTCAACCCTCTTTTAATTTCTGCGTCTGTAGGTTCGTCGTGCACTACAACTTCTCTAAAAGCACGTTGACGAAACGAAAGATTGTGTGACGCCATTTTCTTGATCGTAATGATGGCTAGATTATGGAGAATTTTGGTGCCAATCAGCCGTCCATCGTTACAGAAAAGACGTGCTGCAAAAATATTGTTCGTTGCTTCAGGAATGACCACGTAGAAACTTTTTCGCAGGTAGAATACTTGCACGGACCGGGGTTTGCCAGTTTGAGTAAATTTTCTGCCAGGAAATGCAAGTGGGCACGTTGAATGTGAGCTGGGCTGCATAGCAACTGAAACCAAACAATATAATTTGGCACAAATTGTTTGATCACGTTTGTCAGAGGAATGGGTCATGGTATAGGAGTGCATATTCAAATGCTCAATTGCATAGTGAGAATTGCATAGCGACGGCAAAGACAAAACAAAAGTAGAGCTACAACGACGGTATTATGATGACTGAATTGATACAGTGGCATGAAGAACACGTTCTCGAACAACGTAATCAAGACGATAGCATGACGACGATGCAACAATGACGACGAAAAGAAACTGCTGGCATAATGGCAACGGCGAGTATGATGGCACGATGATGACGATGGCGATGACGATCGCGTGCCGACGAGGATGGGGACGACGAGAGAGTGACGTTGTTTCTAAGGTTTTCATGTTTCCCATATGCCAACGTTATTAGAGACATTGACAGCACAGAATGAGGTAGACACGACAGGGACACCGGTGCGCACTACGGAATTCATGAGTGCCTTTAGATTAATAAGTGTCAGCCCAACACTGGTCGCCAAGATTAATAATTGCATTCTGCAAAAACTAGGAAATCAATATTTTGCGAAGCTGTGTTAAAAGCAGAGCTACTTGGCCAGAGGTAAATTAACTGCCAGCAATAATAAGGTTATTTGTTTATTTCAACTATAGAAGGCCTGAAGAGAGGTCACACATCATCCATATGTAATGGAATATAAATGATAGTATTAAGGTGACATCTTTTTTATGATGGAAAGATATTGTATTTATTTATTTATTGACATAATTATTCAAGCAGCACTGGCAACTTCTGGTAAGAGGCCTTCGGCCAGAGTGGTTACAAGGTGACAGAGCACCAGTCAATCGAATGCAAGGCATGATGTCTGAAATGAAAGTAAATTGAAGTAAGGAATAAAACAAGGCATGAGAGAAGACAGCTTTAATAGCTATCACTAGAGTGCTCGTGGCGCTCAGTTTTAGAAAGAAACAAAACGCTGCAAAGCAGAAGAAATATATGTATACCACATGCACCAGCAGGTCTCGTGGTCTTTAAATTCCTGCAGTATTTGTTATTCCGGTTTTGGTTGCCCCCGCTTCATTTCCTTTCTTTGTCTGTTTTTTATCATATGTTTTTTGAAACCCCCTTACCAACACATTCCGAAGTCCGAGACGTCATTATACCTTTTTCGGCGCCTCAGCCACACAGGGTATCGCAATTTATGTGTACCACCGTAACGACACCTACGTTGAGCTACTGGAGCTTAAGTCCCTTCAAAGACCACGCCGCTGCCTTACAGATACGCCATACATTACATCCCAGACTCCTTGTCGGCTTCTTAACTACTTCAAAATTACTCAAAGCATTGCTGCTATGCTACTCAAGTCACGCTTTCAACTCAGGTTTTTTTTGTCTTTTGTGTTACTCGCGCACTGACCTCCTGACCGGCTCTTCTAATGCCACAAAAACATGCCGCCAACGACACCTCTGAATGCTCCCGAACTTCTCGCTTCCCCATGCCCTCCCATGCCCCCTTCCTTTTTTTTTCTTGTTATTTCTCTCCCCCTTTCTTTCCTCTTGGTGTCCCCCCGTTTTTTCTCTCCCATTTTCTTTCTTTTCTCCACGCCTTCCCACTCTCCCGCACTTGTCCCCTCATCTTGGGAACGAAGCATTCAGACGTCAGGCGACAGAGCTCATTACCCATGAAATCTCTTCTTTATAACCAACCGCCACCGACGACAAACGCAGGTGACGTCACTGCACTAACCCTTTAAAACTAACATGCCCGAGGATGACGAGGCCGCTTTTGCCGAAGATAGGTCCTCCTATCGAAACGTTGGCCAGCCTTGCTGAGGCACCTTATCCCTGTTTACAAATTTTATAACGCAGTGAAGTCAGTATGTTCAAGAAGACGAATAATTACCAGTGGCATAAAAATTACATGCTCTCGGTGGCGTGGGAAAACAGGTAGAAAATCTGAGAAAGGAGCAAGGCAGCCGATGTGCCGCGCACATTTAGGCTATTTCATTACGCAAATTTAAAACTATTCTAAAATGCCACAGGCAACCGCCACGGCTGGCAGTGCATTTGATTCCGTAATAGTTCAAGGAAAGAATGACTGTCTGCACGCGTCAGTTTTGCAGTGGTACTATGTAAGCTTTCTAGCATGGCTGGAGTGGGTAGATCGATATGTGAGAGGCTCAGTATCCGTTTTCCTATTTATGCTTAGCTTTTGATGGAAAATGGGATACACGTACTTTATTAGCTTTTTATATCGCCTTTTCTGTAGGGTATTTCCAGCATCGCACTCGGTGATGCTTACTGACTAAAGGAATTAAGCACAAATCTTATCGTCTTTCTTTCAATTTTCTCTAAACTCTTTATGTTACATTGGCTATGTTTATACCGAACGAACAATGCGTGCTCAAGAATCGGGCAGAACAATGTTTTGTAAGCTTGCTTGTTAAGGTGACGCGGGGAATTCCGCAAACATCGCCTCAAATGGTGAGGCTATGCGAGGCCACGCAGAAGGGAAAAGCCATGCCCTTCTGCATGGCTTTCGTTCCTACGTATGACAGGTACTCGTTCCACTGTAAGCACGAGCTGATAACTCCGCCCAAGTATTGGTAGCTTGCGACCAGATCTAAAATGTGCCCACCTACTGAATACTGATAATACAAAAGATGTCGTTTCCTGGTCACGGTCATTGCAAGTTACGCATTGATTTTCAGTTACCCTGTCGCAGCACAATTAGTGTACGGTAGAAACAGGAAGTGAAAAGCCCTCAGGACTACCGATTCCTTGTATAGACCGCAATCGAAAGTAAATAATTTTACTTAACTGGCTCTTCATGCACAATATCGTTATAAAAAAATGACAAGAATAGTGTTCCCGTACTGGTCCCTGAGAAATTCCAAATATCGCTGGTTTTCAGCGTCAATCAGTTTCAACTGTTTGCGTTTTGTTGTCTTCAAGAAAGGCGTGCTTGAATATAACATAGAAAGGAATTATTTTTTATGTTAGGTTTATGTTTTGTCCGTAGTTGTGTTTGCGAAACCACCCCCAGGCGCTTTCTCGTAAGCAAAGCAATAATATTACTTTCCCTTGTTCATGGAAAACAGTCGCAAAATCAGGAACAGCATGTAATGGTGGCATAGTCGCAGAATGCCCTTTGCAAAAGCCGTACGGCCTGCGGTCGAGAAAACCGTGAAGCTCTAGAACAGTTGTTACATGTTTAAAGTTAATGCGGTCAAAAACATTAAATGGGTCTATAAGAATAAACCAATGATGTGCATCCCACGTTAGGCGTGTGATCAACTTGAAATTTTGATTCATTAGGCAACACGGATAGGTATACAATCTTATTAACAATTGCGCACAAAAATTTAGAGCACCACTTTGCATACCTGACAGGGAGTGTCTTCAATATGTCATCAACGCCAGAATACTTTTTGGTATCAACGTTATTGTGGTTTAATGCTTGCCAAATACTGCCAGTACATAATGTTTAGATAAAACGAATAACACGTCATTCACTTGACATGCGGTATTAGATTCAACTGAATTTATTCCCTTGTTTAATAAAGCTAACAAGGGCTTTGGCAAGTTAGTAATAGATGGCCACACGAGCACAGCACGGAAGAAAAGGACTCAGAGACATATCCGTAAATCAAATGCAACAATGTGAGGGAAAATTATTGAGTAATTTTTACGGTTCAATAGCAGTTTTATATATAATTTGCCCTAATCCCTTATGTATCTAGTTAACCTGGTTTACTTCCCATTTCTGGTTTCGTTATTTTACAGTATGATGAGCAGTTAGACAACCGTAATGGCTGCCGGTGCCAGCAACCGTACGTTTCGTTTCAAGACAGGTTCATGCGTCACATAGTGTACTTATCAAAATAAGAAACAAATATAAGGATCCTAAACTACTTTTATAATACTTTCTCAAACGAAGATACCCGGCTGGACTGTGCACATTTTTCGCGTGCTAATGCAATATGCCTGAGCCGAACGAACATGCTCAGAATAGTGACTGCAATTTTGTACAATCACGTTAAGAATTGCCATCTCTATCACGTTAGAACAGTCTGCAATGTCTCTTTTCTCACACTCCGAGATGAATACATACACTTTCGATAAAATGTACATGAATGAGGGCGTATTGATAAGCTTACTTATCAGCTAAAATATGTTACGATGTCTTAGGTGTGTTGATACGGCTAGAACAAGTGCAATTTCTATAAAATTATTTGAATAATCTGTGCGTTAATTACTAAGAAAAGAACACCAAATGGATAATCTGCCTCATTTTTCTTTTTTAAAGCGCATGTAGTATAGTCTGTCTAAGACGACGGCACTAAATACAACAGTAATGAAAGCCGGAACACTTAATACGCAAGACAAGGGACAGTGCATGATCGGCAAAATGCGAATCGGTGCCAGCAGCTTCCTAGTAATTAACAACACGTTAACTGCATAACATCGAAAGATCGAAAGGCGATTAACGTTTTTCAAATAGCCCGAAAAATAACTTCTGCTGCTAAGCTGTTTATAAAAGAGACAAAAAAAATCTTCCAGCTATCGTCAGACGCAATGCGTTCGGTTTGATACGTGTAAAGGTGCTTTCCCGAGCGACTCATTTATAGTCCTTTAATTTTTTCGGCTAAGTGGCCATGCTGCGAGTGATTGACCTTAGCACAGGTTTCATGCTCCAAAAGCTTTTGTGGTTCCATATATATATATATATATATATAGTTGGTGAATCTAGATATATACATGAACATATGCATGAATTTAACAGCATTGTGTTTTCCCTTTCTTAAAGTCTCGTGTTTTGCTTGCGGTAACCTCCCAAAATTATTTAGATTGGTTGCCAGGAGCCCTAAAAATACTGCTACTTCTACCCTATACGAAAACGGCAGCGCACGCACTCCTGATGAAGCATGCCCCACAAACACGGCCTTTCATCTGAGTAGGCTAGCATTTATCCAGCTATACGCTCTGTTGGAAAATTCCCGATGCTAACACAATTTAGAAATACGTACGTGAAGCATGTCACAAGAATTTGACTGCACATGCGGCACACCATTGATGGCGGCCGGATCGACGCCGCCAAACGAGATCTACCCCACTGGCTGCTCAACACACACAATCCGCTTGATGGCAGCTTAGTATCAAGGTAAAACGTTGCGTATTTTCTTTTTTACGCACATCAACTATTACGCTAAAATCAACAGGCGAGGGCGATCGCCTGCCGTAAAACATTCCGGATAGTAGAAGCGAGAACAAAAGCGCGTTATCAAATCATGTAAACGACAAACCGTCTCTATGCCTGAGTCGCTGGCGCTACATGCAACCGGTTCGCGCTAGGAAATGCCCTCACCTAATCATGAGCTATTAACGGAAAACATCTTTGCTAAAACTTACCGTTTAATGTAGTTGACGTGTGATGCCTCAAAGAAGACACGCATACACAGACACCAAGGTTCAGGCAGGCGCCGCACACCGCTACAAGCGTTTACGTGCCTGGCGCACTCGTGAACATTCAAATTGATGCAGACCGATGGCGCGTCGCCATTGCGCATGCGCAGGAGCTCAGGGCGCCAGGGGTGTGCGCGCTCCGAGAAGTCCGAGCGTTTTCTTCTTTTTCATTTTTTGTCTCGTTCTCTCTCTGCGTGTGCCATACGCGCGGAACTGGTTGCTTTTCTTTTCCATTTTTTTTATGGATGAAGGAAATGCGCTGGCAAGTTGTTTTACAAACGCTGTGGGAAATCGTATGGAACTGGAACGCACACTTGGATGAATGTGCTGTTTGTAATAGCCGTTACAATGCCCTTCGGGCGCTTGCTTTATCGCCTGCAACGATGAGTAAAACAGTGCATTTCTAGCATATCTTCCAGCGTACCGGCAAATGCTGGAAGATATGTGTCAACTGGATAAGTACTGAAAGATATGCTCGAACATACCCGTTCATATATTAGTGCAAATTTTCTGTTCCGATGATAAGTCAAAGCAATCAGTACAGCATTGTCATAGTTATATACATTGCCGCGCAGGCATACCGCCTGCGAAATACTGTTTCGGCTCAGAGAATTTAGCGCATATCTGAAGTGAACGAAAGGCTTTGATCAGATTATAGTGCAGGATATCAGTCAACGAAAAACCACCCGATGTTAGTGATGCAGCCGACAAAAGAGAACAATGTGAAAAGTATCTGGGAATCCGACGACACACAACGGGCACACCACATGCGCGACATCGGTTAATCGCACACTCGAACAAGCACATGGATTGCACGCTCTATGGCATCTTTGGGCACTCATTTTAATTGGCACTGCTTCAAATGATCTCGTCAGCTCTTTAGATTCGAATATACCACCATGGCCGCAACAACAGATAACCAGAACTGCACCCGTCCTTCTCTGTGCAGGAAACTACGCCCTGCACGCCCTGACGTCCGGCGAAGAAAACGTGACTCTTCGCGTAGTGCTGAGGAACACCACAGAAGACAGCGCCTTTATCTACTATAACACTTTTCGTGTGGCGAATGAAGAGAATTTGTTCATGCTAAAAGTGGGAGACTTGATAGGTCCACAAGGTTGGTATTTATTGTGGCATATGCCTCTTCTACTTCAGACTTCTGTGTAAGGTCTATATTCACTGAGAATTGTGGTTCCTACTAAGATTGACCTCTCCCGCACTTGTGCCTTCACTAAACTGCAGGATATACACATTTACTCGCAAATTTAAAGAATGTGAAGCGTTGCAATAATGAAAACGTAAAATATAATATGTGAAATCCAAATTACTTGAGATTTGTTAGCATGAACACTGTCGCGTTGCAGTACTAGACATTGCATGCATCAATATACAAAATTAGTTCCGGGCAGCGATTTCGGGTGAGGTAAGACAGGTAATAAAATGTTTATTACACATGAGGACCGCGCATCAGTGATACGTTCATTTCAGTGTGTACACTTTTCATATAAAACGGGGAGAGTTAGCGAAGAATACGTGCGCTTTCTATCATTAAATATTGATCAATACAGGTATGCTTCATAGATAAGCAACTGTAGTTGCCATGCAGAAGTAACTTTCTTTATAAAGTCCTAGTCTGATATGAATGATAGCCCTTTGCGCCACTGTTTTTCTATTTAGAGGTTTGTCAATATGAACGGAAGTACAAGTGATCTATTTATGCTATGAAAATTGTGTAAGAGCAGTCCACACAAGCTGCAAGAAGAGCTTTATTACCTTAATAATGTTCATTGACTACGACAGAAGTTTCATTTTGTCGATTACGAACATATCTCTAAATGAAAAAAAGTGAATTATGATGAAACAAAAACCTTGCTGCTGTCTACTTAGACCAAACCGGAAAAGTTACTGTGCTTTCATTTCAAAGTAAATATCAAGGATATCGTGACCTACCTCTGGAGTTAGTTTTTTCACATGAGCATCTTATCTTCCCGTGACGCAGCTTTACATTACAGAAACCTGTCATGAGACGACTTGTGTATTGTTAGTTTAGCAGGAATAAAAACGGGAAGCGACAGGGTCGATTTTGTTTTCTTAGAACCTTATGTGCTGATCAGTCAATGAAGTAAAAAGAAACATAAGAAATTCTTTTCATTGAACTGCGGAAATAAAAGTGAAAAGCGACCAAAAGAAACTTTGACGCACTTGGGAGGCTAAATTCACACTTTCCCCATTACGCCTGCGCTGCTCTTCAATTATGAAAATGCGGTGGTCGACCTTCCGTCAACACTCTCGAGTATTTGTGCATTTGCGCAAAATAAGCCTTGGGGATGTTTGCCCTTGCCCCACATGGCTATGACTGCATATGGCGGCCACCGTTTTATCAGCACGCTTCGAGTGGTACGAAAACTCAGGAGCTGATGTTTTCTGCTATGCTTTCCCTGGCATACTCTGCATATGGCTCTAAAAAACAAGAAGTCGATCCCTTCGGTTGCCATCATACTCCTCAAAAATATAGTTGGTATAACACTTTCAGGGAAAATAATGTACAGACATTGGCAAGTACACAAGAAACATCAAGAAATGGCAGCCCACGCTTGGGTTTAATAGTAGTCGCACGTATTGTACAAGATGCGAGCCCACGCTTGGGTTTAATAGTAGTCGCACGTATTGTACAAGATGCGAGTTATCGCTCGTAAATGCAGAAGATGCAATTTCTACAATTCAATCAGAAACAGGTAATCTTTTCTAGTATGTTACTAGCACCGTTTCACATTATATGTTATGTGATTGCGTGGGGAGTTCCTTTAAGTGTTCCTAAGCGAATGATTTCATCACAGGTTGGGACGCAATGAGGCACAGCGATGGTCAAAAATTCTCCACCTTTGACCGTGACAACGATTCCGGGAACAACAACTGCGCGGCTGCATACCGAGGAGGATGGTGGTACGGCAACTGCCACGGTTGCAACCCGAATGGTCTCAACCTCAACGGACTTCACGAGAGCTACGCCGACGGCATAGACTGGAGCGTTCGAAACCACAAAGGCCGCTTGTACCACTATTCCTTCCCTGCTATGATGATGATGATCAGGCCAGCTCGGTTGATGCAGGGCAAGGAGAGTGAGCTGAAATTTTTCCCATCATCGTAATGTTGGAAAAAAATTGTCAGAAGAAAATTAAAACAAATAAAATACCTTAACGTGGCCGAGGTTCGTTCGGACGATTCTTCTGTGAGATATAGATACGTACTTTAGTTTGTGATTCTTCGAAAGGGTGCGATAAGTTGTTCACTGAGAATATAGAAGCAATCCTGTTGGTATGCCAGGTGAACAAGCCGTCTCGGAATGACCGCTGCATGCTCACGAACTTACCAACTTTGCGATATACCTGCCGTGCCATCAAAACGCTGATTGTGCAAAAACTGTTCTTCAAAGCGATACTCCCGTCACCACTTAAACGTCCCTTTTACTCTGTGCAAGAAAGTCGTGTAACACCGCATGATTGAGTATCGGCCGACTATACCCCCAGTCGGTGAAGAAATCTTTAAATTAAAAATTCTAGCTGCTTTACACACGGACGCAAAAAAATGCCAATTGTAGCTAGGCCTAACTTTTCAAATCATAGATCTTTTTCATCTCAGCTCATGCGCAGTATTGTTTCCTGGCATTCAGAGAGTGTCACTCCATCGGCTCTGCAGCTGAATTGTGCATCGGGACTAGGCCTAGTGCCTCCGGTGACGCGCTGGCGGCGGTTGATTCGCCGGCGCGGCTCGTCACGACGGCGTTACCGGCCGCACAATTGACAGCTGAGCCTGAATAGCAGCTCCTGGTTCCTGCTCCAAGTCCTTCAGCTACAGCCCACCCGCCGCCTTCCCAAATCGCACATCAGACCGCGAGTGATCTGCCTTCAGGGCGGAGCCCGGCGATGCCTTCCCCGTCACCGATTGGGAATTGGGCTCCAATTGTTGTGCACGACAAACCGAGTACCCTATGGACTGTCTTCTGCGCTACCATCTGTGCCGTCATCCCCCCGTGGTTCTCAGAAGCGTCCTTGGGAGCAATCTGCACCAGATTCAAGCATTCGAGCAAGCATTCCTCTCTAACGACTGACCACCCAGTTGTGTGGACACCAGGTTCGGTTTGCTTTAAGGCAACCATTAAAATTCTGGCCCCCACCAGCTACACGGAGATGCCGAACAGGATTATTCAGGTGAATCTAGACGCTTTTCTTGGCAGCACAGGTTTCCGCGACTTCACGGCCAGGAAGAAGTTGCATACCATCGCTTTGTTGCTCCCGGCATTGGCTGCTGTCGAGCGTTTCAAAACGCTTCAGCGTCTCTCGATCACAAGCGAGGTCACCGTGCCGGTCCAAGTGTACGTTGTAGAGGGCTCGGACTTACAGCGCTGTGTAGTTTACAACGTTGACGTTGGGGAGGACCAGACTGCTTTCCAGCGTGAGCTCAACTGTCCTACTCACCGTGTCATTCAAACGCGTTACATGGAAAATAGTTACATGGATTACAAGAAAACGTTTGATTCAGTCGAAACCTCAGCAGTCATGGAGGTATTACGGAATCAGGGTGTAGACGAGCCGTATGAAAAAATACTGAAGATATCTATAGCGGCTCCACAGCCACTGTAGTCCTCCATAAAGAAAGCAACAAAATCGAAATAAAGAAAGGCGTCAGGCAGGGAGATACGATCTCTCCAATGCTATTCACAGCGTGTTTACAGGAGGCATTCAGAGACCTGGATTGGGAAGAATTGGGGATAAGAGTTAATGGAGAATACCTTAGTAACTTGCGATTCGCTGATGATATTGCCTTGCTTAGTAACTCAATAACCAACTGCAATGTATGCTCACTGACCTGGAGAGGAACGCAGAAGGGTGGGTCTAAAAACTAATCTACAGAAAACTAACGCAATGTTTAGCAATCTGAGAAGAGAACAGCAGCTTACGATAGGTATCGAGGCACTGGAAGTTGTAAGGGAATACACCTACTTAGGACAGGTAGTGACCGCCGATCCAGATCATGAGACTGAAATAATCAGAAGAATAAGAATGGGCTGGGGTGCGTTTGGCAGGTGTTCTCAGATCATGAACAGCAGGTTGCCATTATCCCTCCAAAGAAAAGTGTATAACAGCTGTGTCTTACCAGTGCTCACGTACGGGGCAGAAACCTGGAGGCTTACGAAAAGGCTTCTACTTAAGTTGAGGACGACGCAACGATCTATGTAAAGAAGAATGATAGGTGCAACGTTAAGGGATAGGAAAAGAGCAGATTCGATGAGGGAACAAACGCGAGTTAATGATATCTTAGTTGAAATCAAGAAAAAGAAATGGGCATGGGGCAGGACATGTAAGGAGGCGGGAAGATAACCGATGGTGATTAATGGTTACGGATTGGATTCCAAGGGAAGAGAAGCGTAGTAGGGGGCGGCAGAAAATTAGGTGGGCGGATGAGATTAAGAAGTTCGAAGGGACAACATGGCCACAATGAGTACATGACCGGGGTAGTTGGAGAAGTATGGGAGAGGCCTTTGCCCTGCAGTCGTCGTAACCAGGCTTATGATGATGATGATGATGATGGTGACATGAAAAAGGGATCGTCTTGCATCGTCACCTTGCAGGGCCCACCAACTCCCCCAGCCTGCCTGTACTAATACGGCTGCATTCTACTACCACTACCTGGACCATATAAACCCAGTGTCGCCTATTGTTGCAACGTATCTTATTCATGAATTTAATGATTTTTATGATTTGTATGTTCAGGGTATCATAACTGTTGACGCCTTGTGGGTACAATTTAAAGAGCACGTGATGCATTGCATCACAAATTTTATTCCTTTGAAAAAGAAGGCAACATGCAAGCACAATTCATGAATTACTCGAGAAATAATCCACATGAAACGAAAAATTAATAGGTTAAGGCAACGAAATAGGCAACGACCAAACTTAGAACTAAAGGTAAACATAATTTCGGTAAAAAAACAATTAATGAATAAAGTACTCGAAGCTAGGAAACGATTTTGTGGCACTACACTTAACAACATCATTAAAAATTCGCCGGCCAAGTTCTGGAGGCATTTAAACAGAAAGAATGTTACTGCTAGTTCGCCTACACGTGGAAAGCAGCAAGCTGACTCATTTAACAATTACTTCCAGTCGATATTCACCGCCGATAACGGTGTTTTAGGACCATTAGCGTGCTATAGTAATGAGTCTACACAACTTTCTGGCGCTCCGGTCATAAGTGTACCTGGGATTCTTTCTCTGTTGTTGAATCTTGATGAAAGAAAGAGTTGTGGTCCTGACGGAATTCCAAACTGCTTTCTTAGGCGCTATGCCGAACCAATCAGTGAATATGTCTACCTCATATTTTCTAAGTCACTTCAGGACAGCTGTCTGCCCGCTGAAGGGAAGGTAGCAAAAGTTGTGCCCATTCACAAATAAGGCGACGTAACGTCCCTGTCCAATTACCGGTCTATATCCCTCACATGTACCTGTTGTAAAATTCTTGAGCACATCTTATTAAAATTTCGTAAAGAACATACTGAGACTAAAAACATCATTCACCAAAACCAGCATGGCTTCAGAGCAGGGTTGTCCACTGTTACCCAACTGGCAGAAATCTTTCATTACCTCGCAGAGGGAATCAATCATCAAAACCAAACTCATATAATTTTCCTTGATTACTCAAAGGCTTTTGATTGCGTGGCACATGCTAAACTAAATTTCAAACTAAACAAAATACTTGGCGATGGTCCCGTTACGAGGTGGATAGCCAGCTACTTATCGGAACGCCGACAATATGTGCAATACAATGACCATGCTTCTGATATCGTTCCGGTCATTTCTGGCGTGCCGCAGGGCTCTGTGCTAGCACCATTTTGTTCATTTTATACATGAACGACATAACATACCACGTTGATGTGAAGGTGCGTCTCTTTGCGGATGACTGCGTGCTATACCAAAAAATAAACGCTCATGCAGACCAAATAAGGTTAAACACAGCTTTGGGCAACGTTATAAAGTGGTGCAATACATGGCAAATGGCAATCAATATGGAAAAAAACTGTAGTGTTGTCTGTCACAAATAAGAAAACAAAACTTAATTTCTCTTACGGTACTGGCAACGGCGTTCTCAGAACAGTAACTGAAAAGAAATACCTTGGTGTGATTATTTCTGATAGTCTCAGCTCTAAAACCCAAGTACAAAACATTACCAAAAAAGCAATGAACAGTTTATGCTTCCTTAAGCGCACCTTGCGCTTTGGGACTTCAGATACCAAGTTACCCGCATATAAAGTCCTTATCCGTCCAATCTTAGAATATGCAAACGTCGTCTGGTTTCCATATATGCAAAAAGATGTACACATGCTCGAATCAGTTCAACGAAAAGCTGTTCGTTTTATCTACCATAGGTACCGCCGCACTGATTCTCCCACAGAGCTGCTTTCCTACGCAAGCCTAGACACCTTATCAAGCCGCGTCACGCTCCATAGACTCAAGTTTCTTTATCAATTAATTCATAACGCATTTAACGTGGATCCTGCTACTTTCATTAGTTTTAATCGTTCTAGAGAAACACGTCACAAGCATGACTTTACGATTAATGAATACTCTTGTGCTAACAACACATATTACTTTTGCTTCTTCCCTCGAGCCATAGGAGAATGGAACAGCCTAGATAAATCTATAACTGCGCAGGATTCCTTGAAAAAGTTCGCTGAGCTCGCAGCCTCGTCAGTCTCGTCAACAATGCAGACCTGATGATCATGTTCAGACTGTATTGATTTTCTGTTGTTGCCTACTCGGTGTGTAACTGGCGTATTACTGTACTGTACTGTATACTGTTTGTATTGTTGCCCGCTTGATGTGTAACTGGCGTATTACTGTACTGTATACTGTATTCCTGTGTCTTGCTGATAAATCCACTCCTGTAACAGTCCCAGTGGGACTAACAGTATGTTAAATAAAAATAAAATAAAAAAACCCTTTCTGACCTGGTCAGATGCACCGATCCTGTCCGTTTACAGCGCCACATGAAGCTGTACTAGCTGGCACAGTGCCCTACCTATGTGGATTCTGCAAGACCTACGACCACGCTATCACTTCTCCAACTTATCCCACAAAGTAAAGTGCCACTGAGCAGGTTCGTCGCGGGATTCATAAGCAATGACCTCAGCATGCTGCTACACAACCAGTGCTGACATCCAACAGGTTTGCAGCGCTCCAGTGGGATAATGACGACTGGCCAGACCTTCCCGAGCCCAACCCGTCCGCAGCCCATTCCCAACAGACTTATAGTGACCAAGTTCCCAAAGACTGCCGTCGCCCGCTAGTTACGCACAAGCAGAGCGCGCCGGAACATCTACGTGATGTTATGGCAGCGGTTGACAATCAAATGGCCCGCCTTTTAGCGGAGGTTTCCAAGCTCTGACAACACCGCGAACTACTTGCGCGTCGTCGACGTGCAATAGAATCTGACACCAATGCAGACATAGTTCCTCTAGATCATCGTCTATGTCACGCCCTGCTGTATCGTTAACTGATTCAACCAGGTATTCTGCTGCGTTGCCAGATAACTCTACAACATCCGTTCTGCGATTAATGGTCAGCCAGTTATCAAGCCTGACATCAGTGATATTACAAAGCCTCGACTCGTAGTAAGAATTGGCGGGTACAGGTGTTTGTGGTGTTCTGCAGTGGAACTGTAGAGGCCTCTCCACGAATGTGAGGGAGCTGAAATCCTGTCTTCGCATGAACAAGTTATAGCTATGGGCCCTATTACTGCAGGAGACCAGCGCCTTGCCTGCCAATCCGAGGTTCAGTGGATACGTGTTTCCTTCGATGAGTGACCGTCACGTGCACACAGCTGCCTCTCGAGGATACGTGGCAGTGCATGTTGATGCGCGCTATCCTTATGTTTGCTTTTCCTTTGAAAACTGGTGTAACTCCAATCAGGAGGTTGTGGCAGTAGCTGGGAAGTTACCCAAGGCAACTGTTGTGGTAGTGTCATACTACGTAAGACCGGCCGGTGGCTCTTCACGCATTAATCTGGGCTTATTTGTGAACATCCGTCGACAATATCCAGCGCGTCCGGTTTTAGTTGATGATTTCAACGCACCTCACCCAGATTGGTGGTACCCCACTTCCAGCCCCCGAGGTAGGCGTATGTGGGACGCCTTCACCGATGTGCTGTTTTTACTACTGAACCATCCCGATTCATCAACGCGGCCTGTGCCTCAAGTTCAACGGACAACATGGGCGCCGTATCTTACGTGGTGATCTGGTCCCGGCACTCCCACTTGGCACCTTGAGCCCGACTGCTGGGGTAGTGACCATCACCCTATCATCATCGGCCTTTATCCGTCGCAGGCCCGCCGATCGCGTCGCAAGTGTACTGTGGTCAACTGGGACACCTTTCGATCCATTCTCCAAGAAACCTCTGTGGACTCGTCACCCCTACTTCTTGACCGCATACAAAGCGCGCTCAATGAAGCTACAACCGTCTGCTGGGTAGACGTCGATCGACCGGCACCGTATATCGGCCTGGTCAACTTGTAGGCTGCTCGCAGGCAAGCTGAGCGGGCAGCATCCCGAGACCCAACCTCTGCACAAGCACGTACAAGACTGAATTTCCTTACTGCTAAAGCCCGAACATATGAACGCAACCTCTCGCGGTAGCACTGGCATATGTGGTGTCAGCGGTTTTCGGCGAACGTTCGGTGCCATAGAACACTGCTGCCGCAGTTTAGACGCGGCGGCCACAACCTGCTTCGTTGCTGGCTTGTCGCCGGATTATTTCGTCAGAACAGCAGGCCGGAAGCTTTTCCCCAGTACGACGTGTTGCCTCCAACAACCAGTGGTACCTCCTTGGCAAACATTCCAGCACATATTGACAAGTTACGATCTACAACAGACTCCGAGGGAATTGCAAGCACTTTCACCATGCCTAAGTTGCTTGCAGCGATAGATGGTGCCAGTCGCGAGACAGCCCCCGGTCCAGACTCTATTACTTATGAGGCTTACAAGAAGCTGAGTTGAGCTGTTCTGCCTCAACTCCTTGACACCATTAATAAGGTATGGCTAGATGGCGTTGTTCCTCCAGGCTGGAAATCGGCTATTGTGATCCTGATTCCGAAACCAGGCAAGCCGCCGACCGACCTTAGCAACTTGCCGCACATTTCCTTAACGTTTACGTTGTGCAAGCTTGCTGAGAAAATACTAGCCAGGTGACTGTCGTTGTGGCTATAAAACCACGGTTTCTACCACACTGCTCAAATTGGCTTCCGTCCATACATAGGTACTGAAGATGGGCTGGCTGTATTGGCATCCTCAGTTTTATCGTCAACTCGCAGCCACACTGTCCGTACTGTCCTCGCTATGGACGTCGAAAAGGTACATGATAGCATCAGTCATGCTGCCATCTTGGCTTCAATTGACATGCTGCATTTCCCCCTAGAGTACAGAATTTTGTCAAATCTTTCCTTAAAGATCAACACTTTGCAATTCGCCTCAGTGGTGACGCCGTTGGCTCATTTGTCCGTCTTCGCGGCTTACCCGAGGGATCGGTATTGACACCCACATTATTCAATATTGCTCTCATGCCGCTTGCATGGTGCTTACAGGATGTACCCTACATAAAGCTTTTGTTTTACGCTGATTACATCACGGTTTGGAGCACTCATCATTACCTGCAGACTGGAGCCGCTGCCCTTCAATCAGCTTTAGATATTACGCCGACTTACGCTTCTTCAGTCAGCCTTCAGCTTTCCGTCAGCAAATCTGCTTACATGTCAGTCGCCAGTTGTTGGCGCCGGCCTAAACTCTCTGCTACACCCATTCGTCCTCATCTATCCGGAATCCCACTTCAACAATGTTCATCTATAAGGATTCTGGGTATGACGGTCAACGAGTCGGGAACCGGAACTGCCAGGCTCTCCAGCGCTAAAAAACAGACGATTCAGACGTTGGGTCTGATTAAGCGCATTTCTCCTAAAACGGGCGGCGCCAACTCATATGTTGCGCGACAGTTGGTGAAGGTGATAGTGCGACAACGTCTTGTTTACCAAGCAAGATTCCAGCATTTCACGCAAGCACAATGTTATCACCTTGAAGTTATTAATCGCGAGGGAATGACTGTCATCTCTTGCCTTCCCCGCATCACCCCGATCGTGGCTCTCCAAGAGAATGCACAGCTGAACACAGTAGATGAGCTGGAGCAGCAGCGACGTGATAATCGCAGGCTTAAGGCCAGCCTTTCACACGAAACGTGTGGTCTCAGGGTTTACGCTTTCTCGTACTCCCTTCTACCACCAGCATCGCCAATTCCTTGTCCCTGGATTTTTTTACGGTTGAGTGATAACAATCCAAAGGATATACGTCGCCCGACATCAACTCACGCGGTGGCGTCGCTTTGTGCCCGAATTCTAGCGTAAGATGTCCACCTGTCACTTGGCTCCATCGTGCTTTACGTTGATGCAAGTATTCAGGACTGTGACATGACCGCTACACTTTATTGCCCCTACAAACATTCCTTTAATAAGACGTCCCGGTTTCAAATCGAAGAGCGTCCTTCCTCTATTTGTGCTGAGCTCCTTGCTGTTCGAGAGGCCTTGTGCGCTATGGCCGCCTTTCCCATGGGCCCCACGGCCCGCATCGTCATCCGCACTGATGCCCTCCAGGCGACGCGAGTTCTGCGACGCGTCAATCGCAGCCCTGAAATATGTCAACAGATCCATCTTCTGGCGGCCCGCATCCCGCAGCCGATATCTATCGAGTGGATCCCACGCGAACTTCTGAGCTTCCAAAGCCGTGCGAACTCTGCGCCCCGTCTAGCGACCTCTACATTGGCACTGCCTCAGATCCTTCATCTAGATGATGCCACCCTCCTTTTAACAAGGAAGGAGCACCTTCGGCGCCGCACACGTGCATTCATACCTCCGTGTGCGGTGAACCTTCCCCGCGGTCTTACCCGTGCAAAGGAGGTTGCGCTTCGGAGGATCCGGGTTGGGGTTGCCCTCACTGCACTGCACTTTCACTGCACTTTCGCCAGTTATATCCTTGTCCTGGGTGTCCAGCCTGCATGTCATGAAATACTGAAGACGACATCCGCCCCCTGTTGTCCTAGCGACTACACAAATTGCGATCACGCATAATCCTAGCGATTACACTGCGTGGACGTAGGGACCGCATTATCAGTCCCTCTTGGACTTCATTAGATCCGGAAATCTTTTTTCATTCATTTAATCATCCTTATTCGCCCATATCCCATACCGATATATACCCTAAGGCATTTACCCTCGCATTAAAAAAAACTCAGTCACATCTTTGTCGTTCTAGGTTAAATGAAGCCAGCGTACTACAGCTATTTTCGGCAGCCCCGCTATTCCACAGAGCCTACAAGCTGCCTGCGATAAAACTAGCGAAACAATTATTAGTGTATTCCTCTTTTCTATATTCTCACGCATGTTGTGCACCCACACATACAAGATATTATGAGTAGCTCCTTAGCCTGATTGCAGAAAGAGGCGCGTAGCTCACTTTGGCGAAATTGCCATGACAGGAAGTCATAGATAGGCCGAGCACGGTTAGGCGCTCATGAGCGTCCAACTATATGCGAGTACAAGTCATTTAAGCGAAAGTTTAGTTGGACAAGAAAGCTGGACAGACACAGTGCAGTACGTCTGAGTTCCCTGTTCATTCCTGTAAGTGTCCGCTGTTGTCACTGTATATGCCGAGTGCCTTCCCGTTCCATTGTAATTATGTGTCTTCATGCCTGGAGCATGATTGTCAAAAACTGACGTTGCGGATTGATCAGAAAGTGAAAATTACATGAGCGTTTTTGCACTAGTGCGCACCGCTTTGTTGGCTACGATTAGAACTAGTTGACAATTGAAAAAGAAGAAATTGGAAGGAAACTTTTTCGAGCCTCTATATCTACTTTAACGTGTAGCAGGACATCCTCAAATGGGATCGAATCGTCTCGTCAGAAAAAAAACTTAGAAGTGGACGAAAAGTTTGCTACTGTATTCAGTGATATCCCTTATATTATGTAGGAGGTTTACCAGATATCTATATTGCGTTACCTGTACTAGATCGGTCACGAGGAAAAAAATAGACTGTAAACATTTCGTAATTAAATTGCCCAGTTTCTTTGAAAATAATATGCATCGTAATGAATGCACCAGCCCATCTTTTTCTCCTAATGTTTCAAGCAACTCTGGAAATCGTAAAGATGATTGTTGCCGAGTGTCCCCTGCGAAGGTGTTTTCCCAAGTGAAATGGAAGAAACTGTTGCATTTACTGGATTTTCATCTTTAAAAATAAAGCAAAAAAAGTTCACCAACGTATGCGGCACTCCCTCATGCGAAATTTGGCCGCACCTCCTTAAGTGTTTTGAATTCGCTATATTCTATGTACTATGTTCGCATGTACAGTTGCAGACCACATTTTTTCCACACATACTCTTTCTTCAAGGCACACTTCTCTGCAGCCTTGAAGGTCTAATGAATAAAGCCTTGTAGACGGATAAATGGACGGACTATGGTCAGCGGCGGCGCTTAGCGTCTGCTTCGGCGGCGCGTACTCCCGTATCTTCTCGGCGACGGTGCTTGGCTTCAGCTGCCGCGAAGGCGAACAGGACAGTTGCGCTGAGCCTCGGCTCTGGCAGCTCGTTTAGCAGCAGCGGACGACGCAGCACATTCACTGGTTGCGTTGCTGCTAGCTCAGAATGAAAGCCTGTATAGGAGAACGCGTGGCTCGCGTGCAGCGCATTCCCTAGCGGCGACGGCATAGGCGAAGCAGCGCATGCGGAGTGGGTCAAAAGCCCACGCTAGCGTTTTGTCTCCATTAATGGTTCCGTCAGGCCCCGCACACTCTGAGGTTCAATAAATGGCCACAGAGGGCGAAAAAGATTGACCGCGCGGCGCTGCCAAAAGAAAGGAGGCATAGTACACCAATTAAAAATGTTTCCCCGTGAGCACAATATCTCACGGTAGAGGCGCCGTAGTAAGCGAAATTCTAACCTACAAACGTATCCAGCTTTTCTGGACATGAGGGTTTAGTTCGCGTGAGTGCCACCACGTGGCGTACTAACCTTAAACTTTTCAAACTTGCCGCGGTGACGCGTGATGACGTCAACCAAAAAAAGAAATAAAAGCTATCCCTGCACATTGAACTTCGCCACAACGCTTGTCCCGCCGGTGTTATCAGTGGTCTTGATCAAACGTATTCGCTCGTCGCCTAGAAATTACTCGTCATCCTAAGAGCGCTTAGTGGCGACGAGCAATGGTTGATTCTGGGCTTTTGATGCGGTTCTTTTTTTTTTGTTATTTTCTTTTCCTTTTCTTTTTCTTTTTTTTTTCATTCTACGGAGTAAAGAAGCTAGCCTAATCGTCAGAAGTACTTCGGGGCAGCCTTTCTTCAGTCGGCACACATTGTTAACGTCCGAACATCGCACAGCGTCTACTAGAGACGCCGTCGTGGACGGATTTTGATTTTCCACTATCGAATTCGTTAAGGTGCGCACAATTATTTCACTAGCGACATTGCAATGCGCACTCATGGGCTACCACCGCAGCTGCAAATCTAGATGTGCTTAAGCATTAAGACATATACATGGATAAGTTGGTTTTTCACCTTAACACAAAAGTCACGATACAAGAGTTGAGCAAACTGTTCCTGTGTCGTCGCAGGGTGTGAGACCGGGCTAGTTGGTATTCCATGCTAAAGTGACTAGCGCAAGAGTGGACACGCGACACTAGAGGCGACAAGGATAAGCGCAAACATCCAACTGGGCGCTTGTCCTTGTAGCGTCTTTAGTGTTCCCTGTCCACTCTTGCACTAGTCACTTCAGTTTGTGTCGTCGTCCGTTAGCATGCTATAGCCGAAGCTGTTCGCAATATTACGTCTCCATTTACTGGCCACCAGGCCAGGTACACCATTGGGTGCGACACATACAGTACTCGCAGTTAGTTTCCAAAGTAGTCTCCTATGGCGGTTGTCCACGTGCGTGAAGCAAGAACGATATTTAAAATTATTGTGCAGTAATATATGCAGGATTTGTGTGTTCTCCACATTCTCTACCATGTTGCCGTTCCGCCTTTATTATATAGCCGCAATGTAGACTAGCAGCTATCGAACGCCATAAAGGCTATCCACATACTCAAAGACCTCGCGCACAACTCCTGTCGCTTAATTGTATTCAAGAGTTCTGCGACTGCCCAGGATATCCTTAACGAATGTTACATAACACATTATGAGGTTTTACTTGCCAAAACCACGATTTCATTATGAGGCACGCCGTAGTGGAGGATTCGAGAATAATTTAGACCACTTGGGATTTTTTAACGTGTGCCTAACCCTAAGTACGCGGGTTTTCGCATTTCACACCCATTGAAATACCGCTGCCATGGTTGGGATTCGACTCGAGACCTCGTGATTAGCAGCCGAACCCAATAAAAGCTAAGCAACTATGGAGGGGAAGGAATGTTGGCAGTAGGAGGAAGGTGACAACCGGCACGTGAGACAATTTGTTCCCATCCTCATTGAGCGAGAATCGGTACCATCTGTCGAAGAATGACACCGTAGAATGCACTGTATTCAATGAGGGAAAAAATTATGCGAATCCAATGTATGTGCAAATCGATGTAAGCAAAGCTTTCTGCGGTTGTTGTCATTGTCATGCGTAATCTCCACAGAGTAGACAGGCACTCTCTAATGAAATGCTGTCAATGTTTGCCTGATTACGCCTGCCATTGTGATGCAAATAAACGGGCGCCTTCAACTCTTTTTCTCAGAAATAAACGCTGAATGAAATGAAAACCTAAACAAGATCAACAAGCGCCGCAGTGCTCGATCTTACGACGGCCATATTCGTAAGCTTATATTCGTGATTTTTTTTTTTTTTTTTTTTTTGGGGGGGGGGGGGGGGGCGTTATGCTCTTGTACCCTAGAAATGTCCCTCGGACGTCTTTGATGTGCTCGTTTTTATTCTCAAGTACGCAATGAAAACTCTCATCGCTGCAAGTTCATGATGTATTGGTGGCAGGCCACCATGGCGTGTCGCGCAAGTATAACCACGCTGATTCGTTTGGGTTGACATATACTGTTTTATACATATACATATACGTATATCAGTGGCGTAGCCAGGAATTTTGTTCGGGGGGGGCTACGTCACTGGCCCCATGTATATATATATATATGTATACATATATATATATATATATATATATATATATATATATATATATATATATATATATATATATATATATATGGGGCCAGTGGCGTAGCCAGAAATTTTGTTCGAGGGGGGGGGGGGGGCACGTTGCAGCTCGTCCTCCTCCTTAAGAGGAAGCTTTAGCTCGGGTGCTCCTATTAAAATACATGTAGAAGGGGAATTCGTTTTTCCCTGCAACCACTTCACCGAATTTGAGGAGGTTTGTTGCATTTAAAAGAAAACGTTTAATTCTAGTGACTGCTGGTTTTGAATTTTTCATTTAGGTGGTCAATTATTTATTAAAAATTGGTCAAAATCGAAAATTTTCAGAAAACGACACTATCAAGTTTAAAACTCCGTGACTCAACAATGAAAAATATCACAATTCTGTGAATTGCATCTAATAGTACATCTACAGCGGACAAAATAGATATGTTAGACATGAATCTCAAAAAAATTTAGTATTGTGGAAATACGGCTTTTGCACAACCGTTGTACACAACGTAACCAATTCACGTAAGATACAAATTGACGTATCAAACTTGTCCGCTTTCACTGTTATAATAGATGCCGTTTACAGAACTACAATATTTGTTCTTCATGCATAGCTATTAGTTTGTAAACGTCGTGCTTCTATTTTTTCAAACTTTCGAATCTTTCAAAATATTTTAAACAAAATTCAGGCCCTAAATCGAAGTTCTGTTTCCAACAGACACTAGAATTTAACTTTCTCTCTCAAATGCAACCAATTTCAATAAAAGCGATTAGCAGGATTATCTCAGAAAAGCGCTTCTGCGTTTTACAAGTATTTGAATAGGCCGCGTCGGATTGGGCCCGAGCTAAAGCTTCCTCTTAAACAATTTGTCGAGGGATCAAATACATGAATAATAACTGCATTGTCATTGCCAAAGATGCTGCAAAGGAATTCTTGAACTCTACGCCCTGTCAAAACAATAAAATATGTATTTTTTCATAAAAGAATATACTCGTATGTGCAAAAAATTTTGCCCAAAATAACTGATATCAATGCTTCCATATTTTTGTCTATTTATTAAGTAAAGAAAATATCACACGAACTTTAGAACTATATCAGTTCGAAACCAGGAAAGCAGTGCATGCCACTGATGTTAAAAATTAAAAGGCAATGAACTGAACAAGTTGAGGACAAATATGTAAATGAAACTTTGTCATTCAAGAACTGTGCTTACTTTCTTGTATGTATCCAATGGCCAGTGAAAAATCTCAATAACGCTGTCGTTTGTTCCGATGTATTACGCAGGAGTAGCTGTCCCCTGTCGTGTATCGTGAGTAATTGCACCGAAGTTATAGTCGCGACAGAGAGCACGTATAAAAAGCAGGAGTTCTGCAAGATATACGAGGGCAAGTCAAATGAATGTGAGCCAACAACGGGGTATTTTATTTAAAAGTAGTCTTCATGAGAATTTAGACATTTGTCCCATTGACTAACTAGTCACGTGATTCCCGTCTTATAAAACTCCTTGGGTTGCTGCTGGAAAAGGCTGTATCTTGTTCCCTTGAGCTGTTTTTTCGGTTGCCCCAAAATGTAGAAGTCGCAAGGTGACAGGTCTGAGCTGTATGGCGGATATTGCAGCGTTTCCCACTTGAACTTTGCCAGTTTTGTATAAACCACATAAGCGACGTGGGGACAGGCACTGTCGTGGAACAAGATGACCCCATTCGTCAATTTTCCACGTTGTTCGTTCTTGATTGCGACACGCTGCCGTTCTGGCATTTCACAATATCGGAAACAATTGATAGCCTCTCAAGATTTAGCAAATTCTATCAGTAATGGACCCTGACAATCGAAAAAAAAGTCAACAACACCTTTCCAGCGGAAATGATGGCCTTTGCGTTCTCTGGGCGTGGTAAATTCGAACGTTTCCACTGTAAGCTTTGCCATCGTGTTTCAGGCTCGTAGTAGTGGCACAAAGGTTCGCCCCCATCACAATTTCAAACAAGAAGCCCTCATCCTCATTGTGATACCCGATCAGATGAGTCAAGGCAGCGCGAAACTTCGCCGTCTTCTCGCGATGGATCAAAATCTTGGGGATCCATTGCGCGCCAAACAGCCGATAACCGAGAAGCTCATGAATTATGGAGTGAACCGAACCGTGACTGATGTTCAGACGGTCTGCCAGTTCATCGATATTTATCCTCCGTTCTTGTTTCATCAGCTCATGAACCTTTGAAATTGTGTGGGGGGTGATTGCACGATGGTTTTGGCCCGGTCTTGGAATGTTTTTGCAACGTCCTTTGAACCGTTTGCTCCAACGCTTCACAGTGGTCAATGAAATACAGTGTTCAACGTACAAGGCAGCCATACGGCGATTAATTTCTGTTTTGGAAACACCTTCAGCTGTCAAAAACTTCGCGCCACCGAGCTGTTCAATTTTCGAAGTGTCCATTATGTGACGTAACCATATTCAACCCAGTGTATGAGAGCCTTAAAGAACATTTATCTTCACACCTGCGTGTCACTTTTGTAAATGAGACATGCCGTTCTCCTACGCGCATGCCTCGCAGATAATGAACCGAACCATTATTGCGCGGTTAGAGTAGGCTCACTTTCATTTGACTCGCCCTCGTACATTAGAAATGCAAAGATACAATGGGATATACAAATGCGAAAATACGGCTTGATAAAGGACAAAAAAGTGTCACTGGAAACAAAGTTCACTGCATGTATACACAAAACCTCGCAACAAGATATTTAAGTATAAGTCTCCAATGAGTCTGTGTATGTAAGAAAAAGTAAGTGTGTATAATGCGTCAAACAAGGCAAATAAAGATGTTGCACAATCATAGATTCACAGAATCCTAGATTCCGCCCCCATTCCATCCACTCTCCCCGATGTATTGCGCGCGACGGAAGGCTGCGCGCTTGCTCCCCGCTTTTCTTCTTTGCGCACACAAGACTGAGCCACCATCGTCGGCTCACCAATTCCACCTCCCCTCCTACGCTTTCACTCGCACATACAGCATGCAGCGCGTGGTCACGATGTTATTACCCTTGGACTTTATACGAAACATGAGGGCGACGGTGACGGTCGGAATGCGGCTGGAGTGTCCATATAATTGTTCTCGCAATAATACAATAAACGTATCCGGCAACTGAAGCGTCCCGTCGCCCATTACTTTCCGCAAAAGAAGTATCAAAATCGAACTTTCACCATGCGAGAATTCGCTGCGCCGTAACAATGTATTTTTTTTTCTGTGGGGCGGAGGCACCGAAATGAAAAAAAAAAAAGAAACGCATAGGAAAGTATGTTGGTCAGAATCGAGTGCCTACTTCGGGCACCTAATGGGGCTACGGAAGGAATGCCGAAGAAAACATGAGACGCTTGGTCCACTGAGAACCATACCCATACTGCTCAGTATCCTACACCGGCGAAACAAGACTTTCCGGAAAGGTTCCGCTCAAGGAACGCGGTGCAATCCTTCGATTCCCCACAGTGATGGCGGCGAGCGACCATTGTTTTTTTTTTCTCGTCTGCTAGCCAGAAAGCGTCCAAAACTCTGTCAGGTGAAAATCCACTCGGCCAGAGCAAACCGAACGCGCACCGTAGTGCACCGCGCGGTGGTCGGGGCCATACGAGAAAAACGTATGCGCTCTGGCTGGCTCTGGCAGCCCGCGGGTAGGGTAGCGAGAACAAAAAAAAAATGAAGCGGCTCAATGTGACCTCGCGAATAAAAGTCAAAGTAGAAAAAATAAATAAGAACGTAGTTACTTCGGCTGGCTTAGTGTCTTGACATGGATGTTCTGGCGTAGGTTAAAAAAAATGTTGATATTTTTTTATGTGACATGACGGCACAAATGAACCACCCCAACGCTTCGTCTCATTGGACCTCACTGCGTGCTTTGTCAACTCGTCTGCCACTGCTTTGATTTGGCTTGTCTCATTGTATGTTCCGATGTAAGACTTTAGAAAAGTCAATGAACCTTTGGCGTCAAATGTTTATAACAACATTAAACCCACAAAGTTCCGCAATTGAAAATCTAAAGCACAACTTTGGAAATGTCAATGCACCTTTGACATCGAGAGCTTATGAGATTTATACCCATAAAGTTTCGCAATTGATATCCATGCGCTCCATAGATTCCGTGGCCTCAGTGAGATTCCGCGGCGAGCCCGCTCACCATCAAAGCGCCCTTGAAACTTTGTGCTCGGATGGGACTGCTTGGCGTTATGTGACTCCCGGTGTATGGGCGTGGCCACGAAATCCAGCCCGAGTTCGCAATCTTCGCGGTCAGATGTCTTTTCGAGCGCCAAAAGGCATGTTAGACAAAAGCCAGAGTGATTTCCGGCGCCGGGGGTCGCTTTGGTTGGCGGTCCATGGACAGCCCGAAAAAATTTCGGGGGGGGCTGAAGCCCCATAAGCCCCCCCCCCCCCCCCCTGGCTACGCCCCTGACGTATATATACGTATATATACGTATACATATATTTTATACGTATATATACATATACTTCGCCACATTCATTTTTCAAACTATGCCAGAGCTCGAAAAGGGCGGCCAACTCACTACGTCCCTTACCTCTGTTTACTTCCACAAAATGTGTGTTTATCGCTGTGGTTACCAAATACGCCCAGCGGTATGCTACGACACAAGCCTTTCTGGCGGCTGAGCAACTGAAGTCGCAGGCTTTATACAACATGGCGTCGACGCTCAATATGGCTATCCTCAATTACTTTTCGCAGTCTTCGCTCACCGCCTTCTCTCCAGTGTCATCTCTTACGCTACTCGCTCCTGCTAGACACAACACAAACACGCAACGACCTTAATGAAGTATCAATTACACGCTAGTTGACACACTGTCGACGTATATTTCCGCTGAGCACCGGGATTGGAGCGTTGTCCTGTCTACGGTGACATTATCCGTCTACAGCCTCTCTCAACAACACCGCTCGTTACTCATCACTTTTTTTTTTTTTGTCGGCAAGAGTACAGTGTATTTCCTCTGAATGTACTTTCGGCTTTAGGCGTGACCTTGCACGCCCGCTTATTCTGTTACGTTGACGGCGACCGTTGTCGTCAGGATGCCCCCTCATTCTGAGCTTCGCAGTCACCAGAGAGCACAGAAAGCTGTCTTCACAAACAAACCACCGAGATTCGAGCCCATCTCCAAAATGCTCCATCTTGCATTTGGGAAACGGGCACGCTAACCATTACGCTACCACCTGCCTCCACCAATTTCTGTTTATCTATCTGCCTGGAGCAATTGCCGGACTTGTTCGCCAGGCTAAACCCGCCTGCTGCTACAATTCACCACCACCACCACCACCACCACCATCCCACTTCACGTTTTTGCCGCAGACGCAGGCAGAATGGATGCAGAAACGAAAAAAAAAAAGCAAAGATTGCTTGAGTGGCCAGCTGACACATGACCTTAACTTTGGCAGGTTATTCTCATTGGAGCGCATGTAGGCTTGCGGCTGTGTGCAGATTGTGGGTCGCCTTAGCTTTATTGTAAATTTGCTTTCACCGACTCTTTTCAGCTAGAACTCAAATGCCGGAAAAAAGGATACCTACCGTTGAATATTTTTTTCTTGTTTTCTTGGTTTCAACCAAAAACGCTGATTTACACAAATAGTGATCTTTTTAAGAAGTGGCATAAGGATACTACATTTCGAGGTCATGTCATTGTGTCAATACGGGCCGGCACCACGTATCGACGAAAGGGCTTCACAGTGCCGATGCACGCGGCAGGTTACTCAATGAAGAAAACAGGAAGCGACTGTTTTTCAGTTCTCGCAACATATTTTAACAGATACGAAAGGCACGGACAAGAAGAGAAGAAAGAGAGGATGAAGAAAACGAGGAGTTAGAGAGACCGGGCTGCGCTACGATCACGCTACCATCATCGTCCAATTCTTTTGTAAATAGAACCATTTCTTCGCAACTCCTCGTAACAGTTGTGGTGGAAGGTGCTGCGTAATTGACACCCGAAGACGGAGGCTGAACCAGAAGTTCTTCGACGGAGCCGTCGCCTTGCTGGACTCCCACCGAATTCACCGGAGCTGAACATGTCCCACGACGCAGAAGAACAACGGCCCATTCCAACTGCTGCCCCGACAAGTTCTGTTCTGCAACTGAGAGATGCGCGTCCCTTCGCCTGAAGATCGGACGAAGACGTCGAGGAATGGCTCATCCATTATCACCGGGTGAGTGCCGCCAACAGGTGCAACAGCGCTTCTCAGCTTTCGAACGTCGTGTTCTTTCTAACGGATACTGCGTTGGTGTGGTTCGACAACCACGAGGAAGCATTCACAACATGGGGAAGATTTGTTTCGGAAATCAAAGAGCGATTCGGCGACTCCGCGACGAAAAAGAAAAGGGCAGTATAGACGCTACTGGAACGTGCGCAAGTACCAGGCGAAACCTGCACGACCTACATTGAGGCAGTAATAAAACTGTGTAGGATGGTGGACTCTGGAATGTCCGAGGAAGACAAAGTCGGGCACATCCTAAAAAGAATTGCCAAGGATGTTTACAATTTCCTCATTGCAAAAGACAGCCTGGCTTCCGTCGCTGACATCATTCGGCACTGTCGCACTTTCGAGCAACTAAAGACGAGGCGCATAACGCCGAAGTTTGGCAGGCTAGCCAATGTAACCACAGTTGCAAGCGTGGACAGCAACCAGCCCCTTGATCTTGAATCAACGATCCGACAAATAGTTCGGGAAGAACTCAGCCTGCACGCGCAAGTGACATCCAGGCACTCATAGCTTCCGCCTACCCCTAGATACTGAGCCAAACGTGGCATCCTTCTCCCCGTATCCTGCGGCAAGGGGCACTGAGGATTATGAACTCACGCCCCGACAGCAGTCACGTCTCTACGACAGAGGCCCTACTTATGACGCTAGGCCACAACGAGAGCAGCTGCGTTTTTACCCCCGAGGCCCTGCGACTTCTGTCAGGCCACGACAAGAACAGCACCGACCCTACTACCACGACGTGATTTATGAAAGATATACCGGATTTCAGCAAGCAGCAGAGACACGTTATCCACATGACCACGAACTTTCTCGCCGCCCGCAGCCGTCTACCATTCGTTTCGAGGAAGACGCTGTGAACCGCGACCCTCCCGTGTGCTGCAACTGCGGCTCCACAGGCCATATAGCTCGGTATTGTCGCCAAGCCCGTCAATCACGTAGGACACCATCGATGTTCTCGCCATTCAGAACCCGTACTTCTTGATATGACCTGCAGACGACCGATTTGCTTCCAAGGGATCACTTCTCACCCGAGACCAGACGCAGTGATTCGCCAGCATCTGAGCGGAGTTTGACGCCACCAAATAGCCGTCCCCGTCGCTCTCCGTCCCCTCGGCGCCGTTCTTCCTCACCGCCCCCGGGAAACTAGCATCCGCGGCCAGTGGATGTGTGGTCGCCGGACAGTCTTTGCAAGAAATACCTCTGCCTGTTGTGATGTTCAAAAACACAGTGAATGTCTCGATTAACGGAATACCGACCATGGCGTTAGTTGATACTGGGGCAACTGTGTCTGTGATGAGCCTCGCTTTCAAAAAACGGCTAGGCCACAAAGTTATGTTTTCTTGGAACGACGGTATTACCTTTCGTGGAGTAGGCGGCGAGTGGCTTCATCCCCTTGGTGTTTGTGCTGTGAGTGTTTTGTTGGCTGGGAAAGTGTTTGTGTCGGAATTCCTTGTTCTTTCTCGTTGTTCGCACGACGTTATTCTTGGTATCGATTTTCTTGAACAGTGCGGCGCTTCCGTGGACTGTGGTTGTGGCGAAATCTTCTTGAACAAGTTATTTATATCAGCACATTCCGAACAAAGCTTGGGTGGTGAAGACGGGGACACAGACACACTCAGTGTTCTTGATGAAGTGATTGTACCATCGTGGTGACTGACGCCCGTTCGTGTTTCTACAACTACTGTTGATGCGGATTGTGTTGACCTTGTAGTTGGGCCTCTCCGCATAAACTGTGCTAAAAAAATATACTTGTGCCCTGCTCTGTCGTGTGAATGACGAAAGGAGTCGCCATATTGTGGGCGCTGAACTGTTCCGCCACGCCGGTTGTCCTTCCTCGTGGTATGAAAATCGCTCTTTTCGATGAAGCCGCATGTAGTTCAATAGCGGCACTAACTACGGACGTCTCTACAGCTTGCTTTCCTTGCGATAATCGCCATTCTGAAGAGCTAATGCTTGGCATGATCAGCAAGGCTCTCGGTACATCGGAACGGCAAGCACTGGTACAAGTCCTTGCCAGGCATGAGGCCGCATTCGACTTCACGCATGGAGATGCACCCCTTCATTTACCGTCGTCCCGCGCTCGTCACAGAATAGATACCGGCTCAGCACACCCCATCCGCCAGAAGTCCTACCGAGTGTCATCGTCCGAGCGCAAAGTTATTGCCGAGCAAGTCAAGGAGATGATGAACAAAGGTGTCGTTCAAGAGTCATCTAGTCCATGGGCAGCCCCAGTAATCCTGGTTCGAAAGAAAGATGGCTCTTGGAGATTCTGCGTGGATTACAGACATCTAAACGCAGTGACGAAGAAGGATGTCTATCCACTACCGCGAATCGATGACGTCATTGATTGCTTACACGCTGCTTCTTATTTCTCAACACTTGATTTGCGATCGGGGTACTGGCAAATACCTATGGACCCTGCCGATAAGGAAAAGATCGCTTTCGTGACTCCAGATGGCCTATTCGAATTTAATGTTATGCCTTTTGGCCTTTGTAATGCTCCTGCCACCTTTGAAAGATTCATGGACACAGTACTACGTGGTCTAAAGTGGGAGATATGCATGTGTTACCTCGGTGATGCTGTAATCTTTGGCCGCACGTTTGAAGAACATAACGAACGCCTCAGCCTCGTTCTCGACTGCATTGAGAAAGCTGGACTGGTCCTAAACTCAAAAAAGTGTCGGTTCGGCGAACGTCAAACACTGGTCCTGGGACACTTAGTCGACAAGGATGGCGTCAGACCCGATCCTCGTAAGATTGAAGCAGTGAGCTCCTTCAAGCCACCGCAGTCAGCACGAGAACTCCGCTCATTCATTGGCCTATGTTCGTATTTTCGTCGTTTTCTTCCCCGGTTTGCCGACATCGTTTACCCGTTGACAAGTATTTTGCGACAAAATGCATCCTTCAATTGGACACCAGAGTGTGACGCATCATTCTCTCAACTGAAGTTTATACTAACGTCAGCACTCCTCTTGCGTCACTTCGATCCATCTTGCCCGACTGAAGTTCACACTGATGCGAGTGGAATCGGGATAGGAGCGGTGCTTGTACAACGTCACAGTGGCGCAGAACATGTTGTCGCATATGCAAGCCGTTGTCTGAGCAAATCTGAACGCAAATATACGGTTACGGAACAGGAATGCCTGGCAGCCGTTTTCGCCGTACAAAAGTTTCGATGTTATCTTTACGGTAGACCATTCAAGACTATCGATGACTATCATTCTTTATGCTGGCTGGTCGGTTTGCGTGATCCCTCTGGTCGCCTCGCACGTTGGGCGCTGCGTCTCCAGGAATACGACTTTGTGGTATCGTACAAGAGTGGCCGTCGTCACGCTGGCGCAGACTGCCTCTCTCGGGTTCCTCTTGCGATTACCGACTGCGATGCTGAGAATTTCGACGACTGTCTCGCTGCTGTTACACTTACGTTCCCTGACGCGGCAGACTTTCAGCGAGAACAACGGGATGATGTTACCCTTGATCCGCTTTTTGTCGCCGCCCGTACTTCTAAAGGCAGCGGTTACTTTACTGCCCGTGATAAATTGCTGTACAAAACTAATTACTCCGGGCATGGAGCGCGTTTTCTGCTTCTTGTCCCCGAGAGTCTCCGCTCCGACGTTCTACGCGCCATGCATGACGATGTGACATCCGGCCATTTCGGCTTCGTAGGAACGCTGCACCGCACGCAGGAGCGCTTTTACTGGCCCAAGATGTACGAAACAACCAAGCGCTATGTCGCTAGTTGTGAAACGTGCCAACGTCACAAGCGACCGACCACCGCAGCCCCGGGTCTCTTCGGCCATTGACACCGCCCAGTACGCCGTTCGAGCAAGTAGGCATTGACCTTTTGGGTCCATTCCCGTTATCTAACAACAGGAACCACTGGATAATTGTCTGCGTAGACCATCTTACACGGTATGCAGGAACTGCAGCCATACCGTCTTCCACCGCTGCTTGCGTGGCGGCCTTCCTGCTCCGTTCCGTGGTCCTTCGTCATGGCCCACCACGTGTCATCAGCGACCGTGGTCGCCAGTTCACGGCTGATGCCATTGAAGAGTTACTTCGTTTGTGCACTTCACAGTTCCGTCATTCCACGCCGTATCATCCACAGACCAATTGCCTCGTTGAAAGGACAAACAGAACGCTGACTAACATGCTTGCCATGTACGTCTCCTCCAATCATAAGAACTGGGACGACGTGCTGTCCTTCACCACTTACGCATACAACACGGCGAAGCACAAAACCACGAACTATAGCCCATTTTATCTCCTGTATGCAAGGTTACCGCGAAGCCCTCTGGACACTTTCTTACCCTTCGTTCTGCACAATGATGACCCTGTATCGAAGACTTTGTGTCTCGCCGAAGAAGCGCGTCGAATAGCTCGTCTTCGTACTCTGGCCTCGCAAAGTCGTTCGAAAGAGTGATACGACGACCGTCACGTACAAGTATCGCTGCAAAAAGGTGACTTATTCCTCCTTTGGACACCGCAACGCAAGCGTGGAGTGTGCCAAAAGTTCTTGTCACAATATTTAGGCCCATTTGTAGTTGTGGACCGCCTGAGCGAACTCACTTACGTCATAGCTCGTCTCCTGTGCAATGGTCGGCCATCAAGCAGAACTCAGCTGACTCATATTGCTCGCCTGAAGCCTTTCTACCCTGCTTGTACATCCTGACTCACTCCACGGGCTTCGTCTGCTTGCGGGAAAATATAACAGATACGAAAGGCACGGACAAGAAGAGAAGAAAGAGAGGACGAAGAAAACGAGGAGTTAGAGAGGCCGGGCTTCGCTACGATCACGCTACCATCATCGTCCAATTCTCCTGTAAATAAAACCATTTCTTCGCAACTCCTCGTAACAATATTGTACACAGAACACAAGGCATCCACCACCATGACGTTTTATTTTTGACAACTGCGACACAAAATGGCGGACTGCTATACTTCCTAAAGGGGTTTAATTTTATTTTTTCATCGCAGAACCGCAAGCACAGGTTGCGTCACGCGTCTACCGCAGCCACGTACTGTGGCCGCACTCCTTTTCCTCTAACAATGTGGCCCCCGGCGGCTTCACACGCTCCCGTAGGTGGCGGATTGGACTGTCACTCCAGAAGTTTAAATACACAACCTCTTTGCATAGAAACGACGGCATGATTGTTATCATATTGTTGGCTTGGATATGTTTGGCACGAGGCCCAAGACCCTGTCTTCTAACACGTTCTTATGTTTGTGTTCGCGTCTCTGTCTTGAAGGGACTCACACCGTGACATGCTACAATGGTGCTTGCGTTGGGCGTATGTAAGGCGAAAAACGCGGTTCTAAAATGTCTGTTCACTAACTTGTGCAGTAAACCCATGTTTATAGTATTCGCGCAGTATAGTAGTAGTACAGTAAGAGTCACGAGTATGGCATCCGTAACCGCAAGCGCCACGTTATGGTCGTAACTTGTCGGGACAGCGTAGTTGTAATCCACAGACCCTGCCACTAAGGAATACGTGGCTAGGCATGGCTGATGAATAAGTAATTGCGAAGATTGGTTTTCAGTAAAGGTTTGTTACCTTTTGTTACCTATTTCTAGACTGCCGCAAAGGACGGATGCTGGGCGGTGACTCCAATCATTTACTCGGTACATCACACATCTACACTGGAATTCAACTGGTTTCGCCAACTCTTGCTTATATTCTCTCGCCCCTAAGCTGCGACTTCGCCTGCCACCCAGGTCCCAGCTTTTCCTCTTTGTCCCTCGCTTCTTTCCCAGTCTGCTGAGACGTGCTTCCACTGATGCTTGCTCCTCCTTTTTCTCAATAAATAAAGGCATTCATCCATGCATGCCTAAGTTACTGCAGAAAATAGCGTGTCTTTGTCTCCATAACCACACTTTCTCTCACCTGGACTCTCCCATCGCAAAACAAAGTTGCCGTGTTCCAAATGGCTGGGCGTCACATATACAATTTTCTAGGAATGGCCAGTAGCACGGCGGGCAATTCTCGGTGGGTGACGAGACATTATATAGAACACTTTCTCTGCCATATCCACACTTAGTGCTCTGCTTCGTGAGCTACTATTACCCTCTACGACGATGTACGAAATGAAAGAAACCTAGCTGGGCTGGTCGCGCGCAGCTCTTTTTGGATTCGTGATGCGTCAGTTTAAAATAATAATATTTCTTATCTAAGCCTAAATGACAGCGATATAGGCGAGGTGAGTTACGGTAGCTAGCTGGCTTGGACTAACGACGCTCTTCACGCAGCACTTTCGTCTTATGCGTGTTTGCGAACGGGAATGAAAGACAGGAGGGTAACACGCCTTCCTGAAATGAAACATTCGGAATAACCCTTTGTTTGGCGGTTGGACATATGTCGAGGGTGCCCAATACGAACAATCTGCAAGTATGTATCACCTTGCAAAGGGGAACTCAGATGAAACGTTGTCAAACGGATAGGCTTTTAATTATCGTAAGTAGATCTTTATTGAAATTCCTTACCATGAAGTGAAAGCCGACTAATAAGCATTTAAATTTTCTGTGTTATTAAAACATCCTGTTAGTAAAAGGTTGCTATGCTTTACAGCCCCCTAAATTAAAACGTAAGTTATGGAAAATAAATTGGTGCGGTAAATGTGTAAACGCAGACGCTAGAAAAGGCCTAGTTCATTTCCCAGTATTATCTCAATAAAGATGGAGCACCTCTATACTCTCACGTTGTAGAAATGTCAAGAACAAAACACTTCCAAAAGAGTCAGTCACGAATGTTACTCATTATAAGATGAGCTTGCGCTGGAAAAGAAAATAACACTCAAAGATACCGATGGCTGCGCGCAAAGTGCTTCCTCTGATTCCGATCTACGGATCAAGGCGTCGGTTCGTCAGATTGGAATGCTCGTACATCGCAGCGCAATCTCGGGTCGGCAAATGTGATGGAGAATGTACGCCAGTATTCGCTTCACGCGCGCAATCTGATAAGATAGCGCTCTTTCGCTATTGAATTCGTGCCAACACACTGGATATTAGAAACACATGCAGGCGCATCTTGAGCTAACTGATAACTTTGGAACTGTGGTTAGACGCTAAAAAAAGCCCCCCCCCCCCCCCCCCCCCTAGAAGAAAGAATAGAGTTGCTTTCAATATTAGCTGAAACATAGTGCTGGTGGTATAAAAAGGGCCCCCAACACTGCACAGCGGCGCCGATTGACATACAGGAAATTCAAGAGTGAACCACTTTACAATTACTGGTATTTATCAAACCAGCATATCGTGGTTTAATGTAGCCCTGTATTCCAGGGGCCAGTTCCACCACGGGTACTGTGTCGGAGCTCATATTTCATGTCAGCATTAATTGTCACAAAATCAGAGCATTTTTTCTTTAGATCTTAACATTAGACGGCCAAAATACATGCAGCGAAACCCTCACCTTAATATTTCAGTACTTTTCGTTCTAAAGTACATATCCGTGCTGATCCATATGTTACAAAGTGCTGAAAATGTACCCAATGCTTTCCTCCAGGAAGCTGTTTTTATTCCTTATGATGCCAGGAAACCGAGTCTGGTGCCACTAACGCTCAGAAACCTAATCGGGAGCGCGCACAGTGTTCTCGCACACCTTGTGGGATGTACCGTAGCGCTGAGGTGCTTCTTGTATAATGTATGAGAATCGGTTGTAAAGACAGACGTGCAAGGTTGGGTCATGTGCTTAAGCTTATGAAGTTGATTTGTGCCAAGATAAGCTGCCCACACTTTCACACTTACTCTATAAGAAGCCTATATACAGCACCATCAATATGTCGGCTGCTTTTAACTGCACGAAACAAAACTATTCGAACGATGCAAACAATGTTAACATCATTTTATCATTCAAGTGTTCAGATTGGTAACCTCTAGATGCGGAGTAAGTTGAGAAGTTGTTTGCGTAATTAACAAAGCTACGTTAATTAAATTTTCAGGAATGGTTTTTACGTGGTTAAAGAAAATGAGCAGTTTGGGGCCCGTCCTCGAGATTAAGCAGCCAAGCGAACAAATTTCGACTAAATATGCTTCTGTAAGAGCAATGCGAACAAAAATTTTCCAAGTAAACACTCTTGGAAGACGTAACTGATGCAGAAAAAGAACATCTGTAAAGTCAAAGAAAGAACAGCACTTCACGACGGGACACACACAGGGGGAACCACACACAAACTGCGCTAACATTAGGCGCTGTTGTTTATGTGATAATGAAGCAACTAGCCCGTCAGTCATTCCTTCCAAAACTGTAAAGTCAACTTGACCACATCTAGCCTTTTGTGATGCTGTCATCAATAGTATGGCCCCGTGAACATGTTCCCCATGGTCACATAGTTAGTCGCGTTCCATTTTTATTCACGCTGCTTTCTCGAAGGCAAGCATTTTAAAGTTTTAATGTCAATACGGCAGTGAACGTGTGTCGCCGAAAGCTTGCTTGTTCGCAGAAGAGATGCATGACGGAATGATGGTGCAGATTTAGCGTGTCGTCGGCATCAAGACAGTGCACTGCCGCCGAGGGAAGGAAGATAACGAAAGTGAACAGCTTGGTAGCTGCTCACGGAGCCGGGCCGATGGTGGCGGTGCCATCATGACAAAATCTGAGGCGGCGATATTGACGGCTTTTTTTTTACAACGAAGTCGTTAAGAGTATGCTTTAACTCGGGCCCAACTCCGACGTGGCCTATTCACATAAATGTAAAACGCCGAAACGATTTTCTGGGATAACCTCTGGGCCGATTTTAATAAATTTTGCTGGATTCTGGAGAGAAAGGTAAATTCTAGTGACTATTGGAAGCGGAATTTCTATTTAGGGCTTGAATTCTGGTAAAAGATTTTCAAAAATTCGAAAGTGCGAAAAATAGAGAAGCACGAAGTTTACAAATTAATAACTCCGCATCAAGAACTGATATCGCGGTTATGTAAACAGAATCCTTTAGACAATTCAAAGCGGACAAATCCAATATGCCGATTTATATCTTACGTTAAGTCGTTACGTTGTGAACAAGGGCTGTGGAAAAGCTGTATTTCCACATTACTAATTTTTTTTAGATTCATGCGTAATATATCAATTTTGTGCGCTTTAGATGGGCTGTTAGATGCAATGTACAGAATTGTGATATCAGTTTTGATTGCCGAAAGACAGAGTTGTAAATTTGGTTTCGTTTTCTGAAAATTTGTGATTTTTGCCAATTTTGAATAAACAAATGATGACCTAAATAAAACATTCTAAACCAACAGTCACTAGATTTTAAGTATTTCTTCTAGGTGCAACAAACCTTGTAAAATTTGATGCAGTGGTTGTGGAGAAAAACGAATTCTCCTTTTACATGTATCTATATAGGACCACCAGAGCTAAAGGTTCCTCTTAAGGGCTACTTTCCCCACTATGGCGTCCGCGTATAGAGCAAAATCCCGAAGATAGCGTAATACCGGCCTCACCCGCAGCAGAGGTGCAGCAAGCGTTCAGCTCTCCCCATACGTGGGCTGATCTCGAATGTAACGCCATGCCAGGCTGACCAGCGGCGGAGGTGAAGCAGGCATTAAGCAGTCCCCATACGTGGGCCGATCCCGAAGACAGTGCAACGCGGTGCCGACATACGGCGGAGGTGCAGTTCGCCATTAAGGGGCCCACATACACAGCTTTGCTGGTCATCTTTCTTCACAGAGTGGGAGGACACTGAGATTTTTTACTTAACAAACATCAGGTCATCGAAGGCGAAACCAGGGACATCAAAGCCGTCCTCGGGCTCTACCTAGAAAGCGCCTTCGACAAGGCTACGCACTCTGCCATCCTCGCGCAGGTATCGCATCTAAACCTAGGCGAGAGGTCGTACGAATATTTCAAAGGCTTCCTCACCGGCAGATGGCGGAGCTCAGACCTGGCGACCTGAAGACGGACGAGAAGACATTAGGGAGCCAGGGCACTTCCCAAGGCTCCGTCATCTCACCCATGCTATTTAATCTTGTTATGATTCAAGTTGCCAAAAGACTATGCCAGCTTGAAGGACTGAAGCACACGATATACGCGGACGACATTACGCTGTGGGTGGACGGGGGCAGTGATGCCCGCACAAAATCCACGCCACAGAGGGCAGTCGACACGGTCGAAGAAAGCTTGGAAGGTACGGGACTGCGTTGCTCCCCAAGTAAGTTGGAGCTCCTGCTTTACCAACCGATCAAAACGCACAGAATCAAGAAGCAAAGGAAACACGAAAAGATCAAGATCCGCACCAGGGATGGTAACACAATACCGACGGTCAGCAAGATCCGAGTCCTCACGCCATCACCCGCATCATGGGGAAGGCGTCCGATGCCAGCAGACTGCTCAAGCGCGTTACCACCAAGAAGGGAGTCATGAAGGAGGAAAACTTCATCAGGCTTATACACTCCTTCGTAGTCTGCCAGTGTACGTGGCAGCCTTCCACAAGTGGGTGAAAAGCGAAAAGAACAAGCTAGACATCCTAATCCGGAGGGCTTACAAGACACCCCTCGGTCTACCTGAAACTACCAACACGAAACGTCTCCTCCAGCTGGGCATACACAACACGCTCGACGAGATCGTCGAAGCGCAAAGAGCCACTCAGTTTGAAAGATTGTCATCAACAAAGGCCGGCAGAAAGATCCTGTGCAGTCTAGGCATCGGTTATCACGAACAGCAGGGACCAAAATGCCCCGTCCCCGACCACGTACGATGAAACGTGCGGGTTGACCCCTTGCCGAAGAACATGCACCCGGAATTCAACGAAGGCAGAAGACGCGCTATAGCCAAGGCACTGACGGACCTGCACGCGGAAGACACCGGTGCCAGATACGTGGATGCAGCCGAATATGCCGGCCGCAACTGCTTCGCGATCGCGGTGGTCGACTCCGTGCGGGCGACTGCCAGCACATCGAGCAAGCAAGTGGAGGAAGCAGAAGAAATAGCCATCGCCCTGGCCATCGTAGCCTGACAATGCCACATGATCCTCAGCGACTTCAGACAGGCGGTGAAGAACTACGCCAAAGGAAGAATTGCCCCACGGTCGGCACGCGTCCTGCGCCGACAGGCATACCGCGACAAGAGGACTCGAATCAAGTGTTTCTCGGAGCACGCAGGACAAGCGTCGGAGAAGCATGCCAATCGCAACGAAACGACACACGCCCGAGCGCGAGGATTAACCGACCGCGTCCAAGGCAATGGCTGCCCGCTGTGTTTCAGCGCCAAAGACCGGATGACCACCTATAACGAACTGACCAAGGCTTTCGGCTGGCCCGTAGACTTCTCCCACCGCCTTGCAAAGGGCTGAGCAGGTCGCAGGCCGTGCTGTTCAGGTAACTACAAACGAGAACACTTCCAAGCCAGGCGGTATTGCATAGGATGTACCCAGAATCGCACCCCCATGGCAAGTGCAGAGCGTGCTGCAGGGAGAAGGCCACATTCGAGCGCATGCTATGGGATTGCTCCAAACATCCAAGCCAAGCTAACTCAGGACATATACCGCAGCAGCTTGAGGAAACAACGTGGAGCTAAGACCAAGAAAAACAACTACAGGCCGTCCAGCTGGTCATCGAGGCGATGGCTAGGCAGGAGCCTGGCGAGCCGGCAACGGCGAGCGGGGATCCTCGCAGAGCACCCGCTGTAAGAGTTGGCAATCGTAGCTGTAGGGAGGACCTTGTGGCGACAGGACTAGGCGAGCAGGATTTATTTACCATTTTAAGCAAGATACATTGGCAGTTTAGCGCGACTCCCATATGGAGCCCGCAAGACTATCATACAGCAAACAGCTTACGAGCACACAGCTCACGAGTACATTTCTAGCATGACAACGAGCACTCACCTCCCGACGACGAGCACGCTCTAGCAGCCGGTAAACGCTGCTTATAAGCTCTCCGCTCGACGTCATAGTTCGACGTCATCATTCGACGTCACCGTTCGATGTCCCCGTGGACCAGCCCTTCTGGCGGAGGGCTCACAAACACGTGCCGCACACACGCACAGGGGAAAAGGGTCCGGAGCCGACGTCAGAGGGCTTCGTAGAACTCTGCTTTGTCTCGGGTGGCGCAGCCGAGTACCACATTCCTTAGTTAACCGCGCGCCACGTGGCTGCCGGTCATCCGCAGTTCTCTGAAGTGCGCCCCGTCTGGTGGGACTGGAACACGTGCTGCGGGCTGAAAGCTGGCACGTTGCCACCCCGTACGGCCATTCCGAACACCGCCACGATGACGACGTAGGCCACGTCCGAGAGGCGCCTTAGCGCTTTACTGCAGGCTCAATAAACGTTTTCCCAATCTAATCCAATTACTTATCCGCGTTTGTCCTGCATGCGTGTGCGATAGAAACCAGAAGCAGGTATGCATAGAAAATCTGAGGTGGCGGCGGCAGGTCGTAGCGCAGAAGTTAGCATGCCCAGCCCCTCCACGTACTTACATCTGCATTGACATGGGTACGTGGTAGTGATAGCGACCACAGCTCTACTTTTTCTGCGCGCGCTAGCCATTGTGAAACTAAGGATGTAGTTAGCATGCCCAGCCACTTAATGCAAATTGCAGCAGTTACGAGTGGTGGAACCCCGCTGGGGCTGATTGTGAAGAAAGCTTCCTTTCTCTGCCCACTCTCGCGATGGTGCAGCTAAAATGAGGACGAGGCCTGACGGACGCAACGTTGATGGCCACCATAACAGAATGGATGGACGACCTGCGGAAAGGACGAAGCACACCAAGCTTTTAGCACTTGGCCTAGAGTAAAGCGCTACAATGGCTAGTATGGCCTCACGGAGATGATAGACCGAACTGCTTCTCACTGCTAACACTGGACTGATACTAAGAAAATACTCCGTTCGCCGACACCACGCTACACTGAAATTAGCAAAACAATATCAGTTTAGGAACTGATAGTGTCAATTATCTGGTGTCCTTATTGTGCGTGTGAATGGCATAAAGGTCCTAGCAATGAAATGGTCGTATCTTTGTTTTTGCTGCTGTTGCACACGAACAAAATTTGTTGAAGTGATCGGACAGCGATCTACCAGCAGAGAAGACCAACCCGCAAATTAAAAATAATTGCTGGTTTCAGATCTTCCGATGTACTTTGCGCTCAGCTACTATCTGTAATATTTTTTTTTCTTTTTGTGCTGTTATGAAGAGGAAAACTCCACATTACTAAACTAACAACAACAGTACACAAAATAGACCGGCTTTGAAGCTGTGACCACGCACCGCACTTTTGTACATTCAGCACATGTAGTATTGGGGCAACGCGTTTGAGCAAAATGATTAGGTCTTCGGTGAAAGCGCTGTGACAGGCGGGAAGAAATCGTTGTCATGCCCGGTCGAAATAATACTATCTGAAATGTTATTTACCTAACATATTTTTGAGAAATCACTATAACCCTTTATACGTTTGCTTCGTATGAGTTATGTACTAGCTTGCCTCGTCAATCTCAAAAATGTATTGTCTCTGTGGGAGAAGGCTTTCGAAAAAA
The DNA here is from genome assembly GCF_023375885.2 of Dermacentor andersoni. Lineage (NCBI taxonomy): Eukaryota > Metazoa > Arthropoda > Arachnida > Ixodida > Ixodidae > Dermacentor > Dermacentor andersoni. The sequence goes on from NC_092816.1 coordinate 143,760,880, forward strand.
CGGCCCAACATAACAGTAAAACATCCAGCATGGTTTCTATTCAGATGATTGACGAAATTCTGCACTGAGAACGTGTCGACTAGGTGTGATTGAAAGTTGAATTATGATCGTTGTAAGCTTGTGTTGCGTCTAGCACGAGCGAGTAGTGTTAGCGGTGTCATTGGTGTGAAAATGGTTAGCTCGGTCTGCGATTTGTTTTTCTGGATCTCCACATTGAACGTCGCAGTCGTTACGATGAGAGCACTCCCGTGACATCATTAGCTCAGTGGGCTGGGAAGGCTCGATCGAGTGGTAGCTCACCTTGAGGGATATAGGTAACAATTATTGATATACGTACTTTGCGATGATGAAAAATATGCAGAAACACCATTGGTGTTGTCTAACTATTCGTAAACAGGCCCCCAACTTTCAATTGGCCCATACCAAACATCAAGTAGGCCCATCCCCAAATTTCAAGTTGGCACACCCTCAAATTTATATTGGCCCACCCTCAAGTTTAAAGTCGGCCACGCCCGATTTTCTTTTTGCCCAGCCTTAAACTTCAAGTTGGCTCAACCCCGAATTTGAATTGGGCCACCCCTAATTTTCAAGTTGGTCCACAGACGAATTTCCATAAATCGTTCTCCAAATTTCGAGCCGACGCACCCCAAAATTTAGGTTGGCCCACCCCCATATCGCCCCCAAATTCAGATTGGCCGACCCCGAGATTGCTCCCACATTTAGGTAGGACCAATCCCATATCACCCCCAAATACAGATTGGCCCGCCTCCACAACACCACCAAATTTAGGTTGGCCCACTCCAATACCACCTGCTACTCGAGGTTGGCCCACCCCCATATCCGCCCCAAACTAACGCTGGCCCACCCCCCGATCACCTCAAATTTAGGATGGCCCACCGCAAATCGCCCACCAACTAAGGTTAGTCCACCCATATATCACCCTCCAATTCAACTTGGCCCAGCCGCGCATCACCCCCATGGTTAGGTTAGCCTGTCCCCATGTCAGCCCCAAATTTAGGTTGGCCCACCCCCATATTATCCCCAGATCCAGGTTCGCCCACCCCCATATCAGCCCCAAACTTAGCCTAGCCCACCCCTCTATCACCTCAAATTTAGGATGGCCCACCGCAAATCACTCCCATATTTAGGTTAGCCCCCCCCCGTATCACCCCCGATTCAGCTTCGCCCAGCCCCATATCAGCCCCATGGTTAGGGTGGCCCACCCCCTATATCCCTCCCAAATTTAGGTTCTCCCACCATCGTATGCTCCCCAAATCCAGGATGGCCCACCCCCCATATTCCCCCAAACTTAGGCTTACCCACCCCTATATCACCTCAAATTTAGGTTGAGCCACCCCCATATCAGCCTCAAATTCAGCTTGGCTCACTACCATTTCACCACATATTTATGTTGGGCCAATCCCATATCACTACCACATTCAACTTGACCAATCCCTGCATCACGGCCAAATTTATGCTGACGCCACTTCCAATTTCAAGTTGGCCACCCCACCCCTTTTTATAAAGACCTATGTATTCATATGGGAAATGCGTCAAGTTTTTTGGCGTTACAGACACGATTTTGCACTATTTTGCTACCAAATTGCTGGGGTACTCGCCAAAGAATGCTGCGCATTAAAAGCAACTGCACCGAACGAGCGACGCCATATGTTGATCCTAAATACTGACGGCTAGCCAAGCTAGCTTCTCTGTAGAGCGACCGGGGCAGACACAGCACGGGACATTTATTCAAATTATTTTTTTACGGCCACACCTACGGATTCATACCACTTGGCTGTGGGGAACACATCACCAGTAGCTATTAATCCACACGCTGCACATCTTCTCCTATTTGGTGCATTTCTTAATTGGATGAATCTTTAGAAATAATTAACGTTCGGGCAGCGACTCAGCTTAGCAGGCACTTTGTTCCGCACGAATGTTGCATAGGAATGGCACTGGCCATTGTGACCCAGGTGGACCTCATTCGCTCGGAGTATGTGCCATTAAGGACAGGGGAAAGTCGAAGAAAACGCACCTTCCAGAAGGACGCAATAAAAATGGCCATTTTGTTCTCCCAGGTTCCACGCTACAAAGCACGAATTTTTTTTTTTTTTTTTTTTTGCATAGCACAAAGCTTTGCGCAAGCTTCTAGTTATGATGTCCAATGAATAAAACCTTCATAAATGCGATGACTTAACAAATGAACACGGCATTGCTGTGTTTTTGGAAGGAAAAATAGAAACATAATATTTCAAGAGAACGACTGGAAAACCAGAACCGAAAGCAAACCATGAGTTTTGTGTTTTTTCCATCTGGTGGGAGACTATAAAACTAACTCCTATGCGGCTATAAAAAAAAACTGCGCCGCTGAAAAACCAGAACCGAAAGCAAATGCTGGGTTTTGTGTTTCTGCCATCTAGTGAGAGACTACAAAACTAGGTCCTGTGCGGCTAAAAAAAAAGTCCGAAGCGAGAATCGAACCGCGGCCAGCGCGAAGCGTGACTAAAGGTGCGCGCAATTCTACCGCTCGGCCACGGCTTCCGAGGGTTCGCGCAGTGGTACGAACATCTTTTTATAGATACCACATGAATTTTCACGACAGTGTTACAAAAAACGGTTTTGGGAACAGTGTTACGCCATGTGTGGAGAGTCGAGCTAGGCATCAATCGAAAGCTGAGTCTCCGGACTACATACACTGCACTGTGTATTACTATAGAAGCCGTAGTGTAATCACAGCCACGGTTCTTGCCTCGAAAATGGAGTACAAATTTTCGTCGTTTCCATAGGCTTCCATTGCTAAATCTTTAACCGCTGTGGGAACAAAATTCTTACGTGCCTTAGAGTGATCACTGCATTTGGATCGTGTGGATTGTCTTCCAGAACACGTCTGTCACCTGCGTTTTTTGATAATCGACCTGCAGCTTTTGTTATTCGCGAAAAACCCGCTCGTTCCATTGAAAACGCGCTAGCTTCGTGCCGGGACCGCTTAGGGCGCTAGTTGGTACGTGTCCAGGAAAGCTGGATATGACTTTCTCCCACGCTAATTGAAGCGTCTTTATTACATAATAAAGAGTTCGAAATTATTATTCCTGATAATACATTGTACTGTTGGGTACTTACTCTACTTTCTTTTTGCCATTGTGAACGCATAATAACGTTCAGCGTCATTGATCTTCCGCGTGACCTATGGCCTGGATTTAAAATTTTTACCGGTATTTTCGGGTGCACGGCGGCACTGATTCATTCGTTCGTACACTTATGCTGCTTCGTTCTTTACTGCTACAACTCATTTATTGGGCTTTGATATCACGCGTTGTTTAACTTTGGGTGCAGTGACGTGTTTTAACGCGGACATGCAAGCCCGAAAGCTAGGTTTCACTCGTGAGCCATATGAAACACGTCTGCATCGTAATGGGTGCTGGATTGTGTTGCGGCTGACAACGGCAATAACAGTGAGTCGTTTAACACCGCAGCCTGAATCGTTATGTAATACACGTCTCATTATCTTACAGGCGGAGACAAGTTAACGAACCAGACACTGCATTAAATATGCGCAGTCAGGACCCTCCGTAGCTGTTTCCGAAATAAACCTTTAGTTTCGAGGCCGTCGTTAGGCGGACAGAATTATGAAAGAAAGAGTGATATCGAAACGCGCGCCACATTTTTCATCTCGTTGTAGCCGCAGCCATGGGTGAATGTGTAGCCTTATCACTATATTTTTTTTCGATGCGTCTGCAACTTCTTTCGCCGACAAAACCGAATAAACGCGTTTCCTAAATGGAAGTGAAAGTACAGAATTTAGTGTATTAAACACTTGCCCCCATAATAATTCACCCATATTTCGTACCTGTCGGTTCCAAATGTTCTTGCTGTACGATTTTGTTTATCTAAGGGCAATTATTTTTGCAGTAGTGAAGCGGTGCAGCACGTTCGTGCAGAAAAAGAGTACATCATTTCTACTAGCTTCATGCCTTTCCTGCATTTGCTTGTGAAACCAGCAATGTGATCTCTGCTACTGCATAAGTGAGCGCAAGAATGTTCTCACTTGCGATCCTAATAATATTTAAGCTGTTGACACACATTGTAGTCAGGCAAGCGTCAATTTTATGGACAATAGCAATAGTTATTTAATTACCATGCTGCTTATGCAGCCTAGAATAAAGAGTGCACATATTCATGTGTTCTGCAGTCACAAACTATTACAGTAATATATCACACCTTTTTGCATTAGGTATTGCAAAATTCAGTTTCTTTTTTTCAATTTCTGGTGCAGTCAGAATTTATGTTCCAGACATGCAGTATAGAGGATGGCATCAGCCTAAAGCAACACACTCCACGCACTAAAGACAAGCTGCTGCCTGATACAACAAGGTCATTCTGCGGACTTTTGCTCCTCCTACAAGGTAAACAAAACCAGGTTCAAAAATAAATATGCTTCATATTAGCTTTATTGACTTGCTAGTCTTGAGATACGTCTGACGTGTTTGTAGCAGACGATATGGATGTTAGTTTATATTTACAGTTAAGCATAATTAGTTCAAGTATAAAAGAAAACACTACATGAGTTTGGCTATTATGTGCTGTAACTCATTTGTTACTGTTCTGCGCCAACAAAGTCTACACCAAGCACATCTTGGCCCTCATCACAAAAGCCCCCGGGGGATCTGCACCAACAGGAAGGGGCTGGAGTCGAATTCCCAAGGCTCTTACACCACGAACAAAGAAGACAATCCAGAAGTATTTAGATGAGATATCAAGTTTACGTAAGACTGTGTCAAGAGCCTCCTGAGCACCCGTGGGCCTGCTAACCAAACAACAGCGCGACCGCCAAGTCGCCAGCCCATTTCTCGTCCAAGCTTGTAATGGAAGTGGATCCCGTCTCATTCAAAGCCACCATACCTTCTCGCTTCCCTGTTGACTTTGACCACCTCGAAACATTTCTCTCGGTTCATTTTCCATATCGCCTCATTTGCAGATACTACGGCTCTTTGTATGTGACAGCCACATACAGACAACTCCGGCAACGTGCACACCACTATCTGCACCTGAGGGGACACCTAGCGCATGTCGTCCGCCCAATTCGCCAAGCGCTGGGCCAGTGCTGTCCCCTTTCTGTTTAGGACGTCTTTTAGCCCACCTACTACTATGACAAGGTTATGCACATGGGCATTTTCTGCGAGCTTTGCTTTTGCTCGCTCCATAACGGAACCCAGTGTCCGCCCTAGAAATGCCCCTACTGCCACTCTTTTATCGCCTTTCAGACTCTGCAGAATTGCCTCTGAGCTCCTAGCCGGCTTTGAGTCACCGGTGATAGCCACCATTTCACTCTCTCTTTTCTGTCCCTACCTCCCTTTCTCCTTTTCCGCGTGATTCGCACTTGAGAACGGGCATTGACCCCTGCGCTCCTGCTTTTTTTTCGTCTGGCGACCTCAAGGTAGGTGCCGCTCTTTCCAGTTACCCCCTCCCCACATTGCGCGCATTCCACGTGCTTTACTGACACTTCCTCTCCTCTAACGTCGCAGGGACGGCGTTCCATTGTCACGACTATTCTCGTTCAGAATGGCGGCCCTGTTCAGCTTTTCCTCGGCTGCTTGAAGTCTCTTTTTGCGCTACCTTACGTACATCACGCTCTTCACGCTCCATATTTAGCACATTTTGAGCTCTTCGACCTGTTTGAGAAGCTCATCCTGGAAAACTTCCATTTCCTTCAGCCTAGCATCGGTATGACTGCGTGTGCCGATTGACTGGATGCCCTCTCCATTCTCATCTGTCCCCTCGTCAGCCTTAAGAGACTTACCGCACACTGCACGCTTTCCCGGCTTTCTTGCCATGTATTGCACGTCTTTTTCGAATGCAAATGCTAAAATATTATAATAGTGCAGAGCGCATGCCTTTTAGCAAACACCGCCACACACAGTACCTAAATTCTTAAAATGGCGCAAAGTGATTCCCACGAATGTTTTAAAAGCAATCAATGCTGCACATATTTAAGTTATGCCTTGTTTTCGCAGGTGTTCAACCACGTGGTCACGCTCTCACTGCCCTACCAAAGCAATATACCTGATACCAGTGCACACACACTCCAACCACTAATAGCTAATAGCCTGGCGATTTCCAAACTACCATTTAAAGGCTATAAAATCTTGCCGGCCCACCCGGTTGCGCCTGTTTAAGCACGTGGCGCGAATGGACGCTCTGGCCATCCTGGTAAACGAAAAATACACGAAACACCACCGCGTATACGAAAAAAGAAATACATAAAAGAAGGAAACTACGCAATCATTATCTAAAGCTAAAAAAATCAGCAAATCAAAAACAGAAGCAAGCTCCAAGAATGCACAAAAAAACTTATGATTTCGTCGCCACCGCACAGCCGACGAAAAACATGTCCATCGTCACAAAACCACACCCAATTCACCCTGCATGACTGCGGACGCGCGCAGGCAAGAGCCATCTGGTGGCGCTGCAAGCTCCACCAGATGCCAACCACAACCGAGCACCACCATTCCCTTCACCTGTCTTTGCAAACGTACCTCTGTACTCTACAGACGTGGCTTCACAACCTGCACCTGTCACTAAACGTAAACAAAAGCGCGGTCCTTGTTTTTCCGCTTTCGAGGCCGTTACACTTATCATTAGTATATGAACAGAGAATCATTCCTCAGGTAGAGTCGCTTAAATACTTGGGTATCACATATGACGGAAAACTGAACTGGCGTTCTCACATAAAAAATATTGGAACGAAGGCGACACGAGCCGTAGGTTTACTACGTAGAATCAGTAACCGACGCTCTGGTATGCGAAGTGACACATTAATTATGATTTATCGTATGTATGTACGACCGATTTTAGAATTTGGTTGTGTTTTGTTCTCCGGAAGTGCAAAATATAAATTAAGGCCCCTTGTTCTGTTAGAAAGAGAAGCTCTTCGACTATGTTTAGGTCTTCCTAAATTCGTTGCTAATGATGTATTATACCAGGAAGCGCGCCTACCTACTCTTAACACACGATTCCGCATGCTTACGGTTCAAACCTACTTAAGAGCTTATGATTCTTCGCTACGACGTGGACAATATGCATTTATTAGTGAACCAGGTCCATTTTTTGAGACCACGTGGTCACGGTTCCATACCCCGCAAGTTGTATTTGTGCAAGCGCAATTAGCACCTTTAAATGTTCGCCTTAGAGAAATAATTCCGCTCCATAGGTCTCCGGGGTCACTGAAAATTTAATTCGCAGACATTTTTCCACACAATGCGAAATTTCTGCCCACAACATATTTGAATGACCGTTTGCAAGATTATTTGGCCCGTTTCAAGATAAACGTAATTGCGACCGATGCTTCTTCGTGTGAAGAGAAGGCAGGTGTGGGTATCTACTCACCATCCCTCAATTGCTCTTTTTCACTTCGCCTACCAGATTACACATCAGTTTTTCATGCCGAACTTCTGGCAATAGTTCTTGCCTTGCGGAAATTACCCATTCATATTACAAGAGTTATTATCGTCACAGATTCTCTATCCGTATGCAGCGCACTTACTGCGTCTACAAAATCGCCAACCGGAAACACGTTTTGTTCATTAGCTCCACCTCACTTAAGTTTAGTGCATATAGTATGGGTCCTTGGCCACCGAGACATTCATGTTAATGAAAAAGCCGATTCCTTAGCAAGAGCTTCTTTAGTAGGTCCTGTGCTATTTGTGCTGCCGGCTACTGCGCACATTACTGCAGCCAGATATCGGAAATTTTCTTTGAGCGAGGACAAAAAAGCTCTGTCATTAGCAAAATCTTCAGATTTTTTACACTTAAATTATTCTTGGAACCGGCAATGGTGTCCTAACCGGAAATTTGAAGTTTCATTAACTAGGCTGCGTTGCCGTATTCCACCACTTAATTTTTACTTGCACAGATGTGGTCTGGCGGTATCCCCTCTATGCTACCTCTGTAATGAACCAGAAACTATAGATCATTTTTTATTATCATGCCGGCGGTTTTCTAATCATCGAAAACTATGTCTAGAAATTCCACTTCAAAATTTAGGATTACCTTTAAGCAGCACTGTTATACTCTCCCTTGGAGCAACAGTTTTGGGATATAGCCACAGGAACGTTTGCCTACCCATTTATAATTTCCTATGGGGCACAAAAAGAATGCCTTGTTAATAGTTTTTAGTTTGAAGAATTGATTTATTTCTACTGCAGTTTAGGAAATTCAAAAAGTAAAAGCACACATTCACAGTTCAAATCTTACTATTACTATTCATAATTTAACTTACTCAAGTTTAAGTATATCGTTTTTTTTTTTTTTTTTAACATTCCTATCAACGCAAGGCTTACCATAGTATTGATCAATACTTCATCTCATGTATTCATAGTGCATTTTATATCTTGGATTATTTGTTTTCCTTTCTTTTTTCGAGTTATTTATTTATTACCCAATTTATTTTATTTTATGTATTGAGTCATATTACCACCTGATTCGTGGCCTATCCCCCTCAGTGGGTTTGTGCCATTACCTGAGGCTTCATCATCATCATCATCACCACCGCTTGCTTCACTGTGGTTGATTCGGTGGGCTCGTTCGTTCTGCCTGTTACGCCGACGCCGAGGCCGACGCACAACGCAGGAATGGGAGCCCAGGCACTGCGCCCTAAAGAAAACAAAAAAACACAGTGAGCACGGTCTGACTGAGTCCTAAATGCAGTACCAGGATTCGTTGCTCGTGATAATGCTCAAACAAACGATTGAGCTACTTTATAGTCTTTCTTCAAGTCCTGACATCAAATCAAACAAGCGTTCTTGTTAATGTCATTCAAACTCTTAGGCTGTTTCGCGCATTTTATGTCGGTCTCTGTTCGTCCGTGTGTGTTTCTAACCATTTCCCGCTAACATGGCTCGCTGCGTAGTACATGGTATAATATCTAAAAGATCGGGTTGCTGTAGTGAGAGAACCAGGTAAGAAAGTCCTCGACGGACCAATGTGGCATATGGTATGTGATATTTCGTATAGTCCCTCATCAGTTCGCCGGCTTCAACCCAGCTTGTGTTACTGGGTATGTGCCACTGCGTATGTGCCACTCTTCAATTTACCTATTTCACCCGAACTTGGGCCACTGGGTACGTGAAGAAGATGTGGTTCGATGCTTCAAAGGAGATCCTTCGTGTCAATTTGAGGCTTTATTTACGCGAAACTGGGTCTGCGCTGCTCTTCGATGAATCTTGTGGGATCGCGTGAGGAGAGCTGTTTCCCACAACTTTATTGGAGTCGTCGCCCAATGTAGGCGACAACGAGGCTACTACAGTGATGTAGACGTGCCCGGGTGGTCTCTTCGCGTGGCGCCTGGCTTTACCACAGGGAGCATGCCACTGCGCAGCTTGGTCATCGTCTGCTTCGCTATGACGGCCCACTATAACCTCTTAAACACAAGCTCGAGTAACTGGGGATGTGCCACAGTCTACCCGCCAGTCTTCGAAAAACCGGTTTCAAGTCAACTTCGATCAACATGTATGTGCCTCAACTTATTTGCCGCTTTTCAAAAAAAAAAACAGTTTGTTGCACGTCAACTTGGGACAGCGCGTATGGGTCACTTGATGTGTGCAGCTTTTTTATTGAATATCTGTTACGGCGACTTGGGCTACTGACTGTTTGTAACTGGGATAAGTTTCGCCTTTCGGCGCCAACTACGATCCCTAGCTACGTGCCGCCATTCAAGACAAGTTAATGCAAATGTATATTCAAACACGTTCCCCGCCGTGCTAGATAGAGCAATCTGTTCCGAGTGAAGAACGAGAGAGTAGCCCGGCTGCATACACGCCTTATACATGATGCCATTTAGCGGCGAGAATGTGGTGTTTCTCTACATAGGTTCAATGTTAATTGTTATAATGTAGACATTCATCGTGCGATGGGTCTCTGCAGAATTTTTCGTTGTCCTCTGCGGGCAGGCAGCGAGTAACTTTTGCGACAACGCGTCCTGTGCCGAAACTGGCTTTCAAAATGTTGTGTAAGGCGTCTCACATCATAGCAGACGCTTCTCAGATAATTTCAATACTGTAGTGATAACTGTCGTTGTTCTTTTTTTTTTTTGTCGTGAGACTGCTAGAAAATCTCAAAAATATGAATGGTTCAGAGCCAGTACAACAGATGGTGGCACTTAAATCTAACACTTATATTGCTAATGAAACCACTGACGTTAACCGAAACCTCTTGCACACGCGGTTGACTACATTCTTAAACGCTTCTTGAAGCAGTGGTAGCGCGTTTGGGGTTGTGTTTTTGCGGAAGAATCAATACCTCAAGGGGATACGTTGTCGTTACCAACACACGTCCAGATTTCACACATGAGGAAAGTTTTTGACAACTGTGACCACAAACACGCGAGACATTCTACGTTGTTGTTTCCTTGGCTGGTGACATGCGTATGTTAACCCAACCCACGCAGTGGGAGAAAAGCGCAATACATATAGGCTGAGCTGCATTAAATAAGAGTGTTCTCCCTGCAAGGCGGGAAGGGAGGGATGTTTTACTTCGTATTTAGTTCTCATACGCGCATGGGTAGTAGTTCTTATGTGGTAATCGATACGCTAAGCTACTGAATATGTGCAAGCTTGCACTAAAATTTGGATGGATAGCGATAAGAACATGTTTAAATATTACGAGAATTCATACCGGTTTTTCAGGCAGTACCAATTGTAGGAAATATTCGCTGGCCGACCCAACATGCGTGGTACCATTGGCCAAAAGAAACACATCAATTGACGTCACTCGCTGACCTGGCGTTCACAACGCTGACGTGACGATGGGCGCCAGCTGCGGAGAGCACGCCTGTTCGTTCCAAACAAACGCTCCGTGATGTCGCTGATTTTCCGAACGGTAGGATAGTTTCGCTAGTTACTATTTCATGATTGCGCAACAACAGTGCAGTTAAAACGACACAGGAACAAGGGCACATGCAAATGCTGGGCCACAAATGGCCTTTTTGTGTAGATAAATATTATTTGTTTGCTTCTATAGATATCCAAAATATAGTCCGTGCATGGTGACCAGAAAAAGCTTAATTAGAACTTGAATGTGAGGGGAAATACACATGATAGGATATTGGAACAAAAACTGGCAAATAATGTAAACACTACTAGTACACTTTTCATGCCACCATCGCAGAAAAACCAGACGCATTTTTTTCTGACATGCAACCAGGGAGCCCAAAAGTATGAATCTGAATATAATTACGTTGTACTCCAAGTTACTGACTCCCTGAACTGGTCACGGCATTTTGAATATATTTGTAATAGGTCGCAAACGTAACCCTGAATGCTACGACGAAAACGAAGTGATGCAACACTGGCAGTCAAACTGGTGGCCTACAAAACACCTGTGATTTCGCTGCTGGGAACGTATTCTGAGAAATTACTTATGGTGGCAGCGTCGCCTAGGCGCTCGCTGATGGGCTGGTTGAGCAAAATCTGATGCCATAGTGCTAAACCAGCCAATCAGGTCATCCGTTTTGCTCAACCAGCTAAGCAGCGCGCGCCAATGACGAAGGCGTGGCCATTGCAATGGTATCGGCCAAAGTGACCATTGCAGAATACATCCAGTGTGGCAGCCAGAATACATCCAGTGTGGCATCCAGAATACAGCCCAGTGCGGCAGTCATACACAGACAGAAATATCACGAAATATGAGAAGATCTGCAACAAGGCACCTGAATTAATTGTTACCGGCCCCGTAGAGAGCAGTCAGTATTACATCTTACAAGCTAGGTGGGAATTCAGTCTGTGCATCAGAGTATGGAGATGATAAGTTTAAAGTTATTTTTTTTTATTTATCCCTTGGCTATTTCGATGTGGAGATTTCAAGCAATGTAGCATTTCATACAACAGAGCCACGTATAAGACGTGCCATGCACACCACCCTTTTAAAGTACAGAGCACAGTGTTTTAAAAACATTCCTTTGCATGGTCGTGGATGAAGGGGGGCCGGACTCACCGCTTCAATCTCACGGCCAACGTTACGTGTGACGTTCTCTTGAAATAGTTGTGTGGCGGTAAGAACGGAGCAAGAGGACGTGGCAGGGGTGTTTGGGAGCCGTGAAAATTGTGGGATGACATGGCGGCTTTTAGCTACCTGGAAGCGGCGGCATTCTTTGACGAAGACGTCGACAGTAGATCCGTCGTTACAGACGAGCAAATTGAAGGTGTCGTCCGCGATTCCTTTTAGTATATGGACCAACTTATCAACCTCGGTCCTGTGCTCGTCGAACTTCCGGCAAAGCATGAGCATTTCTTGTATGCCGGAGACATACGTTTCGGTCGGCGGCTGGCAAGCTCTTTGCGCGCAGCCTGTTGGCGAGCTGACGGGACGTCAAATAGGTCGCAAAGCTGCTCTTTGAAAATGTCCCAGCTGGAGAACTCAATCTCATGGGTGCGAAGCCAGACACGTGGTGTCGTGTCCAGATAAAAGATCACATTGGCAAGCATGGTGGTAGGGTCCCAGTGGTTGCTTTGGCTAACACGCTCATACATGCTGAGCCAGTGGTCGACGTATGTCCCAGAATCACAGATACTAGCCACCGTAACGTACGTTGTGGTTGGCGACGCAAGTGTAGGTGGCGACGGGGTGGTTCCATCGGAAGCCATCGCTGAGAAGATGACCGTGCGGCTGCTTCGGAGCTCCGTGGCAAAGACGAGGAACGCTCCACCTCCACCATTACGTTATGCGACGGACGAGTCAGTAAGACAAGCAACTATTTGCAGGTTATATTTAAATAGTGGTTGCAACGCTGACCGGTTAGATTCACAGCGCGAGCCCAGTTCGTTCTTCCTCTTCTTTTCTCGGGTGATGGCGCCCACGCGCCTCATTCAAACAATCAAATACCAAACGCAAGTAGCACTATTGTACTTAAAAAAAGACCTTCAGAGAAAACGAAGCCTAAATTTACCTGCAACTTTGATGCATTTTGACGCACAACATATGCATGCGTATATCGAAACCGCTGCCATCATGAGAATTTTGTCCCACTAGGTATGACTTGCAAACCCATGGAATTGAATGTCTAAATTGCTCAATGTTTACTGGAGCCATCAGTGACAAAATATATAGGTGAATATTTTTATTAGTAGATATGCATTTTTCTTGTTTTTGTATCTAATGTACTACTTTTTCTGTAATGAACTTTAGGGAGTAGAAATATGCTGGCTGCTAGAAGCGATTCAAAGAACACCTCGTTGGTTACCAAGTGATAATTAGATATGTTGGCCCTTTGCAAGACGGCTCCCCGAACATAACAACTATTTATGCTTTTGTGATGGAGATCATGCTTATAAAATATGACAGATATCATCTCACCATGGCTATCGATGGTGACGCGATTAGCAATTGAGCAATGTAGCAGCGACACACCGTATTTCCTAAGTCGAATTTGTTTAAAAGGTGTGGTTGTCATTCTGACATTTCCGTTGCGTCGGTTTGATGTGACATAATCTGATATCCTCCAATTTTGCTCTGATACTCGCATTCCATAGTAACGCTTGAGTATGGCGGCATGACTAAAACTCTATGATGCCCACACTCCGATGCTTATAAAATGACAAAGAAGGAATCACGCGGATGGAACGACAAAGGCGGTATGACGCCAACGACATGATTGCAATGCGATGACTATTCTTAAATGATGACGTTCGCATTACGATGAAAACACGACGACGGCAGCATAAAAACGATTGGGTCTTGACTAGTTTTTGGCAACGATTGCGTGACGATGACATTATGCGGAACCAAGCAGATGACGAAATTGAAAACACGACGATGCTACGGCAAGGACGGCACGGCGACGGCGGTATGACAACGAGCACACGATAGTGACTGTCGGAACACAACGCCATGACGACGATGGTATGCCAACGGTGGCTTAATCTCGACTGAATGACGACTGCATGATTACGATAGAAGGATGAAGGAATGACATCAGTGGCACGACGAATGCATTCTGACGACAAGGACGACAATAGGATGACATTACTCGAGTGATGGCAACGGTAAAACGACGGCATGACGACAACGGCGTGACGACTGTGGTAGGATGACGAGCGTGTGGTGATGACGGCATGCCGAGAGCAAGATGACGAAGAAAGAACAACACAGATAAAGCGACAGTGATGCCATCACGACCATGGTCCGACATGTCTTTGCTGATGCCTATGAGGCAAGTGAGCAAAGTTCCTTTTGGGGGGATTTGGTGACATGAAGAGTAGTAGCTGCTGCAGTTTAGCGTTTATTGTTTTCAAATGGTTTGGAAATGTAGCATTGGTGTGGTCAGACTTGCTGGGCGCCATTACATCATCGCAGCTACAGCAGTCCGCTATCGCAGACGGCAAGTGTTCTTGAAGAGTCACAATATGTAAGTTACCATTAGCTTGAAAAATATCTCTTACTTAAAAAAAAGCTAGACGTGTCTGAACAAGAAATAATTATTCTTTTCCTCAGACTTAGTGACGTTTTGCGCGCAAACAAGAACATTGGGAAAAACGGTGCACCAAACCCGACATCGGTACGTTGTAAGTGAACTAGTTCTGCAGAATTCCACGTGGTCAGGACTGTATGCAATACATGTAGAACTGTGGCACTAGGCAATGGATACTTCGCTCTATTGTTTTTCCGGTAAACTCTAAAGCTGAAGGCTGTCTTTTCTTATACGTACCGCGCATTTTTCTTTTCGAGCCCACCTTCTATACACGTAGCAAGACGAGTTCTTTTTTTGCATAGAAGCAACGGTACTTTCAACCGCACTAAAATAACATTGAAAAAACTTCTGTAACGCTGCGTAAATTGAGAGATACAATCCTAGAGGTAGGAACAAGGTCACACTGTGAGACAAAGCTTCTCTACAAAAACATGAATTTAGTATGACTGTGCACGGCATGTACAGGCCTGAATAAAGACAAAAGACAGTGGCTTAGGGACAACCAGAGAGCGTGCTGCACTGATAGCTAGTGCAGGTGCTCGTTCATTGTCTCAAATCATTCTTTCTGTGTTGGATATATCCGAAGGTATAGAATAGAAGCACTCTTTAGGTCGACTTCAGAATAGTCTTTTGGCTTGGTCTATGCAAGTTCAATGGAAGAAAACTGAGCGATCTTCTTAACGTAAGAATAATTCCGTCTTATTTAGTCGTAGCCTTATGTGCATTCCGTCCGCTCGAGAAACTATTATGCTAATACAGCCTTGAAAACAGTGTATTTCGTTGCAGCAATAACCTGATAATTCTTGTTTCAGATAAGAGTGGTGTTAAATCAACGCTGCTAGGCGAGCGCACGGACTCGCACTTACAAGCAGCTGAATGCATGAATGTTTTCTTTAATGTGTTCGAACTCAAACTCATAAAGTTGAAACCAGCTCTGTTCATACCGATGTTCTAAAAGTGGCTTAATCGAACTTGGCTATTCTTCTTTAAGAGCCGATATTATTTCCATTTAAGCGCGAAATGCACCGTATATTTTATTGTACATGCTTTCTGGTCACAAGAGCACTGGCTTTGGACACCGTTTGATCCCCAACGTAACCGTTTTATTTTAATTATATTCAATTTTCCCCGTCGTCAGCTAACCTAATGGCGCTCAAACAAATTTATCACCGTGATAGGCCAGCAGTGGACTATGGACCATAGGGAAGGTATAGAATCGAACGAAATGAATTCTTACATTACACCCACTATAACTCACATATAAATGCAGCGACAATCAGCCGCTACAACGCTTGAAATGAAAGGAGGCGAACGTATTTTTGGCATGTGAACTTCGAAGACATATTCTTGTTGTCCAAATTCTGCTCAGAAAAATGTTCGAGGCTCCTTCCTATGTATAAAGTTAAGACTTATTGAATGGTCCACATTGCACAGCCATTTGCTTATTCCGAATTTCTAGTTGACATAAAATGTAGTATAGAATTTTGCCAGCAATTGACAGACGGAACAGTTTTCGATTTGTCAACATCTACCATGTTTAGTGCCGTCATGCTACCTCGTGCTATGCCGAGTAGCATCTTGAAACCATCGCTTTCTTCCCATTAAAGTCGTCGCTACATTGATGACGTTCGCTACCATCATAATGATGTGACCTTTCAATACTGTGCGTTTCTTCGCAACTTTCCCCGTTTAAATCATCTTTTTGCGTGTTCCAACAAGGACGTAAGCAAAGGCATACATTCGCAACTACTACTTTCGTGATTCCATTCCTTTTCGCCCATCGTCAGTGGTCGCGTTATCAAAAAAATCAGGTGACCGGGAACAGCGGATGATAAGAGTTGCATGGAACCGACCGAAAAGCATCGCTACAACATCGCAGCCTAGTTAACATAGGACGCAATGTCGTATTCGCTAAGCATATTGGAAGGTATGCTTTAAACGAAACATGAACAGTGTCCTGAACTTAATACCTTTGTAGCTATAAAAATGCCTGTAACTTTCGTTTCAATTTGCGAGAACTGCAAACAAAATGCCTCTTAAAGGGCACCTCCATAATATCTTGCACTTTTGTGGCCTTAATCTGTAATGCCCGTAGTTTCTTACGCGCAGTCAGAGGAACACTTTAGATGATTTACCTGTAGACGGCCCTGGTCGTAAAAAACGGGATTTTCGGTTTTTATGTAGTGCTGTGCATTACTTCTCCATATTGTGTCTTGTTGTTCCAGCAGTCTGTGACCATCTTTTCCATACGTGAAGTTCCCGGTGAAATGGTAACCAGGAAACAGTGAGACGAGTTGGTTGGGGGCGCCTACTTTTCTGCTTGTGAGCTTCCAATATCTATTGCAGATGTTAGACGTTCGTGACCCGGTGCTTCCCTACAAACCTAGATTGAGAACATTGCAACTACAGATAATGTAAGGGCAGCAATCCTTATAATATAAAAACATGCAGATACAGTAAATTTCAAGTTGTGAGTTCAGAATGTCGATAACGTTCGCACTTGTTGACCTGACTACAAAGATGTGGCACAGCTTTTGAACACGAGCTAGGTTCGCTCCACAGCTTTGTCAAAAGGAGCGGGATCGCTTACGCAGCAATTTATGTTACATCAATGGTTGACAGTACCAAAATGTGCAGCGCAATAAAAAGAAAATATACCCGCCGTGGTTGTTGAGTGGCTATGGTGTTAGGCTGCGGAGTACGAGGTCGCGGGATCGAATCCCGGCCACGGTGACTGCATTCCGATGGGGGCGAAATGCGAAAACACCCGTGGTACTTAGATTTAGGTGCACGTTAAAGAATCCCAGGTGGTCAAAATTTCTGGAGTCCTTCACTACGGCGTGCCTCATAATCAAAAAGTGGTTTTGACACGTGAAAACCTATAATTAAAAAAAGAAGAGAAAATATATGCATAAGTACACCGGAGGAACGCTAGATTATGCCAGGACCGCTCAGCTTCATAAACTAGAATTACGCTATATATACATATATAAATATATATATATATATATATATATATATATATATATATATATATATATATATATATATATATATATATATATATATATATATATATATATATATATATATCTATATATATATATATATATAGAGAGAGAGAGAGAGCAAGAAATAGCGAAAGGGTGCAGTTGTTCTTCGTAAGCAAAGCTGCACTCTCCCGTTCTATAGTAAATAAGCTTTATGCTATATATAACAGAGATCTCAGTGACCGAACCCCTGCATATCATAAGCAGCAGACTTTCCAGAAATACCCTTGTAATGAAAACATGTCATACATGCAGAAAGGTGGGCCTGTCATAATTTTCCCTTGTTTGCAGCGTTTCAATAGAAACGAAACGAATTACAGGGCACGAAAAACGATGAACTTCAGCGAAACATAATCGACTAGTATATAAGTGATCGATGGACATGTCAATAATGTTTGGCAAGATTTAAATCAGCATTAATTGCAAAAAGTAGGCAGGTTCCTTGGATGGGAAATGCAGGCGCGCTCAGAAGGACTAAACCCAGTTCACGGGTTCAACTAATCAATTAGAACTTTATACCGGTCACTTAGAATCGAGGGTGGCAAAGGTTTTGTACAACGAAAATGCATGAAGCATTTTTTTTTTTTTTCATAGCGCGGGGTGCCAGTGTAGAATGCACATTTGCGGCATCTACGTTGCTGGTTAACAGCTTTGTAGAAAAAGACACCACCATTCTCACGTATTCCATTAGGTAGGCAAAATGGCTTGCCTGCCATCAAAAACAAACCGAAACCTAAAGCACAATGCTGCCAAAACTGCCAAACTACTACCATCGATTTATCGTGCGAAGAACATCCTCAGTTTCTGTACGATTGTACTATTGCTTGGGTCAAGCCTATTTACTGAGTAACATTCACCTGCCAGCACTTTAACATTACATGATTTCTAAAAGGTCCTCTGAACCACCCTTCTTGGTTGGCGAGAAAACATAGTCCACGGGTAGCATACGCTCCTCTGGACATCTGAGCAAAGTTTTGCTGTCCTACGCGGTGCGTGGAGCTGGCAAGCGGATCGCGAAGTCACCTTCATCTCAGACGCTCTCTCTTCAACAGAAGCCCCTGACCTCACTCTCTTCTAGATGCACTATTCCTGCACTATTCCGTCGTTGAGCGCACTGTTTCGTCATTCTCTTGGATGGCTGCTATTGGTCGATAGCTGGCATAAAGCAGCGGTCGGCTGCATAACGCTGATACCACGGCCGCCGCGGGGTGCCGCCACGAGTCCACTGGTTAAGCGCACTGCGGCTCGCTGCGAAGAACCGCGTTCGGCTTATGTTTCGCTCGTCGTACGCACCAAAGGCGGAAGTTGCGGTAATCTGAAATAAAAATGGAACTGAGCGCCACGGTGACATTTAGAAGGGAGAGCGTTATGGGCACGCCCCACTGCACTATTGCCTTCGCAGTGAAAGGGATTGGAGGAGGAACAGGAGCACAGTGGAAGCCGTGTTTGCCAATACATCGGCGTTTGCTGAGTGCATTCAAGCACTTTTTGGGGCAAAGTATTTCCCAAATAGCATATTTTCACTTCAAATGCCTTTCTCCACTGCGATAAAAGGTGGTTCAGAGCCCCTTTAAGCTATCTTTCCAGGTTTATATTATAGAAAGTAAAATAATGGCATCCAATAAAGCCAAATTACCAAAATTTCCTCATTTCCTCTTCATCAATAGTTCACTCTCTCAGTAAATATAAGAATTACCTATTTATTCAAGCACGTCATTGTGTAAAACAAATAGTAACAAACCAACATAATCTAGTCTTTATTCGCTCATCTTAGGTAAAGGACGCCGCAATATCGAACTGGAAAATTCTTTATGCGGTGTAAATTAGAAAGTGCTAACAGTGAGTTGAAAAAATTAATTTGAGTTTAAGTTTTATTGCTTTTTCTTTTTATTATGTCTTTAATCCAAAAACAAATAGGGACCAGTAAATTTGTTGAACGATTACGTAGTCACAGAATTTCAAAACGCTTCCGGAAGATATAAGTTCCTTGTGGGTAGTTTTTGTGGAGTTTCTTGCTTGCGATTACGATGCGGTGAGACGTTCCTGGTAATTTGCTGTGGTAGACAAATACCCCATCATGTTACGAATATATATTCTTGTACGATTTTGTCGTTGGGCTGTCTGTTCGGGCTTACAATAGCAATATGTTGCGCTTTGTGTTATTCCGCAATGTCTTCCTTAATATCCCGATACTAAACGGAGACCCACTCCCACCCTTACAGAGGCAACACGACCCAAGCGCTCGCGCGCAGCGATACGCGACGCGCGAATGGATGCACTGGAGACTCGCTCAAGCAATCTCGAGGAAACTATCGTCGCGTCCATCACGCGTACCATCCAGCGCAGCTTGGACAGCGTTCCGCTCAGACTGTCCAAATTAGAAGCCGCCAACAGCACGATCGTACCACCGCATAGGGAAGCGGCGCAACACATGTAACAAATATAAACATGGCCCGACACCCATCGAAACAAAAACACACGATATCGCAGTGGAACTGCAGAAGCTACCAAAACGAACGAGCGCACTTACATCAATAACTTAAAACGGTCCCCGAACGCCCAGACGTCATTGTACTGCGAGAAACAAACGGTCCCGCCAAACTCGCGGAGTACCAGTCTATAACAGGCAAGGCGGACAAACCAAACGTCACTACGCTGGTCAAGCGAGCGCACACAGCTACCGAACACGACACCAAAATCAGAGACATTGAAAACGTCCTCGTAGAACTAATTAGACCGCGCAAGGCACGCAACAGCATCTGCGTACTCAACGTCTACAGCAGTCCCCGATGCCGCCAGCACCGCTTCCATGTGCTCTTCAAACGGACAATCGACATCGCCCAGAGGCAACAGCTGTTCATTGGGTGGGTGGGTGGGGGGGGGGGGGGGGACTTCTACTCGGTGCACACTGCGTTGGGTTACAAGTACGATCACCCCAAAGGCACGCATCTATGGGCAACGGCGCAATACGCCGGACTCGAGCTGGTCACTGACACGACGCCGGACCTTATTTTACATGCAACACACGCAAAGTCACTTGGACAAACACCATGCAAGACTTGGGAAGCGATCAGTACATTATTTCCATAGAAACAGAAGACGACCCGCAGGAACACAATGCGGGTCGTCAAATGAAGATCATCAACTGGAATCAGCTCCGCAAACATCGTGACAAGCAACAGGTGGAAGACAGCAAAGACATAGACAAATGGACCGACCAACTGCGGTGGGGTATCGAGCGCGTGACGCAAACGATCCCGTCAACAACTGGGCTCGAGACAATAGACTTCCGCTTGCTGCACATGTGGGAAGCCAAAACCCACCTGCAGCAACGATGGAAACAACAGACACAATAGGAGACTACGTAAATGGAGAGCGCAACTCAACAAAGAAATAGAAAAAAACACGCGCTTAACCTGCCACAACAACAATGGGAAGAGAATGTGCGCAGATGGACGGTCAACTCACCACGCGTTGCACGTGGCAAATACTGCGGTACCTGATTGATCCCACCAACACCAAGACCACACACATGCCAGGCATATACAAAATCATACACGCTTACGGGGGAACGGAGCAACAATTCCTACGGGCCGTGGAACGCCTTTACATATCCCAAACGCCACCGCAAATATATCCGCACTACTCGGGAGAAAGCAACGCCACCCTAGACGCGGAATTCTCCGTTGTGGAAATCAAGGCGGCCCTCGTGATACTCAACACCAAGTCGGCTCCTGGCCCCGATCGCATATCCAATAAGGCACTACGCAATCTCGATTACGGATCCATCAAGAAACTCACAAAATACCTTAACGAGTGTTGGGCGCACGGCAAGCTACCCCAGCAATGGAAACAAGCAAAGATGATACTTATACCGGAACCCGGAAGGAAGCTACAGCTGGAGAACCTGCCCCACATATCCCTCATGTGTAGCGTGGGCAAGTTGATGGAGCACGCGTTTCTCAATAGACTCACGGATTACCTCGAGGACAAGGAATTATTTCCACACACCATGAGTGGGTTCAGAAGACATCTCTCCACGCAAGACGCCCTTCTGCAACTAAGACATCAAATTATAGACAATCCGGGGCGCTCGACGAGAGCCATCCTCGGGCTGGACCTGAAGAAGGCCTTCGGTAATGTTCGCCACGATGTCATATTGCGACAAATAGGCAAGCTATATCTCGGACTGCGAACGTACAACTACGTCCGAGACTTCCTCACGGGAAGAACCACTCGCATGCGAGTGGGACAACTAGAGTCAGATCAAATCAACATCGGGAGCTCGGGCACCCCGCAGGGCTCGGTGATCTCGCCGATGCTCTTCAATCTCGTCCTGCAGGGGTTACCCGACCAATCGCTTACAACTGAAGGACTGAATCACACGCTATACGGGGATGATATTACGATCTGGACGACAGCGCGCAGTGACAGAGCGATCGAGCAACGTTTACAGCACGCCATCCAATGTGTGAATCTCGTGGGCACGGGACTTGCCTGCTCGGCCGAGAAATCCGAACTGCTGCTATATAGACCGGTCAGAAATGGGCGCCCTCTTAAAGGCTACAACCCCCCGGAAAAGGAAGATATCGAATTAATGGCATCAAACGGCCTACACATACCGATGGTAGATAAAATCCGGGTATTAGGAATGGTGATCAAACACGAGGGAGGCAATGGCGAAGCACTTCGCAAGATAACGGCAAAGGCCACCATCGCGATGCAGCTAATTCCACGCATCACCAACAAACACGCGGGCATGCACGAAGGCAGCGTTATACGACTCATACAAGCCTTCGTCATTTCTCAAATAAAGTACACGGCAACGTTTCACAACTGCACGGTAGCGCAAAGAAACAAGCTCAACGCCCTCATACGCAAGGCGTACAAATGTGCGTTGGGACTTGCGCCCGGAGTCAGCACCACCAAGCTTTTAGAACTAGGCCTACACAATACGCTCGAGGAACTCGTGGAGGCCCAACAAGTGTCCCAACTCAAGCGCCTATCCAAGACCTGCCGGGGCAGACACATGCTCGAAAAGCTCGGCATCACGTACCACACGCAGCACGGCATCAAAGTAGAAATTCCTAGAACCATAGGCGAACAATTAAACCTACTCCCATTGCCTCGCAACATGCACCCCCAAAATCCCACGGGGAGATGTAAAGCCAGGGCACAACACATGAACCAAAGTTATTCCAACAACAAGGAGGCGGTCTTCACCAGCGCAGCCCGTTATCGAGACAGGAATACTTTCGTGGCGGCAGTTACTAGCCACCGAGGCAACCACCTCACGAGCGACACCGTGAACAAGGCACATGCCGAAGCGGCAGAGGAAGCGGCCATAGCACTGGCCCTCACACAAACTAAAGCGACATACGTGATCTGCGATTCGCAAACGGCAATTCGCTATTTTGCAAATGGGCGCATCTCGCAAGAGGCGTATTACATACTCCAGCGACATCCCATACACCAGGGAGAGGTCGACTTCGATAACCGAAGGCACTTGCTATGGAACCCGGCACACACTGGATTGAGCACCCCCAACGAAGCGGCTCACCACTTTGCTCGAGGCCTCACTCACCGAGCATAATCGGTGGAAGAGCCCGCGCGGAGTACTGCAAACGTCTGGGCGTGGGAGGATCGTTTGACCAGGTTCCGCGACATCACGACGCACTACCAGTTACAAAGACGCGGATACCCATTTCCTCACGCTAGGTTAGACAGGATGCAAGCAGTACACTCCAGACAATTACAAACAGATTCTTACAAAAACCCCAGACTCATGCACGCCATATATCCAGGCATGTACACTACAAAAATATGCACATCGTGTGGCGAGGTTGCCGCACTTAATCACATGTTATGGGAATGTCAGCACTCAACAAAGAAGTCGGGCAATGCCAACCCCTCTGTCTCTTCTACCGTCAGCCTCCGCTCGCGCTGGAAGACCGCACTGCTCAGATCGAACATGACTGCGCAAATCTTGGCCGTCCATCGAGCCAAAGTCCGCGTTGTCAGCTACAAACATTACGCGCCTGTGTGCTGTTAGCGTGATGCCTCTTTGAAATCCACTTGCAGCTAAAGTTGGCGTTCACAACATTTATTATCACAATTGGATCGGCGTTTTGCTTTCTTTATTATACTGCCGCAAACGTCATGCTATGACAACTATGAAGGCTGTCTTGGTATTGCCGAGAGCGACTACATAGATCATATCATGTGGTCAACAAATGCGGAGGTATACACTATGTGTATGCTAAAGTCTACAAATAGGCTCTACAGCAATCTCAGCAGTATACAACTTCAGTGGCTTATATCAAACGCAGCTCCTTATTATCATCCGGTACCTCCGCTTGGTTGCAGCGTACAGCCCAGATTAACGATTTTTGTCTATTGCCAATCTATAGACGGCATGTAAACCTGAAGAAATAAGAATTTTACAGTATCGGCTGTTTTCTACTTCATCTCACGCCTTACCACAATCGGTATATGGCCTGTTCGGACAAGTTAACATGACCGTTGGTGATGTCCCATCCTATGGCCTTCAACGGCGTTGATATAGGAAACCGCGTAAAATAATTCGAATTGCAAAGAAGTAGACGGGGTGTTTCACAATTTGAGCTAGATTCAACATATGCAAATGGTACGTAGCTGGAGAGAACCAAGGTAATGTTGTTTGTCATCGCTTGAAGATGCTCAGATTATTTTTTGCATTCCGCTGATTAGATAATTAGTGTTAATTTATTTCTCAATTATCTGATTTGGATGAAAACTGTCAATAATAAAATTGTACAGCAACAGTAGAAACTCCCGTTACAGCATTCTGTTGCTCAACACATGCTCCATAGAAGTGTTTTTGCGAGCGTGAAGAAGCCCGCATTTACACGCAATGTGACTCGAGCGGCCGGTCGCGCAGCAGTATATACACACATATATATATAAATATATATGCATATATACATATATCATCATTATCAACCAGGTTACGCCCACTGCAGGGCAAAGTACTCTCCCCGCAAACATCTTAATCTCATCCGCCCACCTAACTTTCTGCAGCCCCCTGCTACGCTTCCCTTCCCTTGGAATCCAGTCCGTAACCCTTAATGACCATCGGTAATCTTCCCGCCTCATTACATGTCCTGTCCATGCCCATTTCTTTTTCTTGATTTCAACTAAGATGGCATTAATTCGCGTTTGTTCCCTCACCCAATCTGCTCTTTTCTTATCCCTTAACGTTACACCCATCATTCTTCTTTCCATAGCTCGTTGCGTCGTCCTCAATTTATGCAGAACCCTTTTCGTAAGCCTCCAGGTTTCTGCCCCGTAGGGGAGTACTTGTAAGACATAGTTATGACACACTTTTCTCTTGAGGGATAAAGGCAACATGCTGTTCATGATCTGAGAATTCCTGCCAAACGCACCACAACCCATTCTCATTCTTCGGATTATTTCAGTCTCATGATCCGGTTCCGCGGTCACTACCTCTCCTAAATAGATGTATTCCCTTACCAGTTCGAGTGCCTCGCTACCTATCGTAAACTGCTGTTCTCTTCCGAGTCTGTTAAACATTATTCTACTTTTCTGCAGATTATTTTTGAGACCCACCCTTCTGCTTTGCCTCTCCAGGTCAGTGAGCATGCATTGCAATTGGTCCCCTGAGTTACTAAGCAAGGCAATATCATCAGCGAATCGCAAGTTACTAAGGCATTCTTCATTAACTCTTATCCCCAATTCTTCCCAATCCAGGTCTCTGAATACATCCTGTAAGCACGCTGTGAATAGCATTGGAGAGATTGCATCTCCCTCCCTGACGCCTTTCTTTATTGGGATTTTGTTGGTTGCTTTATGGTGGACTACGGTGGCTGTGGAGCCGCTATCGATCTCTTTCAGTATTTTTACATACGCTTCGTCTACACCCTGATTCCGTAATGCCTCCATGACTGCTGAGGTTTCGACTGAATCAAACGCTTTCTCGTAATCAATGAAAGCTATATATAAGGGTTGGTTATATTCCGCACATTTCTCCATCACCTGATTGATGGTGTGAATATGGTCTATTGTTGAGTAGCCTTTACGGTATCCTGCCTGGTCTTTTGGGTGACAGAAGTCTAAGGTGTTCCTGATTCTATTTGCGATTACCTTAGTAAATACTTTGTAGGCAACGGACAGTAAGCTGATCGGTCTATAATGTTTCAAGTATATACATATATGCGTATATACATATATACATATATATCAAGGGGAGTCTGCCTGATGTGGCCTAGATCTTTTTAGCTAAAACGGCAAGGCGACACCAAGCGCTCCGTCCTCACAACCACACGACAACGAGGAAGCACTGCTTGCTGTCATTTGGATACTGCCAGATCTCAAGTGGCGAAAAGAAATGGTGGTAACCACGTCAGACAAAGAGCCGTCAGAGAAAATAAGAAGAATACGAACGATGCCGTGAAGACCAGAACCAGGGTATACCTATATACCTTTATACCTGTATACCTGTATTGTGTAGAAACCGAAGATGATACTAAGACTCCACTAACGAGCTACGGGCACACGCTTCTGCGCTTACAATATTAAGCTGACCGCCAACTTTACGTATTTTTGCACATGATTTCATTTGTTTATTTTTTTCATTTCTTTTGTTGAAGCCTTAAAGGACTACATAGGCCGGGGGCAAGGAATGTATGAGGAACTCTTCATCACGCAAAACCTGACAGAACATACTATCCATAAGAATAGGATTTTCAGACTGACTCCATGCAATTAACTGAATTTTATTAGCCCGACGTTTCGGGGCTCATTCGGCTCCTTTTTCAGGGGGTTGTTCTTTAGGGGGGGGGGGGGGGTGAGAAGCATTTAAAGGGTGTTTTGTAAAGAAAGAAGGGGAAGTTGGGGAGGCACTTCACAGACGGGAAAGGGGGGGAACAAAAGGTTGAGACGGCTGCCATGGTGCTGGGCGCCTGGGTTGACCGGTGCTGGGGGAGATGGGCCCGCGAGAGTGGTGCCTTGGGAGGCGGGCGGTGGGGTGGAGGTTACGGGGCAGTGCCGACGTTTTGGTCTTGGTGAACTCGAGCGGGAATCTACCTGTCTATGCGTCCTTTTCTTCTTTTCGTCATGTCGCCAAGGCCATGGATATACACCGAGGATAGGTAGGCCTACAAGCGGTTTATATTTCCCCCTTAATCTGAATGTGCCGTTACTCCAGTAGTAGTCTTTGTCGCGAGTTCGTTTCTGTTTAAAGGATTTGAGTTTCCTGGAAAGTAATGTTGGGGCCGGCGTCTTCAGAGTGTTCGGTAACGGGGCTACGTATACCGCTGAATGTTCTGACCTCGTTCTCGTGTTGTCTGATCCTTTCTTTTAGATTTTTGCTTTCCCCGATGTGTGAAGCCGGAGTGTCGGCACAGCTGTTTTCCTTGAGCTTGGAATCTGAGCTTTAGCTTGAGCATGGAATCACCAGGGTTATAGATGGCTTTCTAGATGACGCGGTCGTCAACAAAAAGTCAAAGTCTGGTTTTTGTGTTAGATGGCAGGTCATCGATATAGATTAAAAATAACAGGGGGATAAGCCTGTTCCCTGGGGGACACCGGATGTAAAATCAGAAAGGTGTGAGTCATGAGCGTTAGCGGATGTGTATTGTACGCGTACTTTTAAGAAATGTTCGATACAAGTAGTCAGCGATGGGGGGATTCCGAGAGTAGATAATCTGGCAAGTAGGTGATGGAGGGGGCATGGTCGAAGGCCTTCGAAAAGTCTAAGAAAATGGCGTCTATTTGTTAGTGATCATCCGTGTGTTGCAAGATTTTATCGGTTAATTCAGAGAGATGAGCTTCGCAAACATAATCGTTTTCTAAAACCGTGCTGCAATGAATAGAAGAGGTTAACGGATTCAAGGAAGTTCATTAGACTGGTTACTATGATATGTTCCAACAGTTTAGACGGGATACTGGTTACAGAAATTGGACGATAGTTATATGCTTTTGTTCGATCACTAGACTTATGGACGGGAAGGACTTGAGCGTTTTGCCAATCGTGGGCAACATCACCAGTATTGATTGATTGTTGGAAAAGTAAGCCAAGCATTGTACTTGACAGGAAAATGGTGTTTTATATAATTGATATTTAGATACATACTGCGATGTTCTACAAGATCTTAGCAGGGTGGCAACATACAAGTACATTCACACATATAGTTGAAGCAATCATGCCGATGCTTGAATTCAACATGGCAGAACGACATATTGCACGAAAACGGAGCAAATAATGTAGGGATACGAGTTAAAGGACACAATAGACGTAAATGATTGCTGTGGAACTGGCGTCCATCTTGTCTACCTTTATTCTAACTTCATTCTCCTCTTCTCCTGTACCCAGGTTCCTGTGCTTCTTCATCTTCTATTTGAAGGCTCATACCGCTTCACCCTTCCCGGGTTCTTTCGCTAACCCCTCCTAGGGTAATACTTGAAAACGTTTCCAATCGAAGCACATTCAACTGAGCCGCGTTCACCAATGTACCATAGAGTCTTCAATATTCCTTTCTGAGTGGCTCTTTTTGTCACAGAGTAAGGATCATAAAATTTGCCCCTGGATTCTCTAACGCATTTCCTAACTAGAACAAGGTCGGTGACTTGAATGTCAGGGATATTTGAGAAATACCTGTTGTCAAAATTTCTTTTTCATTCGTTTACGGCGCGTCTTCTTCTGCGATTTTTTTTTCTTCTCCTCGACGCTTTTGAGATTTTCTAGCAGCCGCAGGTCACGATCCACTGGAAGAATAGGGGTTTCTCCTGAAGAAGCGAACTGTGGGTTGCATCCCAATCCACTGGTTTAGGAGTGATTGGGATGTCTGCAGCTACTTCTAAAGAGCATTTCCATCTGCCAGGGAAACTATCGTACATCCTGATGTATTGTTTCACATCTGGAATAGCACGCTCTGCAAGCCCATTTGCCGCGGGATGGTATGGCGCACAGAATTTGATTGATATATTGAGGTATTACCCCATCTTACTGGTCTTTCACTCTTGAACGCTGTCCCGTTGTCACATACGATATTCCTGGTTGTCCTAAACATATCCCGTTCGAGGAGGGCGTTGGCACTATTCGCATCTTCTTTCCCTGCCTGTGCCACGACCATCCTGGTTCATTCATCTATGGCCAGAAGAACAGCTTGCGTATTGCGCACTTTTCCTTAGTTTGTTATTTAGCTCGGCGAAATCCAGGTTTATAACTTCAAAAGGCACGTTCTAGTGGCAAGGTATTATCATGGCGTCCGTAGGCTGCTTATATTTCCCTTTGCTGACTTAACAAATATGGCATGAACGAAGGTATTAATTGACGTCTTGTTTCACGTGAGGCAGCGTAAATCTTTTGACTAGCTTGTTGTATGCGCGCCAAAATCCGTCGTGTCCTCCAGATTCTGGGCTATCGCGGTACAAATAAAGCACCCTGGAAACCAGCGTTGGCGTGTCTTGATAGCGACCTTCCATAAAATTCAATTGTTCAGTGCCTTCCCCCAATTTTACTTCATTGATTTCTTCCGATTGTTCCTTGTTGGCCCCTATCATCAGTCTACAGAATGCATCTGCATCAGTCAAAAGGGGTCCAGGTCTGTGGAAGATAGTGAAATTGAACTGCCGCAAGTAGTTCACCCATCTGGCGATACGTCCCTTAGGATGGGTCATATTCAAGAGATGAGTGAGGGCCTGGTGGTCGGTGAACAAAGTAAACTCCGCACCTTCTAGGTACGTGCGGAAGTACTGAATTGCTTTAAGGACTGCAAGAGCTTCCTTTTCAATCGTGGTGTAGTTGACTTCAGAGTGCTTGATAGTGTAGCTGTAGTAACCTACTACGTGTCGCTTTTCTCGGCCGGATGCTTCTGGACATTTCTATTACAAGATCGCACCTGTTCCATAGTGTGAGGCGCCGGTATTCAGCTCAAAGGGTAAAGTGAAATCTGGTATGCGTAGAATAGGGTCATCAGAGATTCTGTGCACAAGATCACGGTAGACTCCCACATTCATCTTCCCACTCATCCAACTTTTTCTGCGCGTGAGGCACCTTGTTTTTTATGTCGTTTATGAAAGGTCTGAAATTCCAAGAAACATCACTTTTCTTTGAAATATTGTACTTTTCCTAATATCAACCTTGAGGTGCGCGAAGCTCAAGGTATTTAATACCTGAGACAGGTGTTCCTGATGCTCAGCCTCTGTTTTGGAGTAGACGATAATATCGTCTATACACGTTACAAAACACACCTAGGAAAGGCTTCAGGACTTCGTTCATAATCATCTGGAACCAAGCTGGCGAGTTTTTTCAGCCGAAAAGAAGCCGGTTATACTCGTACAGATCAAAGGGCGTGATAAACGCAGTGTACATTTTTGTTTCTTCGGTTAGCGGGATCTGCAACAAACCTTTGCACAAGACATTACGTGCAAAATTTCAGCAACCACCTGTCTCATCTATAATCGTGTCTATCTTCGGCATGGTAAATGGTATAAGTTCTGTCTGGCGATTGAGAGCCCTGTAATATGTGCACAGTCTGAAAGTTCCATCTTCCTTCGGCGCAATTGTTAAGGGGGAGCACCGAAGGTCGGATTATATCGGTGTCTAGCATCTCCTGCAAACCATTTTTCAACCATATCTTGCGCTCTCTTGACGTGTTATAAGGTAATTTTCGAATGGTGGTCTTGTCAGTTAGTTCGAAAGGCCTCTTGTGTGGCTTCATCGCTTGTGGATAGCTTCCTGTCTACACCAGTTCAGGGTAGGTCATTGCAATATCCTCCGCGCACTTGACAACTAGTAGGTTATCTTTCCTACCCTGTTGTGTCTCTTCCCTTGATAGTCCTTCCACTAAAACCGCATCGTCCCAGCATAGGTTGATTTTTAGTTTCTTTATGTCTGATCTGCATAGCTGAAAGTCGTGCGTCATACCCTCTATCACCAGTAATTCATTCTCTATTTCATGACCTTGGAACTCGATGGTTACTGAGGCCCACTGAGTATGCCTTGCCGGGTTTTCCATCTTAA
This sequence comes from Dermacentor andersoni, assembly GCF_023375885.2. NCBI lineage: Eukaryota > Metazoa > Arthropoda > Arachnida > Ixodida > Ixodidae > Dermacentor > Dermacentor andersoni. Next base: position 143,791,415 of record NC_092816.1, read on the forward strand.
CCTTGCACCCGTAGTACTCTTCCACTATGCAGGTGACTTGCATCTACAAGCTGGCCATTTATTAGAGACACAGAAGCACCGCTGTCAACCAAAGCCATTATATGTCTGTTTCCCACTTTGACAGGAATCTGAAGTAGGCTAGAGCAAGCTAAATAAACAGTCTCAGCTGTGGTAATCGGGTCGGACTGATCACCCTTGTTTATTAGTTTTTTGTCGTCTGAAACTCTTGAGCGTCCGAAAGTAGGGGGACAGGGTCGTTGTCGACGTTATTCACCCGACCTCTGGGAGCGCGCCAACCCAATTTCTCTGTGCTGCCTGCAAGATGGCTCAGTTTACGCTGATTACGGCTTGACCAATCCACGCCGTCCCGTCTGAAGCGACTGCTTGAGTTCGCGGTTATAGTTTCTTCTGAAGTAGATGGTATGTCCTGAAGACACTCCAGGAGCCAGTCCATAGTTTTAGGTGATCGTACTTGCACTTGCTTCAGGACTTCCACGTGCAGTCCGTGCATTATTAATGCAACTACGGCAGAAGAAGGAAGCATGGGCCTGGCCTGCTTTAAAAGTAGGCGTTTTCCAAAGAAATACACGACGAGGAAGCCCTGCTAGAATTTGAAATTAAGCGCTGCGTCCCATCTTGGCACTTGGTTGCTTCGGAATATCGTCAAGAATGCTCTGTTCCACTGGTTCCAAGAGTTGCCAGGTTCTTCAATAATGTGCAGATCGCACCATTTCCGCGGAACACCTCTTAAGTAACTACGCATGTTAGTAATCTTGTGAGTGCCAGTTGTTCTTCCCAGTGGTATATTCACAGAATTCAAGCCAACTTTCTGGGCTTGAAGACATGCGGTAAAACGCATCGGGTTCTACAAATTTAGTCACCGGCTTCTCAGCGTTTATAGAGCTTATAAGCGATGTCACCAGTTGGTTTTGTTGCGCACGCAATGTGTTCTTGCTATAGCTGAAGAGCTTTCAAAACGAGGCACACCTCCTCCGTCGAAGACCATGATCCATATTTCTTTCGACTCATCGATTGAAGAACTAATTCGTCGAAGATCGCCAGATGCAAGTTCACTTTCACAGCACCCTTCCGACGTAGTTCAGCAGTGTCCATGGAAGCCTCGTCTAAAACCAGGTTCACGAGTTCTGCCGAGTTCAGTTCGCGAGGTAGTTTCACCGCTGGTCCATCTTGAGCTTGGTATTTCGAAAAGATGATCTGCTCTGCGGAGGTTTCCTCAAGGAAAAAATGTCCCCCACATGTTGGAGTGGGTTTCTCGGCTGCGCCAAAATAATGTAGCGTTCCTAGTTAAAGGACGCAATAGACGTAAAACATTGCTGTGGAACTGGCGTCCATCTTCTCTACCTTTATTCTAACTTCATTCTCCTCTTCTCCTGTACCCAGGTTCCAGTGCTTCTTCATATTTATATTCGAAGGCTCGTACCGCTTCAAATCTATGTGCTGTTGAGCCTTGAATGCAGGTGCGCCTGAAAACGAGTTAAAGAATTTAGTGTAACCACTTCATTAGGAAGTTTATTCTAATCAGCTATTGTTCTGGTAAAATAAGAGTATTTGAAGCAGTTGTTATGTGGTGTTAACGGGGTTACTGCTAAGGAGTGTTTATGACGAATAGCATAACCAGTTGAAGGTGTTAAGATGTGCAAGGTATGTATATATTAGTGGCCGTTTATTAGCTGAAAAAAGAATTTTAATCGGGAAACACGATTTTGTTCTGTAGTCGAAGAGAAGCAACTAATTTTAAGGAGATCTGTTATAGAAGTTCGACCGTAGGAATTGTACATAAATCGGACAGCTTTCTCTTGAATTCTTTCAAATTTTTCACAATTTTTTGGGGGGTAGAGGTCCCAAATGATTATTCCATATTCTAAAGTAGGACAAACTATTGTGTTATATTCCCGGAGGCGGACAGCTGGTGTAGAGAATTTTAGCGACCGTTTGAGGGTGAACAATTTCCGAAGACAATTAGTCATTACAGTGTCAGTATGTTTTGACCCGGAAAGATTGTGAGATATGGGTGTGCCAAGTTATTCACAGTGTGATACTTAGGAGATATAAGTGTCCTGGGTAAAATAGTGGAAGAGAAGGTGCTTTTTCCTTAGGGTTATTCTCATCAAGACGGTTTTTTCATAGTTGATGGCACCATGCCACTATTGATGGCACCATGCCACTATTGTGTCAACGTCAATATTTAGCCTGATTTATCTTGGGGTGAGTCGATTTCGTCATATAGTATACAGTCATTCGGGTAAAGTTTAATTTTGACAGATAGATTATTGCGAATGTCATTTATATAAAGCAAGAATAAAAGGGGACCCAGCACGGATCCCTGGGTAACGCCAGAAGCAACCGGTAAGGTGTTGGAGAATGTCTAGTTTATCCTGACGAATTGGAAACGGTTGGTTAGGTATGCTTGTATCTATTATAATAGCTTATCGTTTATAAGTATAAAACTTAATTTGTAAATTAATTTGCTGCGGGCTACTTTGTCGAATCCTTTACTGAAATCCATGAATATAGTATCGTAATAACATACTTTTATCGCGGTGGTTTAGCAATTCACTTTTAGTTTTCTTTACGTACCTTTTGTGTGAAAAGCGAGCGCTTAGCCCAGCAGGCACAGATTCTCCTTGAATTCCAGGTACTACTGCACGCAAACTACTTTATGATCTCGCAGAATACGACATATTGCATGTGATGACGGCGAGCTAAGCGGCCGAGACTGGCTGTATTTGAACTGCTTTTGGGTGACAAGACCAACCCTATAACAAGGGTGTCCGAGCATATTGGGCAACAAAAACTGAAGGTGACTCGGAGAGGGTGCAGCAGAGCTAACTGTCCGGTGAGGAATTGCAGTTTGTTGCATCGCGTTGGGTAATATTTCTGTTAATTTCGCGATCGCAGATTCAGCGTTGAGATGTTCTTAATTGCGGCATGTATGAACAACAGTTGCAACACGGACACACTTCCACGATTCACTCAAGCAAATCGACAGCGTATAGCGCAATTGTATCGTCGCTGAATTCGAAAGAAGAACACGTCGTCTCGGTGGCACGTCGAAATGCACGGTGTGGAATGCATTTTACTTTCTGTGAAATATGGCATCGACGTTGTTAAACTCGTTGTGGTAGCTGTTTCAGCACTGATGGGTACGCCAATGTCACTAGGAGTGGCGTGCCGCAACCTATAAAGCAGGAGCGTTGACACGACACAAGCGTTCTTTTAGGTGCTTCACGTGCCTATGCACGACGCTTACCAATGTAAAATATGAGGAAACGACACATACGTCAAATGCACTTCCGAAAAAAAATATTTAATCGCGATTTAGCGGTAACTGCGAAAGAAATGCGCTAGCATTACGTTACTATTCTTTGATGTATCAGATCAGACACATCGCGTTAACCGCAATCCAAAATGCTTTTCAGGAACTCAGTCGACACGTGTCTTGCCTCAGAGTAAAGAGCAACCTACGGTGGTCTCAAGCAACCCTGCGTCAGTCACACTATATATTTCTATATGCAACTACATATACAATACACACACGCGTGATCTCCTAAACCCTCCCAACCCCTCGCTACCTCTACCACGTGACAGCCTTCCTACACTTCAAACATACACACTTTTTTGCACTTTGAGACACTTATTGCTATCGTATTAACATCAAATCTACCGGATCCATCGAACGCACTTATGAAAAAGTTTAATTGTGCAGCCTTTAGCTACAACCAATCAAGAAAGCCGAAAATTTTCAAATTGTGTCCCCAATTACACCAGGCATATACAGCGTGACTCAGGTATCTTAGTCACAGCGTTATAAAAAAGCGGATAATTATAGGCGAATAAAATTACGTGGTTGTTGTTCAGAGTCTAGTTTAAGATCGCTAGCAATATTTTAGTCGCTTACATCAAAAAAGTTAGATAACATAATTAGCTAATTGATTGTGTGTAGATTTATTTGTACATACGTAAATAAGAGAGTTGTGGATAATTGCATGAAACCTGATAATGAGATATTTTTGGCTTAGTGGAGATCTAATACGCGAAAAGCGAAAGCAAGCGAAATACGTTATATAGGAAGTAAATGCGTACCCTCGCGCACAGCACCATAGCGCCCTTAAAAAGTGGCTCTGGGAAAGTCAATGTTTTATTCTTTTGCTGAGTCATGTGGCAACGATAAGAGCAGGCGTGTTCTTTGTACAATGCGAAAATTATTGCGCATAATTATCAAGAAAAAATTCTGCTGCAATCACGATACTCCCTAATGCTAAATTTGAGCGCAGCTGTATACGTGTTTTCATTTCACGGTATATTGAGGCAAAGAGTTTGAGGGAGACATGTAGCAGAGGTCAAGTGCGTTGGCTTTTATACATGACTCATCAAAGGTTCCAGTATAATCGCAGGTGCCTCTTGGCTTCCAAAAAGTACTCCGCAATTCGAGCCGCGCATGTAAAAAAATTACAAAACAGTCGCAAACAAAGACAATCGAAACAAGCGCGAACGAGAGCGAACCAACCAAACCAAACAAACGCGAGCAAGAGCTGACGCGAGCAGACATATATTATTTGGGAGCTCAAAGAGAAATATAAAAGAAAGGTGCTCGAGCAGACAATAGGAAACGACTGGTCGGGCGTGTCGGCATGAAACCAGTTTCCCGCGGGCCTCTGACTGAAGGAACCGCTCTCATTGGTCTCCGCCGTTCGCGGCTCGCGCCTTTCATCTTCCGCTCTGCGTTCGCTCTTTCATCTTTCACCATTGAGCTCGTTCACTCAGTTAAGCCACCGACGCTGCAGACGCTCACCGCAAGAACGAGGCATTAAAGGAGAACTGCAACAAAATTTTCGGCGGCGTAAAAAGCCTAGATTAAGATAATTTAGACATGCAATAGCCACTGCGCCAAATATTACGCTTAAAATAGAGGCCCATCTATCACAAAGAGCTCGAGAATTGATGTTTTTCATACCGAAACTGAAAAGAAAGGTGACGTGCAGTGAAGAATGTGGAGAACCAGAGCACGCGCTGTCTGCTGTCCTTGATTGTATTCCCAGGGGTAGCACACTCTCAGGTTCAACAAATGGCCCCAGAGGGCGAAAAAGTCAACCGCGCGCAGCTGCTAATAAAACCTGCATAGTAGAAACACTTAGGAATGCCTTTGTTAGTTCCAATATGTGCCGCTAGAGGTGTCGTTATAAGCGCAATGTTATCTTACAACCTTTCTCCTACAATTATCGAAAAAATTTTATTACAATAAAGAAAGCCAAGTTATCATTTCTAATTTGATATTGTATTATTTATTAGTAAGTTTATGGGTTTTATTTTTCATTATAAACGTAAGTAGCATTTAACGTCATTGATCTTCCACGTGACCTCTGGCCTGGATTTAAAATTTTTACCGGCATTATCGAGTGCACGGCGAGACAGATTCATTCGTTCGTACACTTAGACTGGTTTCTTCTGTTGCTAAAATTAGTTTACTGCGCTTCGATGTCTCGCGTTTGTTTAACTTGTGGTGAAGTGGCGTGTTTACAAGCGGACATGTAAGCCCGAAGGCTAGGCTTCGGCCGTGAGCCTTACGGAACACGTCTGCATCGGAACGGGAGCTGGATTTTCCTGTGGCTGGCAATGAAGATGACGGTGAGTCGTTTAACACCTCTGCTTGAATTGTTATAAAATATTCGTCTCACTAACTAACAAGCGGATACAAGCTAATGAACTAGATTCTGCATTACATATGGGCAGTCGGGACCCTGGGTTGCTGTGTCTTAAATGAACCTTTAGTTGCAAGGCCGTCGTTATACATAGTATCACGAAAGAAAGAGCGAGCGATAGCGGAACGCGCGTCACATTTTTCATCCTATTGTAACCGTGGCCATAGGTGGCTGAGTAGCCTTGTCAATATATATATATATATATATATATAACTCTTTGTCGAGTCCGCCAGCCACTTCTTTCGTCCACAAAACCAAATAACCCTTTGGTAAACTGAAGTGAAAGTGCCGAATTGAATTTATTAAACAGCTGCAAGCATTATAATTCACCATATTTCCTACTTGTTGGTGCCAAATGTTCTTGCTCTTCAGTTTGGTTTACAGTAGGGCATTTATTTTTGCAGCAGTGCAACGGTGCATCACGTTGGTGCAGAAAAATAATGCATCAGTTCTAGTAGCTTTATGACTTTCATGCATTTGCTTGTGGAACCAGTAGTGCGATTGCTTCTAGAGTGTAAATGAGTGCACAAATGTTCTCATTTGTGATCATAATAATACCTAAGAGGCTGGCATGCGTTGTAGGTAGGCAGACATCAATTTTGTGGACAGTATATATATTTATTTGACATGCTCCTTAAGCACCCTACAACAAACAGTGTACATTTGCATGCGTTCTGTAGTCGCGAACAATTAATATATATATGTCACACCTTTTAGCTTTTCATATTGCCGAAATTGTGGTTTTGCAATTTCTGATGCAGTCAAAATTTCTGCTCTAGATATGCAATAATGAGGATGGCACCAGTATAAAGCAACACACTCGATGCACTAAACAGAAGCTGCTGCCTGCTACAAGGCCGTTGTTTGGACTTTGGCTGCCACTACAAGGTAAACAACACCTGATTCAGAAATAAATATGCTTGGTATATGCTGTGCTGGCTTGCTAGTCTTGAGATACATATAATTTGTTCGCAGCAGATATGAACCTTTGTTCATATTTATGGTTCAGTATAATTGGTTCGAGCATAGAAGAAAACACTACATGAGTTTGGCGAATCTGTGTTGTATCTCATGTGTCACTGTTCTGCTCCAAGAGAGCCTGTGCCAAGCACATCTTAGTCATCACAGGAGCTCCCATCTCCACCAACAGGAAGGGACTAATGCCGAATTTGCAAGGCTTTTACACCACGACAAAAGAAGCGCATGCAGATGAATTCGGATGAGAAATCAAGTCTGCAGAGGATTGTGTTAAGACTGAAAGGAGCTTCAGCCACCATTCCACCAGCACGGACATTTGGCCGAGTCATCCAGCTAACTCAGAAAGGACTTTCAAGAAATTCATCGTTTTCAGATGCATCTGCAACTTCTGACCAAGCATGGACGATGCTGGCCAAAGAGTTCTGTCAGTTTGCCCTTAATCAGCTTCCTGGCCATGTCAATCCCATTTATGCCAAGTGTAATTTTTTTCTATAAATGCAAGCTTTTTCATTGGCCATTCTCGTTAGAGATCATTCATCCTCATCCAAACATAAAGTTCAAGCGATTCTTTGCTGATACTTAATACGAGTCACTGTATAGTAGCGTAACATATCTGTAGCAGTATCTTCTAGTGTGTGTTATCATGCGCACTTCCTCTCCTGAAATAGCTGATGCCGCATCGGCATGTGTCTTGCATTCACCTACGTACCGTGTGCTATGCACCATTTTACTTTTCTTGATGTGTTTAGCCTTCAATGCTTGCAGAGCAGAGTATCTTCCTTCTTGAATGCAATCTTTCTCATTTTCTACGTTCCTAGTCTCGTTGATGATTGCTCTTCTTACTCGATAGCCCGGGTTTTTGAGCAAGCTACACTGAAGTGATTGATTGCGGAATCTCCTTTTGCTGCCCCACTTGGTTGTGGTCACAGTGTTACGTTTCTAGGATATGGGGGCCTGGTCAGTTGCTTGGTAAGCAGTCTCTCGAGGTAATAATTTGTTCCTGCAGCCCGCACAACGACATAGACTCCCAGTATAGACGCACCGTAACTGGAGCTCCCTGTTCGTTCTTTCCTGCTGAAGCCATGGGCAAATTGTGCTTGTGGCCTTCCTCGGCCATGATTTCCTGAGAACGGAGACCAGCATATGCGCTTACATTGTTCGAAGTGTATGAAGTTGCTAGCCACATGCGTGCAATGGCTCGCAAAAGTGGCTGCCGAAGATGATGCCCACGGAACCAATTTGTCCATATTAGACAAAATGGGGTACCAAGTGCGAGCCACGCGTTAGCAGCCCCCGAAAGAACAGAAACATGCAGGTTGGAAAGGAGTTAACGCTAAAATATCGGGTGTCCATCTCGCTGTGTTGGTTGTGGCAGCAGATGCCTGCGTCACCTCCCTGCTTCGCAATGTAAGTTGCTCATGAACGGCAACTGTCGGTTCAAACAGGTGCAACGCTCTGTCCAATTTGTTTGCACTGCTGGTTGTTGCTCGTTACCAGACCACCACGTGCGACGAAGGCAAGCACTATGCCTGTAAGTAGGCGGCTGAATGTATCGGAAGAGACCCGTGCATGTGAAGGCTCACTATTGCCATATGGTTCATAGCCAATGTTTAATGTATTGTCTGAAACCTATGCGGTGATTGATTGCTGTTTAATTTTGCTGTTATCTCACTTCACTACAGTTGCCGTGTTATGCTTTTCGGATGTGGCGGCCTGTTCACTTGCATTGGGAAGTAGTCTCTCGAAGTAGGCATTTGCTCCTGCAATCTCCACAGCGACATAGACTCCCAATTCACGCACACCGTTATTCGTGCTCCCCATTCACCCTTTCCTGCGGCAGCCATGGGCAAATTTTGCCTGTGGCCTATCTGGCCCGTGATTAGGCATGAACGAAGACCAGCATACGTGTTTACATAGTTCGAAGTGTATGAAGTTGATAGCCGTGTGTGTGGAAAGCCCGCAAAAGTGGCTGCCGAAGGTTATGCCCACGAAAGTGACGTCCATATTCAGACAAAGTGGGACCCCAAAGGGGAGCCACACATTAGCGGCCCCTGAAAGAAAAGAAACGTGCAGGTTAGAAAGGAGTTTTAACGCTAAAATGCCAGGTAGTCCATGTCGCTGTGTTAGCTGCGGCAGCAGATGTCTACATCACTCAGTTCCTTTGCAATGCAAGTTGCTCATCTTTAACGGCGACTGTCGCTGCAAACAGGTGGGATACTCTGTCCAATCTGCTTGCGCCGCTGGTTGTCGCTCGTTACCAGACTGCCATGTGTGAGGCCGACGGTGAGCTGTTTACGAGCTGGCGCCAATGATTTCAGCGTATCTCGACATGCAAGTTTTATTTCCGCTCTTGCAGGAGAATGTACACTGCTTGTCATCTGCCAATAAAGTCGCACGTTCTGTTCACTCACTTGTGGCTTGTTTGTATGGGTGTCAGTAGAGGCTGTTTTGCTCCTAGCAATTAGAACGTATCAGCTACGCGGCAACCAAGGCATTGAGGCATGCTGCATAGTCGGCAGGGCAAGCACGGCCAGTACCAGCGTACGGTACCGGTGAGAAACGGCCATATTGGATTTTCCTCTAAAAAGAAACGCACTTCCACTTCCTGGTTGACCGGCGCCATCTGGCGTCCACCTACTTAAGTTCCATGCGCTGCCGCTGCTTATTTTCGTGCCACTGCGTAAGGTACAGTTTTCCTTCTCTAAAGTTGCTTTTTTTATTTTATAGTATTCCGTCCCGGTGTGTCAGCCAACAGAACGTGCGGGAGACACGTACGTCTGCTCGCCACAGAGTTAGTATACTTTGTCAGCTGCTTCGTGCGCTCTCACAACGCTGTTGCGCGCCCGCGATGTTCTTTTAATTCGAAGCAGGCCAGCCGGTTTTCTCTAGTTCTAGTCTACGTTCAAAAGCAGGGACTTGATGCGTTCTGCCCCCGCTCGAAGAATAGCGCATCCGGGTGGCCAAGTTAAAGGTGCGGTATAGTGCAGCATAACGCGGATACGATCCACACGTGGCGCAGTTACGCTACATTTGCGGAAATTGGAAGCTCTAAACTCTAGTGTGGATGGAGCGTGACGTGTGCATGGAACATGTCCCATCGCACGCCGGACCAGCTGGAACAGGGTGCATCGTGCGCTAGCCTGGCTGAACCGCAGCATGCTGTTTGGTTTCACTGAACCGGGCGTGTTGCGTTTGCGCCTTCGACAAAGAAGTGGTAACTCGCCGCGCACTTGTGCGCTAGCGCTGCGACAACAACTTGTCGCCGCTGCGGTCAGCTTCAAAGCGCAGGGTAAAATGTTGGCAATCTTAGAGTCTCCGACTTTAAGTATCCGAGGACCTATCCGATTTCACCGGCCACTTCCTGGCACGCTGGAAGCGCCAAACTCATCGACAGATCAGACAGATCAAACTATCGCCATCTGTATTACAAAATGATAAGTAGCTGAGGCTTGGCATGGCCACGCTAGTGTTCCTGTATATGGTCCCTGCGGGATCATATACAGGAACACTTGGCCGCGCTAGAGGGGCTCGGTGCTAAGGGTGTGTAAACTGACGGCATGCTCACGGCCAGTTGTGATAACGCTTCGCCTATTTCGCTCTGGCGGCTTTGAATTCATACATGGCTTGCCGCCGCTCTTACTCTGGCTGCCGCATTGCGTTCTCCATCATGACAAATGCAGCATGCGGTTCCTGCTCGTTTCTGGCGCTGTATCAGAAAGTATTTCGATCGTCCACTTCGACGGGTACGATGCAGAGACGCACGAAATGCCTTGAAGATGATGAACTACCGGAAATCATCGCTAGAGAATATCGCCCTTGATTACAATTTACCTTTGAACGTTACCTTTGGGATTTCGTGTGCCATCGCGGCATATAGCACTTATAGTCGCCCCGAGAAAGCGTTTTGCAAGGAAATATTGATGGGTAAGTGGCTATGCTGTTGAAATGTAGCTTGTGCAGCTTCGTCAACTGTAGTTTACATGCTTTGTGCGCGTTGGCTTATCAGCGTCGTACTCAGCTGATGCGCCACGGTGCACGCTTTCGCTCAGAAAGCTGGGACAGGTAAGATGTATTGGGCCTTCCTCTCTGTTCAAATCACGAGCGCAATAGGGAGAACGCAAGCTGAGAGAGGCGCCCGCCAACTCGCAAACGATGAGAGAGCAATTCACCTGGCGGCATAGGCGCAACTGAGACTTGCGAACCGTATGCAACTGTAGTTGCGCACGTTTCTTACATTCTTCGCCATATCCGCATCGCTACCGCTTTGCCGCTATGTGCACGCGTCGTTTGCATATGCCCTATTTATTAGCGGCTACAAACAAAATTAGGCAATTACCAAAATTGCGGCTTTGCCAAAGTTACTTACGCTAGCATACGTAAGTCATATGTAGCCAATTTAGCCCAATTGATACTTTGTTGCAGTTGGCCCTTAAGAGCTGCGCTTCTGAAACGTGCTGCCCTAGCGGCGAGCCATAGATGAACAGCCTCTTTTCCCTCTGAGATTGTTTTACAGCGCAGGTATTCTGTGCGCTTGCGCGCGCACTCACATGGTATTTTTTCATAATACGCCGGTTTTCTCGCACAGCGCCCCAAAATGAAGACACCATGTTTGCCTAGCTGGAAACATCTTAATTTATGGTCATACGATTCTCTAAGGCTGTCTCATTGGAATCTTGTCAATATCAACTGAAAAAAATATTCCATTAGTCTTAGTTAAGGGCTTATAAATATTTAAATTCCCCAACTGGATGAAATACAAAACATCGCGAAAAGCGCGACGTATTCCGCAAGAAATCCGATTTTCTCCCGCACCTATCAATTTACGCTAGAACGAAGGACTGCTTTTGAATTTTGACTTTGCAAACTAACCAGTGCGCACGGCAATTCCAACTTTCTAGTACGAATTACGAATGAACTAAATGAAGTGCTCAAGTTCAAACCCAGGCGGAACCCATCAAGCGCCAGGTCACAGCTTTGCAAGTTGCGACTATCAATATCTGCTCAGTGGCTATGGTGTTAGGCTGCTGAGCACGAGGTCGCGGGATCGAATCCCGGCCACGGCGGCCGCATTTCGATGGGGGCGAAATGCGAAAACACCCGTGTACTTAGATTTAGGTGCACGTTAAAGAACCCCAGGTGGTCAAAATTTCCGGAATCCCCCACTACGGCGTGCCTCATAATCAGAAAGTGGTTTTGGCACGTAAAACCCCATATATTATTATTATTATCGACTATCAATATCATTAACCGTATGAGCCGGACTAAGCTTTGGTTCCCAGAAATACAGAACTCCGAAGGAGAAGCGTGGCAAGAATTCGAGCGCTGAATGATACTTATGTGTCCCAACAAACTCTACACATAAGGCTAGATTCTGACGGCATTGTTCACGCTCACAGTGTGGATATTTGCTACAAGCAAATGACCAATAATTATGAAATTCAGCAATTTCAAAATGAACGAAAACGCATTGAAATGGGAACGTAAACTGAAATATACTGGTGTCGTGACAAGCAATGATATTACTCCTGCAACACGCAATACTTGGTCAAGGTTGCTCAGTTTACACGACCGCAACCATGTGCGTACAGGTTGAAAGTCGATAAGATCCACATGGGCAATAAATGCGCTTAATACGATCCCGATAGCGACGCTGGGAAACATTGTTGAAATTTTGTTTAAAGCATGTCCGGATCATCCGAAAGCACCACACATCCTGATAAGTGACAGTGTGTCAGGCATAACAAAATTTCTACCAACACACGCGCAAGATTAGTATCAGCCTTTTAATATTACCTTTGCGGTCACGCGTAGAATATTTCCAAAACGTGATCAACTTCAGAGTCTCAGGGTTGACGTTAACACCAACATCATCTTGCTTACAGAAACGTGCATAAAAGGAGATATTACAAACAATGAAATCTCTCCTCTTTGTTTGAAGCTTCACCACCGCGACCGTATTGAACAACGATGAGGAGGAGTACTTATCGCGGTTAAGAACACGCTATTATTTTCACTCATCGGTCGTGGGGCAAACCTTGAGCTAACGTGGGTTCCCGTGCACAACTCTGCAGAGGATTCTTGTTTTGGGCCCCTGTTGCAAGCCTCCCCGATTGCAAGTCTCTCTTCTCTAACATTTGGTTCCATGCTAAAAGCGCCATATAATATAGATTGCCTAATACACCTGTGTTCCTTATCAGATATTTCAATTACCCTCATATAAGGCGGTCACTACTAACAGTAGGGTCGGAGCTGCCGTCTAAGAAATCTAAAGCATTCCTTCATTGTATGCTCAATCTAAATAAAAAAAAAGGTATTTCATAACTTGCGCAACGACAGGCGACCACACCATAGACTTATTACGTTCCGCGCAGATGATATTAAAGCCGTAATTTTCCTACCTTGTCTTAGCTATAACGAGGTTATGCACACCGCCACAGCTTTGTCTCTGAAAATAAACGATCACCTAAAGAAAAACTGATTAATTACTATAACGGAGGTGACTTAACCTTATCAACAACAACAACAACCTGGTGGGTTTTCTGGAACACTTCAATTCTTCTTACCTCCACCGCTCGGCAAACAGAAACTGGGAGCTATTCAAGACCTGCTTAATTGGCATGACGAACCAATTCATCTCCGCAGTACTAATAAAATTAGACTTCAGTGTGATAGATTATGTCAAAAACCTTACTCAGATAAGAATTTTTTGTCCTATTTACTAACAATACCGAAATATAATCTCAAGAAATTCGGGTGCATCTTCTCCACACGGTATGCACCTAACCAAACTAGGCCCAGTTATGATGATGAGTGTGCAAGAACACTCAATCACCACCTCAATACAGTTTTTACCAGATACAGACGCCTTGCCTATTGTATCTCAAGCAAAAATGCCCGACGTTGGAGCCAATGCTGAGCAAATACCTCACCTAAACGAATCTCTTAAATTACCAACATCGGCTGGTTGCGACCACGCCAACGGCAATGTACTAAAAAGAACTAAAAGACCACTAACACTGTCGAGTCAAATGTTATGTTTTGTTTTCAAACGATCACCAGAAACCGATGATGCACCGTGATGAGGCATAAACCAATGAGGCATAAAAAACCGCCTTATGCAAAGCAGACAATAAGCCCGTCGCAGCTAACTGTTGTCTCGTATCACTTAAAAGCATCCCTTCAAAACTTTCATAACACATCATATAAACCAATGTCGTGACCTATCTCGAAACACAAACTATTTTTACGCTCATCAACACGGATTTCGGACACATCTGTCATGCGAGGCGAATCTTGCAGAATTCACCTGCACAATATTATTTCACAGGGACGCAAATCTCAGTAAAGCTATGCTTCTAGATTTCTTTAAGTTTCACGACCGCGTATCACTTGACCACCTCCTTCTAAAACCAAGATCACTTGGATCTACAGGTGCATTGGTGAACTGGATTGAGCATTTCCTCAAAGAAAGAATACAGTTTACCGCGGCCAATAATCAGCATTCTTTTCTCACCAGAGTAATTTTAGGTGTCCCTCAAGGTGCCTGCCTATCACTTCTTTCATTCTTAGTCTAGATCAAGCACATGTCCATCAACATGAAAACCATGCTGATGGCGTTTGCAAATGACAGCGTCAGTTACAAGACAATTCACACATCACATGATTGTATCACGTTTCAAGAAGATATTAACACTATCGCAACATGGTGAAAAAAGCAGCATTAGCCTCTATGTCTCGTTAAATGGAAATTAATGTCACTCACCACAAAACAGACCACTATCAGCCACGTGTACGGTATAGATCCATTACTCATCAGCAACATCGCTTCGTAAAATTACCTCAGCCTGCATGTCACGCCCTAGCTTGCTTGGGTCAGACAGATTAAAACCGTTTAAGCATAATTGTTACTTACACTAGACTGCCTGCAACACACCTTAAGACCCGATACATTTGATAATTAAAGACTATCCAATCAGACGTACGTGAGACAGGAATTTGAGCATGCTTGCTGCATTTTACATCCATTACCGGCTTATTTAACTAAAACTTAGAAATGTTCAAAATCGCACCGCTTGCTTTATTGCCTCGGACTAATCGCCAAAAATCAGCATCACCGAGTTAAAATGGACGCCCTCACTCCCGACCCTAAAGTCTTGCGACACCAACTCGTGTACTGCTGTTCTACATTCCTTCTACTACCACCTGAGATCAAGACGCGTACTCCTAAATACGCCGCACCAGACGTCCTCACGCGTGTGTCATAGCCATGCCATTTCAGGTATTGATGGCCACATATTAGTGTTTATTTTCGCTTTCTTCCTCTAGGCTAATATACTCGGGAAGAAACCACCCGACACCATTTCTCATGCACTAACCGCAAAACATTTCGAGCAAAGCTTCAAGATCATCTTCCTAACACCCGTTAAACATAGGTGCTTAGCGTATTGAGCACAAGTTACGTACAGCGTATTCTGTTTATTTGCGGAGTTTATTGCGTTTATAACTGCATAATTATACTGTTTTCATCTTGCTATTGCTGTCTACCGTAAGACTTTTTTCGCTTACTATAAAATCTCGTTCTCTTGTTCTCCGTGTGTTTCCGATTTTTGCGTTTTTTTTTTGTTATAACAATCGATTTCAATTCCTTAACGAGTCCCCCAGTAGTTAATGTATTCGGTAATTGAAGATGAAATAAATGTAATAAAAGAAATGAAATGAAAGGCAGCCAGCTTTTTTTTTTTTTTTGCGGGGACCCTGGGAACCACATATTTTGGTTTCCAGAAGTATACGTGATGCAAAGTGTACATGCGCATAACTACGCCTTATATCAGCGCAATAGCACGAACGACTGCTATAAGGACGACATTCAGAAGTAATAAGTTAACAACTGAAGGAATGATTGAATGGTAAGCCTAGTGACAAGTTTCTGCATGCCCTCTCTCGCTTCCTAAGCCGTAGTTCAATTGCACTATGTAAAAATAATTTTACCGGAATGTATTTTGTATCCAGTGGTGTGTGCTGTGTAGCAAACCTCGGACATAAGCGAGATTACACGTTCTTGCGCACCATGCTAATGACGCCCTTACTGGAATGTATACTAGCCTCGCCAGTGTTGCGATGTCTACACTCTAAGCTTCTCTACGATGCAGGGAGGCCTACAGTGATAGGCGTTTGATTTTTCAATGCGCAAGAATTTATTGGCGAGTACTACAGCGCCGTCCCGCGAGTAGTGTAATGCCTTATATTTCTGAACAAAAATATGTAATTTGCGAAGTTATGATATTTAGTCGTTATAATAGTGTAAATGATTATTTGTAGCCTTATAAGCGACAAAAAACAATTTAAACCAAAAGAATAAATTAAAAAGAGAATAGGGCTCCATACAAGACATCAATATGAACATCTATTTATTTCCGAACGATTCGGGGAGACAGGGAAGAAAAGCTGCAAGTGTAGCTTAAAAAGCAACCTGCGTCCTATGATCACAAGAGATGGGATGCATGGAGAAACTCATATTACGATTTGGCCAACTGGAATTTGGGGTAGTTCCATTGAATTTCGGTTTAGGTAGACTTGAAATTTCGAGGTGGCCCCGCCTAAATTTGGGGCATGAGCCAGCTTTATATTTGGGGGTGAGCCGACTTGAAATTTGGGGATGGGCCAACTTGAAATGTTGGGTGAGCCAACTTGAAATTCAGACACGGGTGAAGGTAATTTTGCCGGTAGCCTACTTGAAATTTTAACGTGTGTCGACCGAAATTTGGGGATGGGCCGAACTGTAAATTGGCGGTGGGCCAACTTAAATTTGAAAGTGGACCAACTCAAATTTGGGGGTAAGCTACATAAAATTTGACGATGGACCAAATTAAATTTGGGGGTGACCCTCTTGAAATTTGGGGGTGGGCCAACTTGAAATCTGGGGGTGGGCCAGACGAAATTTGGAGGTGGATCAACTTTAAATTAGGGCGCGGTCAAGCTAACATTTGGACGTGCTCAATCTTGGTTTTGGGGTGGGCCAACTGAAGCTTGTGTGTGGCCCCACCTAAATTTGGGGGTGGGGCAAATTCAATTTAGGATTGGGTGAAGCGAAATTGGCGGCACGCTTACACAAACTTAGACAAATCCACTGGAGTATCTTCATTCTTTTTTCCCTCGGCGTAAATGTAACAAATGTAAGTTATATGCGCAAATGTATAAAAACCCAAGCGAGTAAAATGGTCACATGCCTTCTCTCAGCCCACTCGCCTGTTCTCTCAGAAACATACTATACCATCATACAGGATTAAGCTTTCTTTAAAGGCACACTGCTGCCCTTGCTTTTGATAGAGACTATCTGGCACTAAACGGCGAAAAGTGTTCACACCGCCGAGGCCTCTCAACACCGAATACAAGCAAGTTTTGTCCTTGCGTCCTTCTGTCCTTACGCCCTTCTGTTCTTTCTGAGTTCTGAAACAGGCAGGTTGTGTTTTTTACCTTAGTATGTTTTATTAAAAGCCAGGGGTTGTGCTGTCGGGCAGAGATGTAAATGCTTCACATGGAAGCCTCTCACGGAGAATGCCAAACCCCCATTGGACGCGACCTCGAAAAGCGTATATGAATATCCGCGATCAGCTCCATTAACTAAACGTAAAAAGCAGTCTATATACAAGCTTTCAACTTAACTACTCATGCAGAACTAATGTGCCGCAAAACATGACTAGTGCGGCAGTTCTCAGAAAGAAGCCTCCACGTCAGGTAAACTGATATTCATAGGACAAATTGTCACACTAAGCCGTTATGAACCTCGTCAAAACGGCATGCAAACAGCGCCTTTTCTTTCAGTGTCAAGTTGGTGGGGCGTTAAAATGGCAGGCCAATTTATCATTTTCTGTGTCATCCTAACCACCTCGGTCGTCGCCGTGCACCCTGAGGAAGCGGCTGCGTCACCCCAACCTCCGTCACCCACCAACCTAGATGGGCCAGAGAACCATATCGTCGAGGCAGCGGAAAAAGTACGACAGCTGGAGAATTTACTACGATCTATTAGAGGTGAGCGCAGTATTCCAGTATACCTGCCTTGATGTCCAGATATTAAATCAAATTTACCGGTTTTATTGGCTCTATGTCTCTCTGATAATGAAAATGGCGTTCGTGAATGAGCTAGGTTAGCGTTATCCAGTTATTACTCGCGGCAGCGGCCACATTTCTGCAGTTTCTTTGAAACGCAAGTAACTTTCTATTAGAATTTTGACATGTATCCTGCTCTAAGGTGTTTCCTGCAATCTAAGCTATGCGTTGTGAAGCTCGCTGCTATCCATATACTGATTTAAATGTTATTTTCGTAGAAACAGATCGAGGCCTGGAGTGTCCGTAGAGCAGGATCACTTTTCGTTCACATCAGAACCATTAGAGTTTTTCTTGAGAAATTATCAATACATGGCCACAATAAAGCATGGCCAACTCAGCGTTCAAGGCGGGAGCGCACGTGTTAAATGCAACGCGCGATGAATGATGCCGGGTGTGCGACCATTGAGCAATGTTGCTGCACTTTTGCGTGTCGCTATGCCGCGTGCCAAAGTTAAAGTCATCGTTTCTTTTTCGTAAGCTTCGCAAGAACTCAATGCAAGTGCAGAGCTTTACCAAAGGAAATGAACACTGTTTCCTTTTTACAGTGCTGCTCTGAGACGCCGGTTCCTGCGACGAGCGTCTGAGTTCGTCGGCGTGCCTCGGCGCCCCTCGTAACCGACACAACAAGCACAGCAAAGAATGAAAGAGTGACCGCGGTGTGCAGCTGGTGATCGAACACGGCGATAGCTAAGAGAGCGCGAGAAGGAAAGCGGAGGATGAGGGTGCAGCGGAACTACGAGACGGGAAGCGTAGCAGGAGAGTATGGCGAAAGCGAGAGACGAAAAGCGAAGTGCCGTGCAAGACGGGCTTTGCGGTGACGATGGGTGCGAGATGGCGCCAGAGAATCACGCGTAACAGCACTGCTTCAGCGGAGGCACACCTGCGGCGGCTGCTGTGCATCGCGACCGCGCGTCAACCATGATCTGCCTCGCGCGATCACCCGACAAGCGATGTAGTCGTGCCACACATAACTCAGGAGACAGCTTGTCCGTGCCAGCCAACATATCGCGAGATGAAAACACGTGCGGAGCTGCACTCACATTTCGCATTAGGGAGTATCCCAACCTTCGGTAAATGTTTTGTTCCGAAGTACAGCATTACTAGATGGAAATACGACCAGGAGCTTCTTTATTATGCAAGCACAAAGCGGGGCACCGTTACTTCGCATGCGTTTTAATTTTTGCCTTACTATTTGCTTATACTGATAACTTCTTCCAAGTCTTCGGGATATCTGCAGAATGCAGAGAATAAAGAGATATTTTTTTCGCAGCAAGATGGCGCCCTCGGCAGTGCAGCGATCTATTACGAGCTGGTCAGCGAAAAAATGGCGTGTACACAATATACCACGAGGCAGCTGCTGAATCAGGACAGAACGTCTACTGTGACCTCACAAGTGATGGCGGAGGCTGGACGGTGAGAACGCTTTCTCTTGCTATGCGTTATTTTTATGTAGCGTTGAAAAGTCATATACTAAATGCCGAACTGCCGAAGAACTATGAAGAAAGTTGTGACGTATTATGTGGCGAATTGGAGCACTGAAAGTAAAATAAGCAAAAAGAAAGCGGTAGGGCAGATTGCCTCGGCTCATCTGCTATTTTCTGGCTGCACTTTAGAATACCAGCATACGGACATCACGGAATAATTTATAACATAAGTGCCGTGAAAAATTTGTGGGGCCACAACATTCGTATAAGGAGGAATTACCAGTGAAGTTGTTTCAGCTGCATACATAATAAATTACATGCACCGCCGCGGTCATGTATGTCAACCGATTTTAGTGTAGTCCTTAACTGGGCTACACCCAGATAAGGACTACACTAAAATTGCCGGAACTTCATGGGATTAGATTTGAAAAGAAATGGTAGGTCATGAGTGATGTATTTATCTTTAGCTAAACACAGGGCGGAACAGTAGATTTTCAAGCTCCAAGTACTCCAAGTACCTTGTATCCACTTCCGTGAACCAGCGCAGTCAACGCTTACTCTGTTATTTGTTTTTCAGTGCTGTCATATTTTTTTACAGGTAATCCAAACACGCGGACAGTACGGAAACAGGGTTTTCCACTTCTACCGGAATTGGACAGAATATGCGCAAGGCTTCGGGAGAGCTAGTGAGGAGTACTGGATTGGTAAGTTGGCTGTGCCCATGTACAATTAAAACAAAATGAGGAACGTTTGAACCAACAATTGTGTGTAAGACGGAAGTTCCAAATGGCAACCCAAATACCATAGGCCGATGTTCCCTATCTTGTCCATATACAAGGCATATATTTACATTATTGCACCAGGACAGCCGCCATCTATTCTTGATGCGTAGGCAGGCTGAGGTTTTATGTAAGAAATTTACGGTCAGCTACCTTCAGTTGTGGTGCCTACTCTTTCGATACCTGCTTTTTTTAAATATTTCACACAGGTGCTATCTCTACTACTAAAAATGAAAAAAACAGATTTTTTTTTCATATTAGCAATCTTCATAATCACATGCCATAACCTTCTCATGAAAGCCACGTGTCGGAGATCATGTCTGGCATTGACGGTAAGCTGTACTGATAGCGGTCTATTAGTGGTACAATAAATAGTACAGGGCTAATGTCGCACATCCTCAGCGACTGCCATATTCATGGTACGGGAACTTACATGGTCAGCAAAAAGGACGAACCTTATATGCAAGAAACACATTTAAAACTTAGGCAGTCCCGTCATAATTTATGCTCCGTTAAAGTTATCGGGCTTTTTATGCGACTTCACTGTTTTCTGATGGGTTGACGGTTTCTCGCCAGGTATGTTGGTGATTATGTATGCACACACACACACACAAACACACAAACGCACACACACACGCACACGCATATATGGCGGAACATCTGCAGCCTTAGAGTGACGCCTGACAACTGGAAAAGTTGCCGAGAGCGAGTGGGGCTCTACTAGTCCAGGTACAAGCAAATTAGCAAGGCTCACTGAGCTTCACAAAAGACAGTCCCTCACCAGAACAGGAACTGGCCTCCCTGGTGCATTATTGGGCCACTACCTCCGGAATGATTCCTGCAATTAACCTATGGCAGCCAGTCCCAACAGCTGCGGAGCACTCGACCAACACGCCGACAATGGAAACTGACCCTGTCCACCTTTAACAGCGAACAGGCTAGGTTAAGAGGGCTATTTCAGGAGCTAGTAGACACTGTTTGGGATATCATCGGTCTAAGTTAGATTAGAATAACTGGTGAGGCTTATACATTTCTGAATAACGGACATGTCCTCTGCTATAGAGATCCCCCAGTTAAATAGCAATACGCGGTAGGACTCCTAATCCATATGGACCCAGCTGACAACAATCACGAATTTTACGCCATTAGTGAGAGGGTAGCAGTAGTCGTAATCAAACTTAATAAAAGGCATATATGTCTTGTAGTACAAGCCCCCGCTCCAGCATCCACTTACGATGATTATGAAGTAGATCAGTTTTATGAAGATGTTGTATTAGCGATGAGAAAAATATAAACTCAGTATACTGTAGTAATGGGCAACTTCAATGCGAAAGTGGGGGAAAAGCAGGCTGGTGAACAAGCAATTGGCAACTACGGCATTGATTCTAGGAACGCTAGAGGAGAGATGCTGGTAGCATTCGCAGAAAGGAATAAGCTTTGAATAATGAACACCTTTTCCAGGAAGCGTAGCTACCAAAAGTGGATCGGGAAAAGCCTTAATGGTGAAACGAGAAATGAAATTGATTTCATAATTTCTGCTGATCCCAGCATAGTGCAGGAAGTAGAAGTGTTATGCAGGGTAAAGGGCAGTCACCGTAGGTTAGTGAGCGCTAAGATTCACCTCAATTTGAAGAGAGAAAGACTAAAATTGGTCAAGAAGAAACAGGTCAACCTAGAGGCAGTAAACGTAAAAGAAGACAAATTCAGGCTGGTACTTGCAAACAAATAAGCAGCCTTAGAACAGAGAGATGAAAATGACATAGATATAATTAATGAAACCGTAACTAGACTGGGTTCAGAGGCAGCAACTGAAGCGGGAGGCAAGGCGCGAACGCAACCAGTAGGCAAGGTCTCCCAAGTAATTAAGGACCTAATTAAGAAACGACAAAGAATGTAAGTGTCCAACCCAAGACGTCAGATAGAATACGCGGAACTGTCAAAACTGATCATTAAGGCGAAAATAAATGATATTCAAAATATAACGTCAGAAAAACTGAAGAAGCCGGTAAAATGGACGCAACCTGAAGTCAGTGACACGAAAACTTGGCATAGGACAAGCCAAGATGTATGCACTGAGAGATAGGCAGGGTAATATCATCAGCAATCTCGAAGATATAGTAAATTAAGCGGAAGAATTTTATACTGACCTATAGAGTACCCAGAGGTACTAAATCTCTAAGATCTAAAATGCCACAGGCAACCGCCATGGCTGGCAGTGGATTCGATCTCGTAATAGCTCGAGGAAAGAGTGACTGTCTACACGCGTCAGTTTCGGAGTGGTACTGTGTAAGCTGTCAAGCAGGGCTGGAGTAGATAGATCGACATGTGAGAGGCTCAGTGTAGGTTTTGTTATTTATGCCTAGCACTTTATGTGAAATGGGATACACATAATTTATTCGCTCTTTATATGTTCTTTTTCTGTAAGGTATTTAATTCTGCTATTTCCAGCATCGCACTCGGTGATGCCTACCGACTAAAAGAATTAAGCACAAATGTTATCGCCTTTCTTTCATTTTTTTCTAAAGTCTTCGTGTTACATGGACTACGTTTGTCCGTAACGAACAATGCGTACTTCACAATAGGGCAGACAACAGTTTAGTAAGTTTGCTCGTTCGCCTGACGCGGTGAATTCCGGAAACATCGCCTCAGGAGACCAAGCTTCTGCATGGCTTTCTTTCCTACGAGCGACAGGTGCTCGTTCCACTTTCGGTCCGAGCTGGTAACTACGCCCAAGGATTGGTATCCTGCCACCAAATCTAAAATTTGCCCACCTACTGAATACTGATAATACAAGCGATGTCGTTCCCTCGTCACAGTCATTGCAACAGCCACGCATTGATTTTCATTTTTCTTACCACGGCACCATGAGTGTACGGATTTGTTGATATAGAAGGCAGTCCAAAGTAAATACTTTTATTTTAACCGGATCTTCCTGCCCAATATATTATAAAAATTAAGAAAATATAGTGTTCCCATACACGTGCTTGAGAAATTCAAGATACCGCTGGTTTTGAGCGTCAATATGTATTACCTATGTCTGCATTTTCTTGTCTTGAAGAAAGGCATAATTGAATCTAAAATTATTTTTTATGTTAGATTGTTGGTTTAACCGTAGTTTTGTTCGTAATATGCCGTCAAGCGCTTTCTCCAAATCTAAGAAATAATATTACTTTCTCTTCCTCATCCGAAACAGTCGCCGTAAAGTCATGAAGAGCTTCTAATGTTGAAATAGTGGCAGAAAGCCCTTTGAGAAAGCCGTGCGGCCTGGAGTCTAAAAAACCGTGAGACTCTAGAAAAGTGGTTACATGTTTAACGCTAATGCGGGCAAGAACTTTAGATGGGTCTGTAAGATTAAAGCTATGATGCGCCTCCTACGTTATGCATTCGAATATTCTTTCGAAATGTCGATTCATTGGGCAACACAGGTAGGTATAAAGTCTTATTATTAATTGTGCACAAGAATTTAGAGCACCATTTGCCCTACAGGACAGGGAATGTGTTCGATATGCCATCAACGCCAGCTTATTTGTTGGTAATAATGTTTAGCGATAGAACACCTTCTTCTGTTTTGTTAAATTCACCGCTTAGCAAAATAGCATTCAGGGTACATAAGTGCACTTCTCATCCTTTTTATCTGCTAACAGTGGTCAGAAAAAGTCCTTAAAAATTGTTCTTCAAATGATAACTTCTGACACACTGTTTGACCAGTAATGCAAAGGCGGGGCACGGTTTTTCTACTACGAGCGAAATGCCGCCAAAATGCTGACGGGTCCAAAGAGAGAAATCGATTCGTAGTAAGACTGGGATACAAGCCTTGCTTTTTCTATGCTTTGGCTAAGAAGGGTGCGCAGCGTTAAAAGCTTGTGCATATTATCATCAAAAAGGTGCTGCCCATGCCGCTTGCTAATCTTCTTCGCCTTTCGTTATAAGAGCATAATTTCTTTTTATATTCACGGCCGGGACTTGCTGATGACTATTACTTTCCTTCATGCAACGTTATTCCCGCCATGCAACACATTTAAGAAAAACCTGCCGGATATACTTGGCTGAGCATGAAGCCGACTGAAAAAGCGCAACAATGTCAGAAAAGGATCAGCCGAGTACCTTTGTTGGCGGCTCTGTAGGCGAATTTAACTCTTACGCCAGATGTGTAAATAAAACGTGCAAACAAATTCAGAGGCGATCATCACCAATTGTTATCTTAAGATAGCAAATTTCCGCTTCAGCATTCTTTTTTTGCTGATGGTGGTTCCAAAATCACTCAACATCAAGAACGAAAACATTGCAAATCTGCAATAGTTTTATTCGATATCCGCGATTTCTCTATCTGGAAGCTGTGTTTCTTCGTTGAACTGTATCTTCACGTGATGAAAAGACAAAACTTTTATACAGAGAGATTTAAACAGAAATGTCTGTGAGTAGAGTTACCATGCCCCAATTTCATGATGCCCAATATTTATACATATAAACCTCACGTATGGGACAGAACATAAGTACTGCTAGGCAGAATGTTGGAGGAGCAGGAGCAAGCCTGATTGCGCTTCAAAATATTCAGGCTCTAGTTTTTGAAATAGTTTTATTGACAAATCAATGTGCTTATTTATCGCTTTTTGGAAGTAATGTCGAATCAGCTTATACTATTAACGAGCACGCTCGAGCACACAGGTAAGGACTCATCTATCTACAAGCACATGGATTGCATGCTCTATGGCATCTTTGGGCACTCATTTCAACTGGCAGTGCTTCCAATGATGTCGTCATCTCTTTGTATTCGAATATACCACCAGGGCTGCTACAACAGATAACGAGAACTGCACCCGTCCATCTCTGTGCAGGAAACAACGCACTGCACGCCCTGACGTCCGGCGAAGAAAACGTGACTCTTCGCATAGTGCTGATGAACACCACAAAAGACAGCGCCTTTATCTACTACAACAATTTTCATGTGGCGAATGAAGATAATTTGTTCATGCTAAAAGTGGGAGACTTGATAGGTCCACAAGGTTGGTATTTATTGTGGCATATGTCTCTTCTGCTTCTACTTCAGACATCTGTGTAAGCCCTGTATTCTCCGAGAAATGTGGTTCCGACTAAGATTGACCTCTCCCGCGCTTGTCTCTTTACTAAATTGCAGGATGTGCACAATAACTCGAAAAACAAGGGAAGTGTTGTAATCACGAAAGCGTACAATAGAATATACAAGATCCAAATTATTTGAGATTTGTAAGATTGAACATTGTCGCGTCGCATTACTAGCGGCTGCATGCCCTGATATAAAAAAATTAGTTCTGGGTGGTGATTTGCGTGAGGTGACATATTTATTAAGATGTTTATTACACATAAACACCGCGCATGAGACACATTCATTTCAGTGTCTACACTCTCCATATCAAATGGGGACACTTAGCGAAGAATGTGGTCGTTTTCTTTCTTTAGGTAATGAAAAAACACATATTTCATTAAAACCTTCATTTAAAAAATTTAAAATTTTGTTAAACAAGGTAGGATTCAGAGACGAACAACTGCAGTTGCCGCGCAGAAGTAACTTTCTTTTTGAAGTCCTAGTCTGATATGAATGGAGGCCCTTTGAGCCACTGTTTTCCTATGTAAAGGTATATCAGTTAATCAGTATGAACGAAAGTGCAAGTGATATTTGTGTACTAGGAAAATTGTGCAAGAGCAGGCCACAGAAGCGCGAAAAACAGCTTTGTTACCTCATTAATGTCCATTGACTAAAACAGTTGTTTGATTTTTTACAATTAGGAACATATCTCCATATAAAGAAAGTGAACTACGATGAAACAGAAGCCTTGCTGTTGTCTATTTACTCCAAACTGGAACAGTTACTGTGTTTTCATTTCAACGTCAATATCATGAATGTTGTGACCGACTTATGGACATAGTTTTGCGACAGGAACACGTTATCTTCCCGTGACGCAGCTTCACATGACAATCACCTGTAATGTGAAGACTTCTGTATTGTTAGTTTAGCAGGAATAAAACTGGGAGCGGCAGGCTCCGTTTTCTATTCTTAGAACCATATGTACTGATCAGTCTATGAAGTAAAAAAAAAACAAAAAAACATAGAGAATAGTTTTAATTGAACTGCGGAAATAAAAGGGTGAAAGTGGACCAAATATAATTTGACGAACTTGGGAGGCCAAATTCGCATCTTTCGCATTACGCCTGTGCTGCTCTGCGATTACGTCAATGCGGCCGTCGTCCTTCCGCCATCACACTCGGGTATTCGTGTATTTGCCCAAAATTAGCCTCTGGAGTGTTTTCCAGTGTTCCCCACGGCTATAACTACATATGACGGCTACCGTTTTGTCCGCTCGCTTCGCGTAGTACGACAACTCAGGAGCTGTCGTTCACTGCTATGCTTTCCCTGGCATTCTCTGCATATTGTTCTAACAAACAAAAAGTCGATCCCTTTGGTTACCATTATACTTCTCCAAAGGATATTTGATATAACACTATCAGGGCAAATGATGTATAGACATTGAGAAGTACATAAGAAACTTCCAAGAAATTGCAGCCCACGCTTGGCTTTAATAATAATCGCGCTTAATGTACCAGATGCGAGTTATCGTTCGTAAATGCAGAAGGTGCAACTTGTAAATTTCAATCAGGAACAGGTAATGTTCTCTTGTATGTTACTGGCCCTGTTTCGTATTATATTTTCTGTGATTGCGCGGTGAATTCCTATAAATGTTCCTAAAGGCATCATTTCATCACAGGCTGGGACGCAATGAGGCACAGCGATGGTCAAAAATTCTCCACCTTTGACCGTGACAACGATGCCGGCAACAACAACTGCGCGGCAGCATACCGAGGAGGATGGTGGTACGGCAACTGCCACGCGTGCAACCCGAATGGTCTCAACCTCAACGGCCTTCACGAGAGCTACGCCGACGGCATCGACTGGAGCGTTCGAAACCACGAAGGCCGCTTGTACCACTATTCCTTCCCCGCTATGGTGATGATGATCAGGCCAGCTCGGTTGATGCAGGGCAAGGAGAGTGAGCTGCAATTTTTCCCATCTTCGTAATGTTGGAACAAAATTGCCAAAGAAATAAAGAAAAATAAAATACCTTAATGTGGCCGAGGTTCGTTCGCGTGATTCTTCCGGGAGATATAGAAATGTACTTTGGCTTGTGGTTCTTCGAAAGGTTGCGATAAATTGTTCACTGAGCAAGTAGAGGCAATCCTATTGGTAAGCCACGTTAACAAGTCCTCTCGGAATGGCCGCTGCATGCCGAAGGACATAGCATTTTTGTGATATACCTACTGTGCCATCAAAGCGCTGATTACACAAAAATAATTCTGGAAAGCGATACTTCCTTTAACACTAAAACGTCCCCTTTCCTCTGTGAAAGAGTGGCGTAGCGCCGCATGATCGGGTATGGGCTGATTAGACCACGAGTCGGTAAAGAAATATTTAAATTGAGAGGTGTAGCGGTTTTACATACGGACGCAAAAAAAAAGCCACGTTGTCCACTGTATTAAGGCCTAAAGTTTAAAAACATGGATCTTTGTCAACTCACTCACATTCTTCATTGTTCTAGGTAAGTGAAGCCAATGTGCTACAGATATTTTTGACAGCCCAGCTATTCCACAGAGCCTACAAGCTGCCTGCGATAAAACTAGCGAACCACTTACCACAGTGTTCCTCTTTTCTGTATTCTCATGCATTTTGTGCACCCACACATGCAAGACATTATGAGTAGCTCATTAGGCTGATCGTGAGAAAGAGGCTCGTAGCTCATTTTGGCGAAACTGCCATGACAGGAAGCGATAGAAATGTCGAGCACGGTTATGCGCTCATTACCATCCAACTATTTGCACATATATTTCATTTAAGCAAAAATTCAGTTGGACAAGAACGGTGGAAAGACATAGCGCAGATTGTCTGAGTTCCCTGTTCCTTCCTGTTAGTGTGAGCTATTTTCACAGCAAACGCGTTGTACTTTCCACTTCTGTTGTAATTAGGTACTTTATGCCCTGAGCACGATTTTCAAAAACGCACTTTTTAATTCGAAGGTAAATTACTCGGGTCATACACGGGTATGGCATGCGAGCACATAAGGATGAATAAATGAATAAAAAATATGCGTATCTAATGAAGTCCAAGAGGGATCGATAATGTGGTCCCTGAGTCCGCACAGTGTAATCGCTAGGATTATGCGGCGAAAGTCCCGCTGCTACGAGGTGCCGGAGCCTCGTTTGTTTCAATGCAGGGCAAACCCGCCTCAGGTGGTGGGCATCGGCTTCAGCATTTCGTGACTTGCAGACTGGACACCCTGGTCGTTGATATCACCGGCGAAAGTGCCGCTACTTCCGAGTCATGGCAGGAGCGAGGGCAACCTCGACCCGGATCCTCCGAAGCGCCACATACTCTGCACGAGTGAGACCGCGGGAGAGGGTTACCACACACTGAGATATGAGAGCACGTGTGGGGCGCCGGATGTGCTCCTTTCTTGTTAAAAAGAGGGTGGAATCACCTAGGTGAATGATCTGAGGCGGTGCTGATGCAGAGGTCGCTAGACGGGTTGCAGAATCCGCACGGCTTCGGAAGCTCAGAAGGTCGCGTGGGATCCACTCGATAGATATTGGCTGCGGGATTCGCGCCACCAGAAGATGGATCTGTTGACATAATTCAGGGCTGCGACTGAAGCGTCGCAGAAGCCGCGTCTCCTGGAGGGCATCAGTGGGAATGATGATGCCGGCCGTGGGGATCATGGGAAAGGCGCTCACAGAGCGCAACGTTTCTCCAACAGCAAGGAGGTCAGCACAAAAGGAGGAAGAAGGCTCTTGGATTTGAAACAGGGACGTCTTAGCAAGGGTAGGTGCGCAAGGTCAATAAAGTGGAGTGGTCGTTTCACAGGCCTGAATGTTTGCATCAACGTAAAGCACGATAGAGCCAAGCAGCAGGCGGGCGTCTTGAGCTATAATTCGGTCACGAAGCGACGCCGCCGCGTGAGTTCATGTCCGGCGACGTATATCAGTTGGCTTGTGATCGCTCAGCTGTACCAAACTCCAGGGAGGAAGAACTGACGATGGAGGTGGTAGAAGGGAGTACCAGAAAGCGCAAGCCTTCGGAGCACACGTTTCGTGTGAAAGGCTGACCTTAAGCCTGCGAGCATCACGTCGCTGCTGCATCAGCTCATCTAGTGCGTTCAGCTGTGCATTCTCTTCGAGAGCCACGATGGGGGTGATGCGGGGATGGCAAGTGATGACCCTCATAGCCTCGCGATTAACAGCTTCAAGGCGATCATCCCATTGTGCCCTCGTCAAATCCTATATTTGGGCTTGATAAACAAGGTGTTGTTGCACTACCGCCTTGACCATCTGTCGCGGAACAAATTAGCGGGCGCCAGCCGTTTTAGGAGCAATACGGCTAATCAGACCCAACGTCTTAATCGCCTGCTTTTGTAGCTTAAAGCTACAATACGCAGGTTGGAGCCGAGCTTCGCGTGCCTGTGCGCCTGCCATACTGCGCATGCGTCGCCCTCGCCGCCGCCGACTGCGGCGCATTCCAGAGGTGTGACCTCGCAGGCTCCGCAGACGCGCCGGCACCGTGTGCGTCCGCTGCTGCATTTAAGGCCAAAATATAGTGTTACGCAGCGTGAACGCGCGCACACGTTACGTCACGTTGGCGAGAACAATAGCCCCTATAGTTCGACCGATGGTTCGACGCACTGGCGTCGCCAACATAACCAGACGCGGCCAACCAGGCCAACGCGCTCCGATGCCCGCGGCGTCTAACGACGCTCGCCCGCGCGCCGATAACGTCGGACAACGGGCCTTTACGATTGCGGCGCCGCGCGGCACTGCGCATGCGCGAGGAGGGCACACCGCGCGTATAAATGCGCGGGAGAGACAGTTCATACAGGGCGCTCGAAATGCAGGTTAAGGAGAGTCGAGCCACTGCCCGTCGGCGCAAAAGACTCGAAAATTAACCAAACATAACCGTACCTTTACGCTACGTATATCCTGGCACAGCTGAGTTAAGCCACTGCCATTTTTTTTTAGCGCTGGAGAGCCAAGCAGTTCCAGTTCCCGGCTCGTGGACCATCAGACCCAGAATTTTTAGAGTTGAGCATTGTTGAAGTGTGGGGGGGGGGGGGGGGGTTCCGGATAGATGAAGACGAATGGGTGTTGCGGAGTTTACGCCAGCCCCAGCTATTGGCGACTGGCATGTAAGCAGATTTGCTGACGAAAAACTTAAGGCCGACCGAAGAAGCGCAACTCGACGTAATATCCAAAGCTGATAAAAACGCACTTTGTGGATTGATCAGAAAGGGAAAATTATGTGACCTTTCCTAAACCAGTGCGTACCGCTTTGTTGGCAAGCTGAAAATAGAAATACGCGAAATTGGAAGAAAACTATTTTGAGCTCATAATGAAACTTGATATCTACTTTAACCTCTACTATGACATTCTGAAAGGAGATTAGATGGTCTCGGCAGAAAGAAAACTTAGCAGTAGACGAAGAGTTTTTTACTGTAGTCACAGTGTTATCTCAAATGAGTAGGAGGCTTACCAAATATCTATTTTGCGGTACATGTACGAGAGAGGTCACAAGAAAAAAAGTGGACTATAACAATTTCGTAGCCAAATTACCCAGTTTCTTTGAACATAATGTGCGTCGCAATGAATGCAACAGCCGATCTTTTTCTCCTACGATTTAAAGCAATTCTAGGCCTTCTAAAAACTATTGCTGCTGAGTGTCCCGTACGACATTTGTTCCCCATGTTCAGTGGTGCAAACTCTTAGATTTACTGCATTTTGCTCTTTAAAAATAAAGAAAAAAAGTTCAAGAGCGAATACCACACTGCCTAAGGCGAAATTTGACCGCACCTCTTTAAGTGTTTTGAATTCGCTATATTCTTTATACTATATTCGCGTGTAAAGTTGCAGACCATTTTTTCCTCGTACACTCTTTTTTGAAGGCACACTCCACTCCCAGTCTTTGATGGTCATGAATAAACCCTTGTGGTCGGATAAATGGACGGATGTGTGTTCAGCGGTGGCGCTCAGCGTCTGCTTCGGCGGCGCGTACTCTCCGGGTCTTCTCGGGAGTAAGCACCACCGTACGGCGCGCTTGCTTCGCTGCGATTGGTTTGGTGGGCTCGTTCGTTGAGCTGGTTACGCTGACGCCGAGACCGACGCTCAACGCGGGGATGCGAGCCTAGGGGCTGCGCTCTAAAAAAAGGCACTCAGCTAGGTCTGATAAATAGGCCTAGTCCTACCTACAGCACCATCTTTTGCTGCCCGTAATAATCTTCAAAAGAACGTTACAGTTACTTTATAGTGTTTCTTGAAGTCCTCAGATCAAAGCGAACAATCGTTCTTTTTAATGTTATTTAAACTATTGGGCTGCATCATGCGCTTTCTGTCTGTCTCTGTCCGCCGTTTGTTTTTCTAACCATTTACCGCTAATATTGATCATTGTGTAGTACATGGTATCTTAGGACTTATGGACCAATCTCGGGACCAATGTGGCCCACGGTATGCGAGATTTCCTATTCGTCGCGTGTGCGTTAGCCCGCTTCACTCCAACTTGTGTTGCAGGGTGTGAGCCACTGCTTATGTGCCACTCTTCAATTAACACATTTCACCCAATGTTGCACCACCGGGCACATGAAAAAGATACGTGCGATGCTTCAGAGGACATCCTTGGTGTCCATTAGAGTCGCTATATACGCGAAGCTTAGCCTGTGCTGCTATTCAATAAACCTTATGGGACCGCGTGAGGAGAGCTGTTTCCCACATCTTTATTGGAATCGTCGCCCAATGTAGGCGACAACGGGCCTAGTGCGGGGGTGTATACGTGCCCGGGTGTTCTATTTGAGTGACATGCTCAGGGAGCATGGCATGGCGCAGCTTGGTCATCGTCTGCCTAGCTATGATGGCCCACTATAAGCTCTTTAACACAAGCTTGAGTAACGGGGGATGCGCCTACGCGCCACTCTTCCAAAAAATTAGTTGCACGTCTACTTCGTCACCGGTTATGTCACCTGATATGTTCCGCTTTTCATTGAACATCTTTTAATTGCGTCACTGACTGTGTGTAATCGGAAGAGGGTCGCCTTTCGGCTCCAACTAGTCACTAGCCACGTGCCGCTCTTCAGTGACAAAAAAGAAATAATTGTAGCTAATCCGTCATATTTATTCACAAAAGTTAATCTAATGTATATTCCAACATGCCCGCTGCCGGGCTAGATGGCGCAGCGGGCTCAGAGCGAAGAACGAGAGAGTAGCTCGGCTGCATACAGCCTCACACATAATGACAACGGTGACAAGTTGATGTTTCTCTACATTGGTGGTTATAATGTAAACATTCATCGTGCGGATCTCTGCGGAATTTTTTGTTGTCTTCTGTGGGCAGGCGGTTGGCAACCATTGCGACAACTCGTCCCGTGCTGAAAGCCGCTTTCAAAATTTTCTGAAAAGAGCCCCACATCACACTAGAAGCTTTCCAGATAATTTCGGTACTCTAGCAATGTCTGTCATTGTTTTTTGTTTGTAAGACTTAAGAAATCTTGAAGATATGAATGGTTCAGAGCCAGTAGAACTGACGGTGGTACATAAATCAAATGTTGAATTCCAATGGTAGATCCAGGTCAAGATTTCCTGCTCTGTATGGACCAATCCTATTCCAATTGCAGAATGAGAGCGTGGGTTGTGTGTTCCAATGACAGATTGGGACCAGCCTCCGATTCCGGATCACTCTGCGGAGAAAAGATATTTGCTCTGCCAGAATCGGCAGATTTGACAGGAAGTTCGCGTGGCGTATTTCCTTCACCCGCCTCTGCTTCCTGTCGCGGTCGCCTGTTTTCGGTCGAGGGCAGCTATAGACGAGATGAAAAACATGGACGCTACGTCGCGCCGTGCGTTTTTGCTCCTGCTCCTGGATAGTGACAGATCCGACTCACAAGTCTAGTGATGGTTATCGCGACTCGGAATAAAATCAAACCCATGCAATGCCGGGATGATCCAGATGACGGTGGTGATGATGATGAGGCCTACCCGATCGGCCCCTAGCCTAGCACCCGCTCACTTTATTTCCCTGTGCTAAGTGCCCCCGCTCACGCATTCCATTCGCAAAATTGACAAGAGCTATCTCAGTAGGAACGACTAGCTCCGTTCGTGATCCGGCCGAGCGCTCGTGATCTGCCATTGGAAGTCAACATGATAGTGCTCATGAAACCGCTGAAGTTCACCGCAACCTCTTGCGTACGGCTGACTACATTCTTAAACCCCGTTTGAAGCACTGCTAGCGAGTGTGCGGCTGTGTGTTCGTGGAAGAATCAATACATCATGGAGATACGCTTTCGTTACGATAACACGTCAAGATTTCACACATGACGAAAGTTCGGAAAACTGTCACCACAAACACGGAGACATTCAACTTGGTTGCTTCCTTGGCTAGTGACATCCCTATATGAACCCAACTCACGTAGTCGGAGAAAAGCGCAATACATATAGGCTGAGCTGCATTAAACAAGAGTGTTCTGCCCGCCAGGTGGGGGGGGGGGGGGGAGGGGCAGGTGTCTTACTTCGTACTCAGTTCTCATACGCGCATTGACAGTTGTTCTTATGTGGCCATTAATAAGCTAAGCTATTGAATACGTGTAAGTTTGCGCTAATATTTGGACGGATAGCGATAAGAAGATGTTTGAATATTATGAGAATTCCTACCGTTTTTTCAGGCACTACCAATTGCAGGAAATATTCGCTGGCTGACAGACCACGTATGGTGTCATGCGCCAAACGAAACACATCACCTCACGTCACTCGCTGACCTGCAGCCCTGGCGGTCGCAACGCTGGCGTGACGATAGGCGCCATCTTATGAGAGCGCACATGTCTGTTCCAAACAAACGTTCCGCGATGTCGCTGATTTACACAAAGGACGGATAGATTGGCTAGTTGCTATTTCATGATTGGGCAAATACAGTCCAACGAAAACGATACAGCAACACGAGCACATACAAATGCTGAGCCAGAAATGAACTTTTACTGCAGATAAGTATTCTTTGTTTGCTTCTATAGATATTCACACTATAGTCCGGGCATGGTTGACCAGAAAGAGCTTAATTAGCACTTAGACATGGTGGGAAATAAACATCACAGGATATTGGTGCAAAAACTCGCAAATGAATGTACAAGTACTACCAGTACATCTCCAATCTACAATCTACAAGTACACTTTTCATGCCAGCGTCGAGGAAAAACCAGACACATTTTGTTATGACATACAACGAGGAAGCCCGAAACTCTGTATTTGAATATAATTAGATTGTCCTCCAAGTTACTGACTGCCTACACTGGACACGGCATTTTGAATATATTTGTAATAGGTTGCGAACATAAGCGTCAATGCTACGACAAAAACGAAGTGATGCAACACCAACGGTCAAATTGCTGGATTACAAAACACCTGTGGTGTCGCTGATGGGAACGTATTCTGCGAAAAATACAAACTGTGACAGTGTCGACTAGGCGCGCACTGATTTGCTGGTTGAGCAAAATCGGATGCCATAGTGCTGAACCCGCCAATCTACTCATCCGCTTTTGCTCAGCCAGCTAATCAGTGCACGCCGATGATAAAGGCGTGGCCAAGGCGATATTATTGCCAAAAGTGACCGTCGCAGAATACATCCCCTGAAGTACGCAAACCCAGTGTAGCAGCCGTGCACAGAGCGAAGTATAACCAGATATGAGAAAATTGACAACAAGGCATCTGGATTAATATTAACCCGCACCGTAGAGAGCAGTCGGTATTACAACTTAGAAGCTAGGCAGGAATTGAGACTGTACATCAGAGTAAGGAGCTTATAAGTTTAATGTTTTTTTTTTTTCATTTATCCCATGACGATATCGAACTGGACATTTCAAATTATGTAGCACTTGATCGCGTGAAATCGCGCGCTCTTCTGTGGGCCTGCTCATTAGGATTACATCCAAGCGCGTTAATTGAGCTATCTAGATGGGCTGGGAACCACGACATCTGGTATCCTCCTTGGATGCTCTCCTTAGCCCTTTAAAGTGCTTTAATCAGAATGCTGTTCGCCTGTTCAGAAACGAGGGCGGACGAGAAGGATCTAACCAACGTGCGCGAGTCCGACAAGACAATAAGAGGAACTTTCGAGCTGTGAAAAGCCAGAGCGATCGACGCTTCCTCCGCTACATGGGCAAATTTCGTATAAACAGAGGCTGCGTGGACCAGGTTGCCCCCCGCGTATACCACCGAAACAGCGTCTTTATCCCCACTGTCATAGCTGGCAGAATCAACAAAGAGGGCATCTAGTTTCTGTTGATTGATCATTTTAAGTATGGACTTGGCTCTCGCAAATCTTCTACCCTCGTTATGCACTGGGTAGATGTTCGGGGGACGGGGTCAACAATGATGCGAGTTCTGGTTTCCCGGGTGAAGCTAACTTTGGTCGCCGGTTCATGTCTGGGTTGGATTCCCGCTTCTTCTAAAATCTTGATCCCTGGCTTTGTGCATGAAAGTCTCATTATTTGAGCCACAGTGTGAGCTTCTATTAGCTCATCGATGGTGTTAAGGAGTTCTAGCTCCAGCAGCTTCTCAGTGCTAGTGGAATGCGGAAGGCCGAGCACGAGCTTGAGGCCGGTTCTGATTAGGGTGTCGAGCTTGACCTTTTCCGCTTTACCCCAATTAAGGTATAGCGCGATGTAGATAAGCTGTGAGCAAATTAGCCTGTGAGCCTGATAAGCTGTGAGCAAATTGTCCTCTTTGAGACCGCCTCATCGATTTGAGACGCGGGCTATAAGTCTTCGGACATTACTAGCCTGTCCAGTGGGCCTGTTGAGGGCCGTCGACTTACAGCCCTTGGCATCCATGAGGAGACTTAGAAACTTGACCGAGTCCATCCTCGGTATGGGATGCCCATATTTAGCTCGAATTTCTATCGGCAGAGTTTCCAGAGACGCCAGGTTTCAGACCCCTTGTCTGGACTGGCGGTATAACAGTAGCTCTGATTTAGCGTGGGAGAGTTCAAGCCCTGTGTTTGATAGAAAGTCTTCAGTAGCCTCCAACGCGCTATGTCGAGTTTTACCAAGTTGTATCGTAATTATTTGTCGTAAATAAAATGTAAAGTAACGGAAAATTACTAACACAAATAAAGAAACTGAAAGGATCCGGGATATCCCTTGAAGAAGACTTCTGTCGGGCAGCTAAAATAACTAGAAACGATTTAATTGAATTTGGGAAGTCCTTTGGGAAGTCAATTGTATCATCTCGGGTACAACAAATTGTTCATCAACAAAACGCGCTACGTGTATTGCTCACTAACAGATACTGTTTATGAATTTCAGCAGAACAGTATTGCTTCTGCTGGCGGTAATGTAGGCAGCAGGGCAATAAATTTCGCTGCGAGTAACCCCTGCTTTGTTCGAGTGAGCATCTCGCGGCCGTTCAACATAAGCATGGCAACGATTACTTTGTACTGTCACTCTGTACTTCGCGGTGCCCTGTCTGAGCTGATCGACAGGTGTAAAGCACACACACACACACACACACACACATATATATATATATATATATATATATATGTATATATTTGTATAGTTGTTTTAGTCGAGACCTGGAATTGAGATAACATTGACAACTTCGAACTATTAGCGTGTAGTCAGGCTTACAATATCTATAAAAATGACCGAATAGGACGATGTGACAGTGGGACTTTGTTCGCTGTTTCATCTGATTTCGCCTCTTTTAATATACACGTGCCTTCGCAGGTTGCATTCATGCGCTATTGTATTCCCAATCATCATCATCATGATCATCATCAATCTCATCATCATCTTATTTTATGTCCACTGCAGGACGATGGCCTGTCCCTGCCATATCCAATTACTCCTGTCCTGCGTCAACCTATTCCAACTAGCACCGGCAAATTTCCAAACTTCGTCACCAAGGCGTGATATTTGACGGTTGCTATCGACCACCCGATAGTACATCCACATTTTGCAATGAACTAATTGACTGTCTTAACCAAATAGTTGTTGAACATCCAAGAGCACCAATATTCTTACTCGGTGATTTCAATTTTCCCAGCATGCATTGTCTGGGCTGTTGACTTCCCATCAGTGACTCTATCCTCATCCCAATGTTCAACCTCTCTTGATATATGTTCAAGATGTAGCCTTCCGCAGCTTGTTAAAGAGCCTACCCGTGGGACAGCAATTTCTGCCAACATCCTTGACCTCGTCCTCACCAAATCCCCTGATTCAATTTCCTCATTATCAATCATACCTAGTTTAAGCGATCATTCCTTCAATCATTTTTGAATTCCGTTACACTCGTCCCAGCATCTAAAATACTGTAAGAAAATCGCATCTCTGTCGCTATCGCTATTGCATCTGAATATAAAATGGCCATCCGCTTAGCAGAGTATTACCTCTTTCTTTTTCTGAAACGCTACCACATTTGCTCACAACTAATCCTAATAAGATTTGGAACTTTATCAACTTAAGAAAACCCAAAGAAATGGTTCTGAAAACAGATGCTGGATGTCCTGTCCTCTGTGGGCTTTGCTCAACGGCTTTTAACAACACATTTTCAGTATCTTTTTTTGACTCTCTGACAGATACTTCACCGTCCGCACTTGCTTTTACGTACGTTGAGGTGGAGCGAGTTTTGATCGACGTTGATCGCATATGCAATTTGATTAAAAAAGCTAAACTGTCCTCATGGGCGGGTGTTGATAATATACATTACAAATTTGTTAAGAGTGCAGTAATATATTCCTCTGCTTTCTTGGCATATATTTTTCCTGAGTCTTTACAGACTTCAACACTGCCGGACGATTAGAAGACGGCGAAGGTGATTCCAGTCCAGTAGTCTTGTGATATTCGTAACCCTTCGAAGGGACACTTGAGGCAAATATTAAGTCAAGCTGAAATGATAGATTAGTGCTGAAAAATCCAAGGCGTCAATATTATCGCGAACAGGGCCGTATTAATCGAGATACGGAGTAAATGGAGGACACGATTGGACTCTTCCCCGGGACATTCAAGCACTTGCCCGATGACGAAACCACCCCTCAGTTAAATTCTGTCACTAGTACTCAACCGGTGGTTGCAAAAAAGATCATTGTATTGTATTATAAGACGAAATAAAATGTTACTCATTCAGTTCTATTCCACGTTCAGAAAAAAGATCTCATTGAAATTACTCTTGACAACGACGCGGGTGGTCGAAATGTTTCGTCTTCGCTCGACTCTGTGCCGCCCACGCTTTCGCGTTTCAGCAGTTTCGTTATCGAGTAGTGCTGTGCTGCTTTTGCTGACTCGCGAAACTCGCACAAGCTGCAAGTAGCAGAAAATTCAATTTCCATGTATGTGGAGGAATGTCGGAATGGTCTACGCCTCTTCACCAAAAAGATGATGTAGCTGCGAATCCTCTTGGCTCGGTGCCGCCATCGGTCGGTTGCCGTTATACTCACCGACGGCCGCAAGGGGTGGTTATGGCGTACGTAACGTCACCACTCTGCAGGTTGGGTGGCGGGAGATCAGAATTTCGAAAAAGGTATTCGGCCTCTTTAAATGCAATTTCCTCGTAATTGAAGTCCTTTCTTGGCACGAAACAAGCGTTGCAAGTTTATGGAATTGTATAGAAACAGTCCCAGTCTCCCTTTAAACAGCCTTTAACGTCCCTTTGAACTATCGGTCGATCTCCTGAACTTCTATCCCATATAAATTATTAGAGCAAATAATCTACTACAACCTTGCTAGTTTTCTCAAGTCTAATAACTTTTCAACGTAACAGCAGCATGGCTTTCGTTAAACATTATACTTGTGAGGCTTAATTACTAACCTGTACTAATAATTTGACTTCTGCTTTAGATTGAGCTCTAGTGATTGACTTCATCTTTCTTGACTTTGCGAAAGTTTTTGACACGGCCTTAAGTTGACTACAATTAGTGAAACTCCGGGTACTCCATCTTGACTGCAGCTTGCTTAAATGGCTTGAATGTTTCGTGCAGAATAGAACACAGTATATTTCTGTGAATGGTCATGACTCTAAATTATGCTTTGTAACATCTGGTGTTCCTCAGGGGTTAGTCATTGGGTATTTCCTTTTTCTAATTTGTGATAATGACCTGCCTGATTCTGCTACGTCTAATACAAGGCTCTTTGCAGACGATTGTGTTCTGTACCGCGTAGTTTTTAATGAGTCCAAATTCTCCATTCTTCAATGTGACCTTAATAAAATTTCCTTTCAGTGTGACTTATGGCTTATGACTGTATAATATTGTTTGAAAGCTAATTCTACACAAGAATTTTTCTGGTTTTCTTTTAGTGAACCACCCTGGTTTTCGTAACTGCCCCTTGTGCCCAACAACAGCCACCCCTTTTTGGCATGTATGTTCATAGTATGAAAGAAATAAAAAAATGAGGAGCCATTCCACTATGAAGGTGGATGGCTAGCGAAACTGTAGCATATCACATAGGGTTTGACAAGGGTGCATGCATTTATTTTCGTTATTTCTTAATGGCAGTGGCGACAGCTTTCAGCTTTCTAATTACTGTGAAATACGTAACCATGTACAGCATCGCTGTAGAAATATTTTATTTTCAATGACGCTGAAGCTGGCAAAATAGTATACGCGGGAAGTCTTGCGGTGTTTCAGCATGTATCATTTAAAATAAAAGTTGCTAATGTGGCTGAAAAATTTGTTTCGATAAGAGGAAAAGGACCGAAGCAGGAAAACGTTCCCTATTAAAGATTAGAAATTCTTAAATTCATTCATTCAACACCTATGTAAATTCTGCCTGGTTCTTGTCCATTGCCCGTAAGTGGGTATGTGCCAAAGATACTAAGTTCATCATCATCATTATTATTGTCGGCTTAATGACCATGTTGTCTTCAATTGTGACGGTAGCGCTCACCGCTTTCGGTGGGGGTGGAGGCAAAGATGTATTTTGTTACAAGGCTGGGACTTCCCCTCTTGCTAGTTATGATTTGGGGAGGAAGGAAAACGGGACGGGGTTACACGGAGTGGGATACAGTTAATGGTACACGAGCTGCTGCGCTTCTCTGACGTAATGTGAAGTTTCGCTTTTAATGCGAAGAACTCTTTGTGAGTTTCAGACATCTTGTGTCCATCATTTATCTATCAATCAATCTCTATCTTTTTATTTACGTATACTGCAGCCCAACATAGGGCTACAGCAGGAGTGGGAATATTATAGGTTACTATACATTACACATTAAAAACAGGCACTCATACACAAAAAGATGAATGATTAAAAAGAAGCGCATTTACATGTTAGTGGGGTGCTTACCAGTAGAAGCTATAAGAATAAGTGAGAATAGTCCTCTAAGCTGCTATGTTTTATATTACTATTTAGAACCTAAAAGATAGTAAAAGTGCAGAGCTTATAGTGCAGTAATATTACCTGCTCTTTCAAATAAGAAAGGAACACGAAATGCTTCTTTTCTGAGGCGATTCAGTCACCACTGATATAAATGGTGGCTGAAATGGTGGGAGCAGACATTGTTGGTCATTCTGCTCATGTACCAGCGTCAGCTGCTTCGCCGTGCCCATTTGATGCGACATCTGACATCCTTACCGTGGTGGCAAACTTGTAAAAAAAGTCGGTGAATATAACGTATGGATATCTTCTCGAATGCTCTATCTCGTCAGAACCTGGTCCTTCAGGTTCACTTTCTGCGTTGTGACTGGTAAGTGGGTTATGGGCGTGTGTGAAAGCTGATCGTTCTCTAGCCATGGAATGAGGATTCGCCGTCGTTCTATACGTTGTTTTCTCTAATCTGGTTGTTGAGTTGCCACGAGACTCAGTTCCCTGTTTTGTTAAAGGAACTTTACTCCAAGGTGTACTAGGTGTTGTTTCATACCTGTATTCAGGTAATTTGTGTACTTCCTCCATCTCATTTGATAGAAAATTAGATGTTGTGAGAGTCATTATTTCACTAGAACTCGGGTTTGTACTCGCCGTCTCATGACTATAAGTGTCAGTAACTGGCTGTGATGGGCTTGTTATACTCGTCTCGAGATGGAATTCATTCTTTATTTTTGGCCCGGAGCTCGAGACATGGTCTGTATCCACAACACGTGTCAAAGAATTTTGGTATTGCGACGTATCGATCGCCCGAGCATTAGTAGCCACCGTCGTGGCAAATCCACTCTGCTTTGAAGTAAATGTCATTTCAACTTCAGGAACATCTGGTATGTTTACCCCCTCGATTTCTACAATACGTGTCGTACTTTCTGTCCTTTCGTCCTTGCCTCGATAGGAAACGTTTTGTCCCACCACGCTTGTCGTGTCTAATGTTGTAGCTGGTATCGCATATTCTGATTGAGTAGGCATGTACTGTTCTACATAGAAGGTTCTTTCTGCTGCTATATTCTTATAAGCTGTGGACTTGCTCACCGCTGGTGTCATCGTTAACGTCAAGGCTGAGTGAGAATGTTCTACGCTCATTACACTCTCTGTTGCTACGGTGCCTAACACGCCTGTATTAGTCGCAATGTTTCCATGTTGCGGAGTGGAACGGCCGCTGTAAACAGGGTATCCTATTTCACTGGAGCGTATATTTGGTTCAATAAATTGAACTGTGCTAGCATTGTTGCCAACTGAAACTCCCTGCTTAGTTGAAATTTTAGGAGTAGTACTTCCACGAGCTCGTTCCCCTGGCTTGGTCTCCCTGTACCGATGCATTAGGGCCATATTGAGCGGTTGCGACATGTCGCAGCTGCCTTCCATGCAGAGTCCTCGGTTGGTATCCGATCCCTAAAGAAAATAACAAGAGAGAACGGTTACCTTTCTTGCATCGGTACGATATACTATGCACACGAACTTCAGTACAAGCATACTACGTCCGCGTGGCCAGCCGAAAATATTTCTCGAAACTTAACCTCATATCAATACCATGCCCAATTTACTAAGGCTTAAAATATTGACCGTAGAGAGAACCATGTAACACTGAATTGCTTTGATGGCTGCCTACACGAATGCTGCGATATATTCGCTTACCCTTAATAACAAATGGACGAACATTTTTTGTAGTATTCGTTGTATGCTTCGATCATGTTAATTTTGCACAGTGCTTAGTCCTTCAGCCACAATTTCTTAAAGCAAAGCTTTGTTTGCCTAGCCCACTACTGTCTAACGTTCATCCGTTTGTATATCTAGGGATATATTTCTAGATGTGTATGTTTCTATATGCTTTTATAACCACAGCCTCTTGACTGGCAAACAAGTGCGGATTAGTGCATATCTTTTGCGTCATCAAGCAATTTATTGTTACGCGTAGACGCCAGAACAGGTTTACCTACTATCTATACACAATGACAGCCAATGCGCCACAAAAACAAAGATGACGGGTCGGAGTACAGCTCGTCCTCTTTCTCATTGGCTATGCAAGGTCTTGTCTCTCCGCATGACAGTTCGCTCGTAACATTACCCTCCTCGGGCGGCGAAAGGACCGACTCCGTGCAGTCGAAATACGTCAGCATGGAAAATGTTCACTTCACACAGGGTTAATCTGTCTGGGACATAACAGGGCTTCAGGCAGATGTCGTGCACAATGTCGGTGAGGAGTTGAGCCGATGAGGACGAAGACAGTGGAACGATTTCTTACGTTACGTCGGTCACTTAAAAGCACACCTGAATATCGGCCCCTGTACGGCCACAGCAGCTTTTCGGAAAGGCCGACACGGCATGCTAAGAACAATAGGAGCACAAAGGACCCAGGGGCAGAGTGGGTAGTCCTGCGATGGCTAATGCAGCGAGATTGCTGGTGGACCTGCGACTCGCTGATGCGAGCGCGGGCAACTTTAGGTGCATGGTTGGCCCGAGCAACGGCTTCTTTAGCATACTCGGTAGGACGAAACGCGGAAGAAGGCATCGAAGTGTCTATGGGCTACGTAGGATTTTGGCCAAATACCGCGAATAATGCTAATACCCAGGGTCTCATGTCTTCCAGTCAAGCCATGCGTCTATGGATGGTGCACCGTGGTCCGGTTATGTTCTCTCGAAGAAGACAGTAGCATGTCTTCGATCAGCTTCGAAAGAAACTGTCTGCCCCAGGTAGTTAGGCGTTATTGAGGTGCCTCATGCTGGAGACTGACGCTGTTGAGCAATGAGCACCTTACGACGGTCGCGCAGCTGGCGGTGAGAGCACGGGTGATCGCGAATCGAGTCGCATAGTCTGTAGCTACAGTGACCCATCTGTTTCATGGTATAGACAGAAG
The DNA here is from genome assembly GCF_023375885.2 of Dermacentor andersoni. NCBI lineage: Eukaryota > Metazoa > Arthropoda > Arachnida > Ixodida > Ixodidae > Dermacentor > Dermacentor andersoni. Next base: position 143,834,679 of record NC_092816.1, read on the forward strand.
AAACGGGCCAAGTAAGTCAAGGCCGATTTGATCAAACGGCTTACATGGAAGGCTTAGAGACTGAATATAGCGAGCAAGTGGGAGTAGCCGCTTTTTTCAAGGCTGACAAAGGTTACAAGAGGCCACGTAACGACACAGCAAGCGGGACATGCCTGGCCAGCAGTACCCACGGTGTGCGCAATCATATGTGCGTGAAATACCGTAGTGGACAGCTGTTGGCACATCATGAAGATGGGCCAGAACAGCCGAGCGGGGACGTGCAACAATCACAAGGGATCAGGACCACGTGAAAGGCAACTGCGAAGATTCAAAGTCTCATAGTTTAGCACAAAGAGACAGAGAGAAACATCAGGTGTGTGGGAGTTGAGACGGTCGATAATCTTTCGTAGGACCGGGTCACGGTGTTGTTCAGCAGCAGTGTTGAAGAGTACAGAGACGGCAAGCACACAATGACTGTAGTCGCTTGGTGCAGGTTCAGGGTAGTCGAGGGGATGACGGGAAATGTAGTAGGCATCCCTATGCAAACGGCCAGACTTGTAGATGACTGCATATGAGTATTCTTGAAGCCATAATGTCCAGCGTCAACGGTGAACTGCGGGATATTTGAACGGATAGACAGCAGAAAGCATGGCGGTCAGTGACGACGGTAAAAAGTCTGCCATACAGATAAGGCGGAAATTTTGCGATGGCGCGAACAAGAGCGACGCACTCTTTCTCTTTCTTTCTGTAATAAAATAATTTCGCTCAGCGGTGGAAAGCAGGCGGCTAGCATAGGCAATAACGCAGTCCTGGCCACGTTGACACTGAGCCCGAACAGCGCCCGTGCCATGGCCACTGGCATCACTCTGCAACGTCTTTGCAAAGCCTTTCATAAAGGGACGAAAGTACGAGCAGGGGCCAAACATAGTGGATGTGCGACCTATATAGTTGATAACATAAAGTTGATAACAGCGCGTGCTTTGGCAGAGTCAGGCCGGATAGCAGCCGCATCAACAAGATGGCCAAGTACGGTGATCTCTCGGCTGCAGGAATGGCATTTGGAGGAGTTTAGTTGTAGCCGGGCGTTGCGAAAAAGGTGCAAAACGGCCAATAGTCGTTGGAGACGACTGGAGAAGGTAGACGAAGAAACGATGACATCGTCAAGGTAACACAAGTAAAGAGACCACTCGATCCGCAAAGGAGGGACACCATCATTCGTACAAATGCTGCTGCGGCATTACATGCCTGTAAGCTAGCGGTACACGGTCGGCTGTAATAAAGGCATTCTTTTCGCGATCCTGCTAGTCAACAGCAATTCGCCAATAACCGGGCCGAAGCCCTATGGAACAGTACCTTGCGCCGTGGAGAGAGTCGAGTGCATCGTCCATTCACTGCAGAGGATGCACGTCCTTTTGTGCAATATTGTTCAGGGGCTGATAGTCGATATTCGCCCAAGATTTCGCAGATGATTCTATGATGTCCTTAGTCACGATTTTCTGAGCATCTGTTGCAAACACTCCGTAGTGGCGCCTATGGATGGGTCTAGTATCTCCATTATCGACGTGACGGGTTATGAGTGATGTCTGGCCAAGATGCGGGGAAGAAAAATCAAGAACATCCCGGTAAGACGCTAATAGGCTGCAGATACCGCCTCACTGAGAAAGAGGGAGGCAACTATATCGTCACGAGGGTCGTGAAACATAGTACTTTTGGTGCGGGCTTCCAGGTGACAGTGGTGGGGCGTCAATATGCAGGGCCAGAAGGCCCTGTACGTCTAAAAGTAGTATGCTGCTCAGCGTGATGCCTTCAGGAAGAAATAGTTGGATGCGTCTAAATTTAAGAATAAGTGCACACACCCGGTTCGTGGCAAAACCACAATAGAGTCAGCGCAAAACACCGCGTAAAAATCGCCCGGAGAAGGGGAAATGACATAGTAAACGTAAACGTAAACGCAAACGTGGCATACGTCGTGGTAGCTGATAGCAGACGAACAAGTTTGGCGATAAATAAAAGCAGTGGCGACTCGGTGTTGCAGTCAGGTACAGAAGGCAGTTCCAACTCTAGAAGGCCAGATGAGCAATCAATTAGCGCAGAAGGGGTACTGAAGAAGCCATGAGTGAAGTTGACGTCACGGGGACTGGTACAGAAAGACGTATAGATTGAGGTCTGGTGGCCAGCGAAGCTCACACGCGCAGTGCACATGCCAAAGACGCAAGGTGTACCGGCGTCGTTAACGCGAACAAGAGGCGATGTCGCGGCCGTAAAAGCGTTGCGGATATGACAAGAAAGCAGAGAGCTCATGACAGATAGTTGTGTTCCAGTGTCTATGAGCGCCGAGACAGACACACCGTCCACTTCAAGATTCAAAAGGTTTTGTCGGGCATCCGCAGTGAACAGGAGATTTACTGGCCGGTTGCCCAATGTAGCATTACCTCTGGGAGCTGCAAGGGTGAGTTTTCCAAAGATAGACGACGAAGCTATGATGATGGTCAGCGATAGGGCAGCGGAAGCGAGAACGCCGGTTCTATGGCGATGGCGAGTGGTCGCAGCGTAGAGTAGAGTTGAGGCAGGAACATCAGGCTGTGGTGGGCCATTGCGAGCGCGAAACGCAGTGGACCGACTTTCTTCCGGGCGATAAGTGTACGCGAGAAGATGTGTTGATGGTTGGCGATATCGACAATAGCGGGTAAATATGGCCTATCCCATCGCAGTTGAAGCATATTGGCCTTCCGTCACACGTGCACCACTGTTTTGAATCGCGATATCGGGGATGGGTCAATTGTTGGCGGAGAGACCGATAGAAATTGCTAAATGCAGGGCGACTTACAGCCAAGATTGGATGTATGTCTGTATTTGCCAGCGCTTGGCGCACGACGGCTTGGATCAATGATACTGCCGGGCGGAGCTCGTCGTACGAACGGGCCTGAGGAACAGATAGAGACGCAGCGTCAATCTCACGCCACACAAGACGCAGCAAGCTTTCGGTGCCAAGTGGTCGGGCGTACTCACACGTCTAGGTAACGGCGGTGTTACAAGCCCCACGAACTGTTGCTTCAGACGACGTCACTTGGGTTCTTCAGAGAGACGGCACTTTTTTATGAGCTTGTCGATGGTCGAGTAGTCCTTATATACTAGAAATTTAGAGCGTCTTGGGCAATTCATTTAAGTATGTGGCTTACCTTGACACTTTCAGACATTTCCTCGTTAACCCCCGACAAACAGCTAACACCTCCTGAATGAATGCTAGATATTGTTCACTTGGTATTTGGGTCTCCGCAAGCAAGTTCCTTCTTTGCAGCTCGCTGGCGCCCCACTGGCTTCCCGAAGAGGTCCTATAATTTTTGCTTGCAAATATCCGAACTAGTCAGTTCCTGCTGGTGTTTTTGGAACCAAACATGGGCCGATCCTTTGCAGTAGTAGATAACGTTAGCCAACATGAAGGTTTAGTCCTACCAAATGTTCTTGTCTAGCTCGTATTCCGTGAACCAGTCTTCGACGACAATGGCGACATTACCGGATGAGGTAGCAGGGTCTAGGAGTTGGGCCAGGCAACAGATGTTGGGATAGCCGAGGCTGAGCCGCGGTCCTCTCAGTAAACGTGGTTGTGTGCCCACAAGATGCCCGCTGCAAAGTGCCATTTCTTCGCTTATACCCCGCACCCACACCAAAGATGCTACGGAGAAATGTCGAAAACAGTTTATCAAAAACGGCTTAGCAGCGAGTGGCACCACAACAGAAATGCCAGGCTGGGGCGCAGCTCATCCTGTTTATCGTTTGTCTTTATCTTTAACATGTTCTTCGTCCACAGCATTGAGGACTTGCAGCAATATCATGGCATAAATTCTGCACATATATCCAAGCCTCATAGCTATTTTCAAAGTGCGTATGCCTTTTAGGGAAATTTCTGTATGTATTTACACATACTACAGGCAGTAAAATCTGCTCTTGCCCAATGATGCGCGATATAGATTGGCCTGATTGATTTTTATAATGTAAACTATATGACTCTTTAAGAGGAGAGAGAGAAGGAAGGAAGGAAGGAAGGAAGGCAGAGCGACTACCAAGGCGTTTTCCAGTTTGCTTGCTAACGCACGCGTGGGGAGGGGGACGGGGTAGTGAAAATATGGTGAGGGGACACATCAGTCTAACTCATTCATGCGCACTATATAAGTTCCAAGCATCTACGGTCTAGCACTCAAGCCAGTCATCTTCATTTACTGCAGAAGAGCTCTTTTGCTTTCTGGGCTGGTCATCTATGAGACCAGGCTGAAGACTTGCGCTTCTGTAAAAGGCGGGAGGGTGCACTGGAGAATTTGGCGTTGTCTGTCGAAGCGTGAACAAGGGCACAGGATATGCTGCGTCGTCTTTTCGCATCTTCCCTTAGCACACATGGGTGAGTCAGCCATTCCGATACAATAGGTGTATGAGTTAGTGAAGGCTGATGCGATTGAAAGAGAAGAGGCACGCCGCGAAGAGGAACGCAAGCGCGACAACGAGCGGTCGATGCGCGGCTCGGGGCTTCTCTGTAAGTGCTAAAAGCTTTCTTAATTTTTTTAGATTTTTTCACAAAAGTTTTAAGTGCTTTTCAAATGCACCGAAAATATATCGAGCACATAGGCGCGTCCAAGGCGGCATGCGGGTGTGAGATTCCGGAAACACGATGTTAGTACCACAGAGAATTTACACTATGTCTTGCAACCTATGGCGATCAGCAAAACCCACGGAGGGCGGATAAATCAACGGATGTCTTAGGTATGAAAGCCTTACGAAAAGGGCTTTGCAATACACTGTTGACATACCTTGCACATACTTTCTAGTTAAAGCACTTTAAAATATAACACGGACAAATTCATAACATCTGCACATGCCGCAATTCTCTCTTTGTAAGCCTACAATACATAGAACCTGGCTTATACAGATCTTGCAAACGTATTCGCAGAACTAATACGCGGATAGATGTTGTCACTGCACGCTCCATAACACTACAATGGTTTAAGAATTTATCCGCAGGAACTTACGAGGCGCGTTGCCAAAAGGGGCTTTCTTTGATGATGCAAAATTTCCGCCCAAGAGGAACAGAGAGAAATGACGGGAATGTTTCACACTATTCACGCAAAGAATAAGGAAAAAAGAAAGTAGCCACAACACTTCTAATGTTAACACACAAATTTTCATCACGTCAGAACGATCGTATTTGCGTCCGTTCCTTTCGTCTACATTTCTGTTATTCTTTCTTGCGTGTTTTCGTTTGTATTACTACGAATTGTATTGCGAGCGTGGCGGTTGCAGTGCTGTGAATTGCTTCCACACCCGAAACGTTCAAACAATGTCTCACTTATTGAAGAAGGCAACTACTGTATGTTACATGAGGCGTAGCATTCCTAACTTCCTAGCTCTGGGCTGTACTTTTCGGCGATACGGTGACCTCGTCGGATACGGGATGGTCTCACTGAGCTATGTCGAATGCTCGGTAGCGATAGTCGGAAGTACGAATTTTTTTTTTTAAATCGGACAATGGTGTGCCTGAATTTGATCTCCAGTGCACTACATCTGCAGGCTTGGAGTAATGCCTGACACGGCGAAAAGTGAGTGAGGCTATACTAATCCAGGTACAACTAAATTAGGAAGGCCCACCAAGCTTCAACAAAGACACTCCCTCACTAGAACAGAAATTTACCTCCGTGGTGAAGTATTCGGCCACCCCTTCCCTCATGATGCCTACAATTATCCCATGGCCCTCAGTCCCCAGCAGCTGTACAGCACTGGGCCAAGGCGGGGGTCAGAGCTGTAACACAGCAAAGGGTGCTAAGAATCTCTGGACCTGGACAGACGGCCAATGAAAACTGACCCTGGCAACCTTTAAGAGGCGAACTCTGACGAGTGAGGCTAGATAAGCAGGACTCTTTGAGGAACTATCAGCCATTGTCTTGGATATTATTGTCCTCAGTGAGGTTAGAAGAACTAGTGAGGCTTATACACTGCTGACTAACGGCCATGTCCTCTACTATAGAGGTCTGCCAGATAAGAAGCAATACAGGATAGGATTACTAATCCATAAGGACATAGCGGGAAGAATTGACGAATGTTAATGAGAGGGTAGAAGCATTAATGAGAAGGTAGAAGTAGTCGTAATGAAACCAAATAAGAGCTATAAATTAAACGTAGTACACACCCACGACCCAATACCCAATCACGATGATGTAAAATAGATCAGTTTTATGAATATGTTGAATTAGCGATGAGAAAAGTGCAAACTAAACACGTTACAGTAAAGGGCTACTTCAATTGAAAAGTGGGGAAAGCAATCGGCAACTACGGTGTCAATTCCAGGAATGCAAGAGGGAAGATGCTAGTACAATTCGCAGAAAGAAATAAGCTGAGAATAACGAACACCTTCTTCAAGAAGCGTAGCTGCAAAACGTGGACCTGAAGAAGCGCTAATGGGGAAACAAGCAACGAAATTTATTTCATACTTTCTGCCGATCCCAGCATAGTGCAGGATGTAGAAGTGATAGGTAGGGTAAAGGAGTGCAGTGTTCATAGCTTAGTGAGGGCTAGGATTCACCTCACTCTGAAGAAAGAAAGAGTGAAATTGCTCAAGAAGAAACAGGTCAACTAAGAGGCAGTACGGGGGAAAGCAGAAAAATTCAAGCTGGTGCTTGCAAACAAATATGCAGCCTTAGAAGAGAGAGATGATGACATAGATGTAATGAATCAAACCATAATTAGGCTGACTCCTGGGGCAGCAATTAATGGGGGAGGCACGGCACCAAGGCAACCAGTAGGCAAGCTCTCCTGGGAAAGAAAGGACCTAATAAGGAAACGACAAAGAATGAAAGTGTTCAACCGAAGAGTTACGTTAGAATTCGCGGAACTGTCAAAACTGATCAAAACGGCGAAAATAGGTGATATTGGAATTATAACATAAGAAGAACTGAAGAAGTCACAAAATATGGACGCAACCTGTTCTCAGTGAGAAGAAAACTTGGCATAGGGCAAACCAAGATGTATGCACTGAAAGATAATGAGGGTAATATTGTCAGCAATCTCGAATGTAGAGTAAAAGCACCGGAATAATTCTGTACTGAATTGTGCAGTACCCAGAGAACTCAGGCTAACTTCATTCGTAACAGTAATGAACAGCATACAGAAACTTCGCCTATGACAAGCAATGAGGACACAAAGGCGCTGCAAGGCATGAAATGAGGAAGAGCGGCAAGAGAAGATGGACTAACAGTCGATTTAATCAAACATGGAGAAGACATAATGTTTGGAAAGCTAGTGGCTCTCTATACGAAGTGTCTAACGACTGCAAGGGTCTCAGAAAGCTGCAAGAATGCAAACACTATACTAATTCACAAAAAGGGAGATGTTAAAGAATTCAAAAATTATAGGCCCATTAGCTTACTCCCAGTATTATATAAAATCTTCACCAAGATAATCTCCAATGGGATAACGGCAACACTGGACTTTAGTCAACCAAGGGAACAGGAAGGTTTCAAGAAGGGATACTCTGAAATGGATCACACCCGTGTTATCAATCCGGTAATCGAGAAATCGGCGGAGTACAGTCAGTCTCTCTATATAGCCATCATAGATTACGAAAATGCATTTGATTCAGTAGAGATACCAGCAGTCATAAAGGCATTACGTAATCAAGGAGCACAGAGCGCTTACGTAAATATCTTTCAAAATATCTACAGAGATTCCACAGCTACCTCAATTGCAGGAAGATACTTTTAAAGAAAAGGCTCCGAGAAGGAGACACAACCTATCCGATGCTATTCACTGCGTGCTTGGAAGAAGTATTCAAGCTATTAAACTGGCAACGCATAGGAGTAAGGATCGCCGGTGAATACCTCAGCAACCTTCGGTTTACCGATGACATTGTTCTGCTCAGTTACACTGCAGACGAGTTACAACAAATGATTAAGGACTTAACAGAGAAAGTATAAGAGTGCCGCTGAACATTAACATGCAGAAGACAAATATGATGATGATAACCGGGCAAGAAAACATGATGTTAGGATGGCCAGTCAGCTTCTATAGTCTGTGACGGATAACGTTTACCTAGGTCAATTAATCACAGGGAACCCTGATCATGACAAGGAAATTCATAGAAGAATAAAAATGGGTTGGATCGCACATGGCAGACCTTGTCAGCTCCTCACTGGATGCTTACCATTGTCATTGAAAAGGAAGGTGTACAATCAGTGCATTTCACCGGGATTGACATATGGGGCAGAGCCTTGGAGACTGACAAAGAAACTTGAGAAAGAATTAAGGACCGCGCAAGCAGCCAGGGAGCGAAGAATGCTAGGCATAACGTTAACACACAGAAAGAAGGCGGTTTGGATCAGAGAGGAAACTGGTATAGCCGATATTCTAATTGAGATAAAGAGAAAAAAATGGCGCTGGGCAGGTCATATAGTGCGCATGTTAGACAACGGTTTGACCGTCATGGTTACAGAATGGGTCCCAAGAGAAGGGAAGTGCAGTAGAGGATGGCAGAAGACGAGGTGGTGCGAAGAAATTAGGAAATTTGCGGGTGCTACTTGGAATAAACTGGCACAGGGCAGGGGTAATTGGAGATCGTAGGGAGAGGAGTTATTCCCACAGTGGACTTAATATAGGCTGCTTCTGCTGATGATGACTGCGATCCACAGTCGTCACAGCACCCGCCGTGGTTGCTCAGTGGCTATGGTGTTGGGCTGCTGAGCACGAGGTCGCGGGATCGAATCCGGGCCACGGCGGCCACATTTCGATGGGGGCGAAATGCGAAAACACCCGTGTGCTTAGATTTAGGTGCACGTTAAAGAACCCCAGGTGGTCGAAATTTCCGGAGTCCTCCACTACGGCGTGCCTCATAATCAGAAAGTGGTTTTGGCACGTAAAACCCCATAGTAAATTTAAAAAAAACAGTCGTCACAGCAGTGTTCTCTGACGACGGGAATTATCTGGTAGTAACTGCACTGGTGATGATCGATCCCGGCTGTGTAGATTTTTTTATTGCCTGGCTTTGGCAGACAACATTTCACCAAGAGAATAATCACTATAGAAACACGCAAAGTATAATGTACATTTGATGAAGGCACATTCAAGCAGCGTCGTGCTGGTTTCGTCTAATTGACATTCCCATAAATCCACCAGCGGCTATATTCTTGGGAGCTACTCGGAAGGCTGTGTAGGTGACGGTTGGAGTTCTGCAGAGTATGCCAGCGTCTGAACGCTATGTTACGTGCGAGATGGCGAAGCTCTCGTAGCGTCTGCTCTTGATAGTGGTATAGGGAGCGTCTTTTCTCCAGAACAGGTACATCGGGCTGCGACGTCGCCGATGTGGTTGACAAAGATTGCACAATGTCCCGGCGACCACATATACATTATGTCATGGCCTTCGTCAGAAACGCAATGACAAATGTTGATTTGGGACACGTGTCGGTCGTAATTTCTGTGTCTCAAAGGCGGCACACTTTGAAGAGGTACTTCAATATAGCAGAATATAGCCTGTTTGCAATGTGTTTCTTTTTATCTTCAACATATTCGACAGCGGCATGAAAGTGGCGAGAGCAGAACCCGTCGATGTTAAATATAAAGCCTTGAACCCATTGACGACAGATTGTGGGGCGATAACATAGGTTACCATCAAGCTTACGGAAACTGAATCATTCGTGTAACGATAGGTGGGTTTCATACGAAGTCTGTAAAATTTCCAAAGTGATCGGCGAGAGAGCCGCAGAAGATAGGTTAGCTTTCTATGCAATCCCTGGAGCTGCAAAGTACATCTATGCTTTGCCAGCCACCATGGAGGAGATGGCGTTCTTGTTAGCGATGGAATGTCAGTGGCACAGAGTGATACTTAGCCACAGCTACTCTGGAAAATGCTGTCTTCGGACTCTTCTCTGTCAAGCGAGCAAGATGGTGGTCTGGGACTCGAATTCTATGACGAATATGGGCATAGAGTGCGCGGACAGGCATATATTTGGTTATGGGTGATCGCTGGCGATGACAATCGTTGCTACAGTTACAACAAACTGAAGTAGCCCCAGACATGTTCAAAAGGCTTGACATTGAATCATCTGTAGGACGTGGTTTTTAGTCTTGGCACCGTTGGACGGAACTTGTGTGCTATAGCGGAAGTATCATAGGAAGAGCGTCCAGTACCGTTGAAGGATAGATGTTACTGATGTGCCCCGCGTTTTACTGGAGCCGAACCTTAGCAGCTCAGTGATAGAGGTTATCCTCTTCTTGAAGTACCAAAGCTGAGGGTTTTACGATACGTTTCTGTCGATAACAACGCGGCAAGAATCTATGATCTTTCTCACATAAAATGACTTTGTGCAAAATGGAACTGTTCTATCAGGTGGCTCCCCAAATTTTTAGTACACCTATAATGTTCAGAGTACCGAACTCTCTATAACTATTTGACTATTTTTTTTCCATCATGACAAGCCGAGATGTTGATTTGATGACTGTGGGTAAAATGGCTGGATTAACTGTAGCGGAAGCACTTTTGTAAAAATAGACATTTCCTTATTTATATGAATTCGGGGGTTTTACTAGACAATACCACGGTCTAATTATGAGGTACGCAAAACTGAGGCTTCCAAGTTATTTCGATCACATGGAGTTCTTTACAGTGCACCAAACGCACGGCAGAACAGCGCTTTTTGCCTTTTCCCTCCATCCCAATGTCGGTAACGACATCGCAACGTGGAGCCCAACTGCACGACCTCATGTCCACCAGTGTACTTCGGTGGATTTTCAGATTTTTTTTCTTCGTTGGTGCAAGGTGCTTGGTCCCTGCAAAGGTCACAGACCAGATTCCTTACCTGCATTTAACAGGCAAATGACTTCTAAGCTCGCACTCGTGTTTGATGCGCTGGGTGTATGACACGCTAGGAGAGGTAAATGTTTGTATTTCCGATTTTCTGTTGCATTTTCAAACCCTGTTTATGAAATAATTCTACTGCCACTGCGTACAACCTATTCTACGTTGACACATTTTAGGTTTCACATTTATGTACGAAGAATGTGTGCTGTACCTGCCATGTTTTCATTGTATTTGATCTTCCTTTTAGAGCGCAGCTCTTACGTGCGTTACCCTAGCGTTGGCGTTGTCCCTCGTAACGGAGCAAGCGAACACAGCAAAGCATGAAAGAACGGATAGCTCAGCGCGAGGTGGAACACGTCGATATCGAAGAGAGTGCGAGGAGGAAGGCGCAGGAGGTGGTTGCACCGTAACTATGAGATGGAAAGTGGACAAGGAGTGTATGGTGAATGTGTGATAAGAAAACCGCAGTAGCGCGTGAGACGGGCTTTGCGGTGACAATGCTATGAGATGGCGCCAGAGTACCGAGCGTCGTCTGTATGGAAGAAAAGCGCTACATGAGCGGAGCTCGGTCTGCGGCGGCTGCTGTCAATTGCACCCACGCGTCACCCCCACGCCGTCTCTCGTGATATCTCCATTAACGACGCACCCGCTTCTCACATCGCTCCGTTTGCAACGTGCCGTACGAGACAGATTGTCCGCGCCAGCATATATATCGCTAAATTAAAACACATATACACCTGCGCTCAAACTTTTCATTAGACAGTATCGTAGTCGTCGGTGAATATTTGCATTGCACACAATAAGTTCTAAGGAGTTATTTGTTTTTAAATTTTCTCGTTTGTGTTCGCCTGATAGAACCCTATTCGCGTCTCGCTGTATGTACCTCCCCCTGGTCTCCTCTATAAGATTGCGACCTAAATTGTGTGCTGGTCGGCCAGGGTGAAAGAGCCCTGAGTTTTCATGGGTTAGACAGGACTCTATGATACAAATGAGGGCTAGCACTTGCAAAATACTGAGTCTTTAAACAGAAAAGCTTTTTCTTTGTGTTCCATGCTTATTACGGTTGTGGTAACGTTTCCGCGCTTAGCACCAACAAGCAAAACTGTCTGCGAGCAGAAACATGCGTTTCAGTCGGTATGGTTCTGTTATGGCTTGAGCGGCCCCTGAAATACTTTTTTAACTAATCATAGAATCGACTCGTTGTTAAATTACGTCCACTCACGAATCTCATGCGACAATAATTTTTCTGGTCCTTCAACAATACGAGAAGTTTTACCACAGTTACCCGGCTTTCTCTTTGCGATTGTCTCCGCTAGCGCGCTCGAAGCTACACAGCGGAAAAGCCAAGATAGCCAAGCCCGGCCAAATGTTGATTGCCGCGGCACCCTTTGATGGCCGCGGTAGTCTAGACTGCGCAGCGCGAAGCCGCTATCTCGCAGGCCCCGTGCAGCAGATGCCGCTACGCGCAATTGTTGTCTGTATACCAGCAGTGGAACGATGACATGATTTTTTTTGGAGCTCGCATATATACATATCTTCATTTAATTAACTCAAAATTAGCAAAAATGTGTTACTGAGAATGCACTCGCGATCACGAAATTAGCCAATAGGCGCGGTGGGTCTAGCTGCTTGCGATGACGCTGCAAGAGGACATTGAGGAAGCGAAAGCAAGCGATTATTTGACGTTTTCAGCAGAATATAGTGAATTTTCTGCTGCATGCAGTGCAGTTTTATTTGGCTCACATTTGGTTCATAGCAGCCTCTACGACAGATCGGCAACGTTTTCTTAGTATATTCAAATAGTGTTCCAGGGCACCTTGTAGCTAAACATTGTGTGTCACATACGGGTTTACTCACAGCACAGAACGTCCTGTCCAAGAGGTCAACGCTGTATTCATTCCGACCGTCTATGCACCAGTAGGAGCAATCCATGACCGCACCGTCCATCTGTGAAAGGAAAAATTAAAACTGAATTGTTAATTAGTTATCCACCTTGCACCAATTATTAGGGAGGTCCCTTTCTATGGGCATATTATTTGAAAAATCTGTTCTGCAGCCCCCCTCAAATATTGATTCCGCCGTTGAATTTTCCAAATCTAGCCGTCAAACAAGAAGCACATGTTGCTTGACCTCAACTGATTGTAGCGTCGGGTAAAGGGCCCAATATATTTTTTTTTTTACATAAAGATGGTCATTGCGACAAGAAGCAGTCTATAATGTTGTATGCACGTGTTAACGCCGTAAAGGGAGAACTACTTAACTCAAAGATGTGTTATTTAGGCAGAATGAGAAGCAAGTTGAAGGCAAAGTGCAGAACCATTCTGGACTACATGGGTAAATAAGGGGTTAAGTTTAAATTGCCAAACTTCACTATTTTTCCATGCTTATACATGTCCTGTAAAACACTTACGTAGTCTCCCTGCTGCCATGAGAGATGCAAATTCGATAGCAGTTGTTTATTTTTAAGGTAGTATGAACGAGAAAAGTTTGGAATTGTCTACATTCTTCGAATAGAGAAGCAGACTTTTTCAAGTTTCGAACAACGAAATACTCAATTTTCACAGTCTATCTTTTTTTTTATATGAAAGATCATCCTCTTTTGCTTGTCGAAGTTCCTTGAGGCATCAAACGACCATGACAAAAGCTCAAACTTTAGTTGGCGCCCGATCGGTGGAAAGCTAGATTAAAAGACTCAGTTTCTGTACACCCAATTTGTCATTGGCAGCAAGAACAGAGCTTTTCTAAGTGAGTAAATGAAATCGATCAAAAAGAAGTCGCAGTTGCGCCTGAAAGAGGAATCATCTAATGCAATAGCAAATTGGCGGACAGCTACACGAAGTAAGGATAGTAGTTTTATCGGCCGTGTAAACTTGTAAGCACAGGCATAATAACTAAATTAAAGGCGTGGCGTCAGGAGCGCACAAGCAAACATGAACAAATATTACTCAATGATCGCGGAAACTCGTTGTCAAAACGCTGGAGTGAGGAAGCACGGCAGCAGCAGTGAGCGATATTGGCCTTCGTGCTGCGTCTTGCATCAACGCGAACTAAGCCGCAAAAACACAGTGGACGGCGGACTCTGCCCCCGCCGCCTATGGCTTTCAATGTACAGCGACCCAAGCGGGCGCACGCTGCCTCACGGGCCGCCCGAAGACCCCCCCCCCCCTCTCCTTACCCTCCACCCTGAGCACTGGGCGCGACGGAAGACGGCACGCTTCCTACCAGCATTCCTCTCCTGCGTACGCGGGACGGAGCCGCGATCACCGGTTCACCCTCGCACGCTTTCACTCGCGCATACGGCATACGACGCGCGCCGACGATTTTATTGCCTTTGGACTTCATGCGGAACCTCACGACCACGGCCATGCCAACGAGAGAAATGCGCCTGCTGTCTTTATATAATTGCTGTCCAATTGAAAGAAAAGAAACATCATAGTAGTGCAACTTATTCTGGACTACGGAACTTCTCATATTACGCCAGCACTGCGTGATTTACAGAGAGTGGCGGATAGGGAGGTGACGCTGGAATTACGTAGTCCAGCTCGTCCGTTGTCGAGGAGCAAAAGCGGAACATTCAGCGGTAATATTAGAAGCAACGAAGCCATATAATGGCATACAGAAAGCTGTTATAGGTTTCCAGATTAATGGTATATCAACCTTAACTCGACCTAATATATTCCCTTAGTGTCACATGCGTGTATTTATCCAAAAAATACCATTATATTCAATAGTTTCTTCCCTATTGCGAAAATCTCAACGCGTCTTAAAGTACAAAAAAAAAATATGTAACTGTTCTCGGGATTCTCTAGAAAAAAACGAGAGGATTGACGACGTTTATATTTTGGAGAAATGCGGCGGAGAATGTTCGGCAGATTACGGAACTCTTGGTTACTTCCCCTTTTTCGTTTCATGCTAGATTTGTAGTTTGTTAGCGTGGCTTCCTCAGTGAACTAAACAAGGGGCGCAATAACGTAAAGCTATGCCAATTTTTTTTCTATTCCAATTCTACAAGGAGCCCTCCGCGATTCGTGAAAACTTTTTTTGGACTACCCCCACTTCGCGTCTCTGTCGCTCGACGTCACGAATACCGCGATAGCTCCCCATCTGATATGACGTGCGCACACTGATTATGCATGATTTGACTGAACGAAAGAAAAATAGCTATTTCTAATTCGATGCCTTTTTGCCATTAGCCCTCTGCAATTGGTCAAAAGTTTTCAGGCTGCAGCCACTGCACCTGCCTGTCACGAGACGTCACGAAACCGCGAAAACTGATTGCGTCAAAGTGACGTGTACATGTTAAAGATGCATTAATATGCCGAACAAAACTGAATTTTCTTCTGAATAACCGCAGGCTGTCCCGTTTCGAAAGGAATAAAAGGTGGCTGCCGCCGATCACTCAGGCTCTGGCTACTCGCACCTGCCGGAGAGCATGGGTTTATTTGCGTATAATAAAACTTTCTGCGTGGCCGTATAACGTTTTCGACACTTTCGACACGTTTACGACCTCGTTCTGCCAACTCTTATTTGCTGAGGATCCGTTTTAGCGACATTCTTGAGCTTCCGTTGCATGCCGCCGCCATTTTCGACCAGACATCACAAGACATTGGCCAGACCAGACATCCATGCCGGCACCAACCTCTTCATCCAGTTATCGATTTTCTGTGCACTCACTCGGCCCCATTGAATCCCTCTCCACTTGAGCGAGCTCCTCGCCTCTTGTCAGCCAAGTAGATAAGACAAGCCGCTGAGTGCAGGCAATGTTATCCGTTTTTCAAGTAAACAAAAGTGACTTCCTATGAACGAGGAGAGTGCTTGATAGGTCTGTTCAGACAACCCTGCAGGTGACCGCCCGATGCTTGCGTAGGCGGCCACGCAAATTTGACGTCAGGAGAATGTAATAAAACATATTCGAATAGTTTTACGTTATAGGGCCCAAGGCTCCGTGTGTATATTTGGCGAATTTAGAGGCAGATTATGGCTATTGTGTACGCATCATCCAGAGTTTGTGAATTAGTTGCGGCCTTTGCAATAAATTATGCATTTATGTGCTCAGGAATGTCATGAGTGTTCTACAAGCGGCGCAAAATTTCATCCACTTCATCGAATGTGCGGAGAATTTCATTGCGAATTTCTTCACGAAGTCGCATGGATCAGGATGAAATGCATCTTTCGTCAAATATTCCTTTAGTAAATGCTTCAAAGCGCACGTGAAATGTGGCCTAATAACGTAAAGCTATTCCAATTTATACTTTTTGTGCGCAAACAAACAGGGACGAAGAATAGGGGCTACACAAGGACCTGTTTGCCCTGTTCGTCCCTGTTTGTTTGCGCACAAAAAGTATAAATATGAATATGTTCCAACTAGGCCGACTCGCAGTTATGCTGCTATTCCAATGTTTTATTCCGATACCCTGACGTCAAACTTTCGCACCACCGGTGCAAGCATCGGGCGGTCGCCCGTACCTTTGTCTCAACAGGCCAATCAAACGCTCTTTCCATTCATAGGAGGTCACTTTTGTTTACTCGGAGAACGAATAACATCGCCTACACTGAGCACCTTGTCTTATCTAAGTGGCTGAGAAGAGGCAAGGAGCACACTCAATTGGAGGGGGATTCTATGGAGCGGAACCACTGAAATAAAAATCGATAGCTGGATGAAGAGGGTGGCGCCGGCCTCTGCGATTGGTCCGCTTTCCCTTACTTAGCTTGTGGTGGCTAGTCGAAATCGCTTCGGAATCCAACGGAAGCTTAAGAATGACATTAAAACGTATCCTCAGCAAAGAGTTGGCGGAACGAGGCTGTAATCACGCCGAAAGTGCTAGAAAACGTTACAAGGCCACGCAAAAAGTTTTATATACGCAAAGAAACCCGCGCTCTCTGGCAGGTGCGAGTAGCCAGTGCCTGAGCGATCGGCGACAGCCATCTTTTGTTGCTTTCGGAACGCGGCAGCCTGCGGCTATTCCGGAGAAAATTCAGTGTCTTCGGCATATTAATGCACCTTTAACGCGCACATGTCACTTTGACGCTGTGAGCTCTTGCTGTTTTGTGGCGTCGCGTGACAGGCAGGTGAAGTGGGGGCTGCCCGAAAACTTTTGACCAATAGCAGAGAGCTGATGACGGAAAGGCGTGGAATCAGGAATAACCATTTTTCTTTTATTCGGTCAAATCATGCATAATGAGTTCGTACACGTCATATCAGATGAGGAGCTATCGCGGTTTTCGCGACGTCGAGTGACAGACAGCTGAATTCGGTATGTTGCAAAAAAGCTTTTGACCAATCGCGGAGGGCTGATTGCACAATTGTAATAGAAAAGTATGGAATAGTTTTACGGTATAGTGCGCATAGCATCTTATACTGCGTTTCCAACTGTGCCGAGAAAACTGCGTTACACTTGAATTTTATTTAGTTGATGGGGGCGGACAAACAAGCGCGATGTGTCAGGAAAGTTTAGGTTTTCTGGCCTTATTTGCAGTTAACGCTATTTACAAATAGTTGCTGAACCCTTGTTTTTATGCGATAGCTCTAATACTACAGACAAACCTAGAAGACATCTGGTTCGGTAAATGTGGCCTTCAAGCTCAGCCAAGGTCAAACTTGAAAGCGCCGAGCTGCGTCTGTGTGTTTTCCGTTATTGCCATCTCGTGCGCCACCGATGTGGCGACACCTGCAACGCTACTGGTACGCTCATCCCACAAGCCTGCTGGGACACCTTCACCGCAACGCTGAATCATGCTATCGCTTGCGATGCTTCGCCTTCTGGTAAAACTGACAATCATATTTTGGTATTTCCATTCGTTATACAACGTTCACGCGATGGTTTAGGTGAACTAAAGGAGGCAACTTGTTTACATTTAGCGAAAATAAGAGCCGAGTAATCGGTGAAGCGAAGATAAATTCTGAGTGGCCGTATTAGTTGCAACCTATGCAATCAATTAAATATGCAATAACCAAGGAGCATGATGAGTGCATTATGAACACGAAGAATACTACCTATTCTGCTATCCGTAGTGACGAGCGATACCGAGATAACTTGAACGTGACTGTGGGGAAGGCTATGAAAAATCTTTGTGGGAAGTGGGCGTGAAATAACCACAGGGCTTGCAAGAAATGTGTAAAGCAAGTGTTACGAACTCTCATATCACGTTTATTTGATAGGCGGCTTCTGAAAGAGGCTGTTAAAAAACGAGCCGTCGAAGTGGCAGCGCTGCGCCGACAAAAGGCCAAGGCGCGATCTCGTGAGCCAGCCCGTCCTCGTCTTCTGTGAGTAAATAGCCTAAGCGCGTGGAGTAAGCTTGTGGCATTACCCCTCCTTCCCGTAGAACATCAACTCGACACTAAACAAACCGTTGTCTGGCAGAAAGACTTGTCCCAGGACAAATGCACTGGTCCTAAAACCGTGACTATTATGGTGTGCGATATGGTTGTAACAGCACGACTTGCACAATCGGGGGCTGCGGTTGCCGGCGGCGTGCTGGCTGGATGCCATCCGGAAGAACTTCATAGTTGAGGTCACTCACTCCCCGAAGCACTTTGTAAGGGCCGAAGTACCGACTAAGACTCCCGGACGCCATAAGCCTTTATGGCGTCCGGGAGTCCAAACTAACACTTGGGCACCCGGTGGGTAGTCAACCTGTCGGCGGTGGAGGTCGTAGTGTCGTGCGTCAATACACTGCGCTTGCCTGATGTTCACGCGAGCCAGTTCGCTTGCATCCTCGGCATGCTGCATAAAACTCTCGGTGTCTTCATCAGGACTGTCAGAATTGTCACATGGTAACACGACTTCTAAGAGCGTCTGAACTTCACGACCGTAAACAAGAGAAATCGGTGTGAATCGTGTGGTCTCTTGCGTAGCGGTATTGTACGCAAACGTGGCGTACGGCAGTACTACGTCCCACGTCTCATGCTGCACGTCTATGTACATGGATTGCGCGTCATTCATCGTTTTCTTAGGCTTTTCCGTCAAACCATTTGCTCGCGGATGATAGGCAGTCGTTTTTCGGTGCGTGGTGCAACTCACTTGAGAAACTTATTCAGGCAGTCTTGCCATAAACAGCGCCCCTCGATCTGCCATGACACAGGTTGGGGCGTCATGACGTAGTACGATGTTCTGCACAAAAAAACTGTGGTACCTCAGAAGCTGAACTTTAAGAAGTGCCTTTGTTTCAGCATAGCAGGTTAAACAGTGCGTGGCGATGATGATTCACTTGTTTCCGGAAGTGGACAATGGAAACGGTCCCAGAAGGTCCATGCCGACTTGATCGACGAGGTCTCATGGTGGCTTGATAGGATTCAGCAATCGCGCAGGTTATACATTTGGTGACGTATCTTTTAATACAATTGGCGAGTTTCGGCCAGTAGTACGATTTCCGTACCCTAGCAAGAGTTCATGTGAAACCCAAGTGGGCGGACGCAGGCTCATCGTGGCATGCGAACAGGATTTCGTCACGAAGCTCTGCTGGCACGAAAACAGATAAGTTTTGTCGCTAGCACCAGAATTCTTCTTGTATAAGATTCCCTGTTGCAAACAAAAAGGTCGACAATCCGCGAGAAATTTGTCGGGGCAGACGTACGTTGCGGCCTTCTAGATGTTTAATGATAGGTCGCAATTCACAATCTGCTCGCTTCCGTGTAGAGACGTCTGTCTCGCTTATGGCGCCGAGAAAAGCACTGTCATCTTCGGTGTGTTGACCGGCAGGCTCAACAGGCGCGCGCGACGATGTGTTGGCATCTTCGTGTGTGCGGCGTGACTTCTGCACGATGGTTATGTCGTATTCCTGCAGGCGCAAGCTCCACCAGGCCACTCTTGGAGAAGCGTCTCTTAGGTTCGCGCAGCCAGCATAAGGAGGGATGATTCGTCATAACCCAGAATGGGCAGCCATAGAGATAAGGTCGAAACTTTGCAAGTGCCCATACAACGGCAGGACACTCCTTCTCTGTGGTACTGTAATTGGACTGAGGTCGCGATCGGGTCCGATTGGCGTGAGCTATGACCTTTTCGCCGTTCTCCTGCTGCTATACGATCACCGCACCCAGACCGACGTTAGTGGCATCAGTATGAACTTCCGTTTCGGCTTCCTCCTCGAAATTCCCAAGAACAGGGGGCCATGCCAGCTGGTGTCGAAGATCAGTGAAAGCCGCTTCCTGTTCAGAGCTCCAGATGAACCGCGTGTCGTCTGTAGTGAGATGAGTAAGTGGTTCGGCAATTTTGGAAAAATTGCGCATAAAGCGCAGGTAGTATGCGCACAGTCCGAGGAAACGTCTAACGCGTTTCTTGTCGGCAGGAGTAGCGAAAGCAGCTGCAGTGGATGTTGTCACGGGATCGGGACGCACGACTTCTGCGCTCACAACATGCCAAAGGAACTTTAGTTCTTCATAACGGAAGGGACATTTCTGAGGCTTTAAGGTGAGGTTGGCCGATCGGATGGCCTCGAGCACTTATCACATTCCCTTAAGATGTCCGGAGAAGCTGTCTGAAAACACGACCACATGATCAAAGTAGACGACCCAGGTTTGCCATTTTAGGTCGGCTAGCACAGTGTCCACCATCCGTTGGAAAGTTGCCGGAGTAGAGCACAACCCGAACGGAAGTACTCGGAACTTGTAAACTTCATCAGGGGTGACAAAGGCTGTTTTCTCCCGGCCGCGCTCGTCTGCTTCAATCTGCAAGTACGCACTTTTCTGGTCTAGGAAGGCAAAAAATACTTGGCTCGCCGTAGCCGGTCGAGAGAGTGATCTATGCGCGGCGACGGATAGACGTCTTGTCACGTTCTTCAGTTTTCTGTAATCAACACAGAAGCGGAGAATGCCGTCCTTCTTCTTTACCAGGACAAACGTGTCCTTTCACGTGCGTTGGCGCTCGACCGGGTCCTTCCGGCAGCTGTTGGCATCCCGAACGTTGACGTCCGGCCCAAGCGAACGCGTCTTTCTTGCTCCGCTACACAGTTCCGTCTGTCTTCTCGACGTGGTCTGTCGTCCTTCTGTAGCCTAATTGAGCCACGCGTTATGAGCCGATTCATTGAGCGTTCTTTTGCGGCACTTGCTTATTGGTTGTTTTCTTCATTTTCTTTCCCGGCACGAGAGCACGTGCAGTGAGGCATCGTCTTACACGAACGGTGCACGTGCCCCGGTGCACGTGCTTCGTGCTCGCTTTTGAAGTGTGTCTGGGCAATTGACCACATTTATGTTTAGCAGTGGGTGATGTTCAGCTAGTTGGTCTTGCATGGCCTCAGAAGTGTGAGACTACCTAGCTTGACGTAGGCTGTTCGAAAGAAGACTATCTGTTTTCACGTTGTAATGGCGGTGAATAATGCAACAGTTAAACTGTGAATGACGCAGCTAAGTTTTTATTGGGCGAACTTGGGCCTGTACAAACAAGCTGTATTCGAAGCACAGCGATAGCGTTGAACACGGCCGGGGATCGTTGAAACCTGCTCTGCGGGTCAAGCGCGTCAGCTTTTTTGCATGAGTGATCGAATGTTCCAGATCAATTGCCCGTGTCTGCACCTCTTCCAGAAAGTACTGCTGAATTGACATCGTGCACAATATCAGATTACAGAAGATGTAGTGACTATAGACAGCGGATACAGCCATTGATAACCTATGAAAAACTTCCGATACATGCAGGCACGTCCGGCGCTGAGCGATAACGTTCAAAATTTGTTAGCCCGTAAACAGCGGTCACAGGCTGAAAGTTAAAGAAGCACATGTGTCACTATCCTCTATCTGTTTTTGTCATGCTAAGCTATTAAAAAACTGCATATACCTACACCTAACTTTTGTGGACATGTTCCGGAGCTCGACAAAGGTGTATCCAAGTAAACGTTTAAAAACCGAGATCGTAAATTTGGAGCACCTAAGCGTCCAAAAGACAGTTGGACTTATTTGTGTTTTTATTTGTGTTTTGTGTTTTTACAGCCGGTTTCTTATATAATCGAGGAAAACGGCTCCCACATGCAAATTAAAGCACTCAAAAACACTCACCGTTGTTTTCACCTTGTACTCCGAACATAGAACACCTATGAAACAGCAAAATCAACATGAAGGGCGCAGTTCCGCTAACAAGGTATTCACCACTCACCAGAACAAGTCCAAAGCGCAGACATTCGCAAGGCGGTATTTATTATAATTTTCTATCACATTAAATTTTTTTTCAGGAAATCACGTAAGTTAGAGAAATACAATTCAATCTGGTACATATTCTCAGGCTGCAGCTTCCGGACAGGGTTATTTGTGTTGTGTTTTAGCTGAGGTTCAGGTTCCAATTTTATTTGGATATAAGAAGTGTTCAGTAGCTCTCAGACTAAATGCAATCCAGAATGCCTGACGGGGTCCTGAGTTCCTATGATGCACTGAGCGTGGCACAACACAAGAAAGAACAGCTGACATGACTTACGGAAAAGAAAAGCTATAAACTGCAATATAGACACACATCACACTAGGAAAAATAATAAGAATACTATCGTCATACTAAAATGCCCGCGAAGCAATAGTCTAAAAAGATAAGTGCGCCTGAATGCTTATATGCATGTTTACAGGAATAATTTGAACGTCTTATTAAAGTATGTATTTGATAGAGCAGCTAGTGATAAATCATGCAAAAGCGAAAACGATATAGAAAGCTTCGTGTGCATGCGCATGCTTTCGAGAGCCACAGCTTTTCTAGAAGCAATAAATTGTATCTGTTAGGTTATATGCACTTTGCTTCGCAAATGCGATCTTAAAATACATAGTTCAGGCACGGCGAGCTTGCTTATTTACCAAAACTTATATTTATTTGAATTTACTCTTGTAAATGAAGTACCTTCGCTTTAATGAAGTATGGTAGCGCGTGTTCAAGTCTATGTAAAGAATATATTACATGACCAACCTGCTTTAGTAATATGTATAAGGCATTAAGGCTACGTTATGAACATGATAACCACACGGTACAGTACTGAAGTCAGGATTCTACTAGACTTCGGTATAGTAGTACTTTAGGCCACACAAGACACTAAGTATTTGTGGTCTTCTTAGGTACAGAAAAGGGCAAGGACGCCACTCCTTCATTCCAGCATAGTTGTTAGTCCAATTATTTGGGGATTTTAGGCTTTATAATTCGCTATTTTCCTAGCTAAAACTCTATATTTCGAAACGAATCGCCGGATTGTTTTCTCAGGCTGTCTGTTTTTTATGAGAGACACTTCGATCATGTAATTCACTGTTGTAACACCCAGTTTGTATTTTTTAACTACTGTTGTAATTATGACTTCTACCAGCTTTCTATGACTGGAACATAGCTGTTTTAATATACTTTTATAAGAACCAGTTTGTATGTTTGACCACTAATTATTCTTGGAAAACCCAGTTTTTAATTTGTGATGCCTTAAATCCCATTCTAGCTGCCTTACGGCCAACAGTATTGTAAATAAAAAAAATATTATATACTGGGTTTTTATATCAATATCATATACTGGCTTAGTTTATTGATCTGAACTCAGTTAGGTTCTCTAACCAGCGGTTAAATTTGTTTTTAGAATAGCCCTATTTATACTTGAGAAAAACATGTCAGTGGTGTTTATGTATAACACGGTATTGTGGGCGAGAGGAATGTTTCTTAAATTGTTCTTGTATGGTACAAATAAGAGCGCTCTCCAAATAAACCCCGGTGAACATCAACAAAAATATTACCAAGATGCTATGTTTTATTTTTCATTGCAGTAAGCTGTTATCAATGAAAATAAAACAACAATCGCTTCACGGAAAAAGACGAAAGATGACAGAAGCAGCATAGACACACGCACACATCCTCGTGATTTATTTTCAGACAAACACAGAGGATACAAACAAGTGCACAGTGCATGCGCAACAGGCAAGTCGGTATACGTTGCTTCTGCCATCGCTTGTCCTCTGCTGTGCTACTGTTGTAGTAATTACCCATGCAAGAACTAGCCCACCAACGTGCTTTATTCTCTGCAATCATGCAAGTAATGTGCAATAAGCGGTAACGCAATAACACTTTACTGCCTTTTTCGAATTTTTCTCATTTTGCTATACTTGGTCGAGTCAAAAACATTTTTAATGTCTAGAAATATCTAGGCTTACGCAAACTATTTGTGTATCTTAAGAGGAAGCTTTAGCTCAGGCCAAACTCTGACTCGGCCTATTCAAATACATGTAAAAAGCAGCAACGCGTTCCTGAGATACCCCTGGACCGATTTTAATGAAGCGTGTTTAATTTGAGAGAAAATGGTAAATTCTAGTAACTGCTGGAAGCGAATTTTATATTTAGGGCCTGCATTTTGGTAAAAGAATTTTCAGAAGTACGAAATTTAAAACATAGAAGCAGGAAGTTTACAAATAATAACTCTGCATCAAGTGCTGAAGTCGCGGTTCGATAAACGGCACTCATTAGCTCCTTCAAAGCGGACAAATGTAATGTGTCAATTTATATCTTACGCGAATTAGTTACGTTGCGTACAAGGGTTCTGCAAAAGCTATATTTCCATATTACTAAATTTCCTGAGATTCCTGTGCAACACATCAATTTTAGACGCTTTAAATATACGATTAAATGCAAATAACATAACTGTGTTATTATTTTTATTGCTGAGTTACAGAGTTGTAAACTTCATAGTTTCGCGTTCTGAAAATTTGCGAGTTGTGCCAATTTTCAATAATAAAAAATTGACGACCTGAATGAAACAAACACTCACTAGACTTTAGGTTTTTCTTTTAAATGCAACAAACCTCGTGAAATTAGGTGTAGTAGTTGCCGCGAAAACTGAATTCCGTTTTTACATGCATTTAGATAGAAGCATCCGAGCTAAAGTTAAAATGTCTTAATGAAAATAGTTTCTTTGGCATACGAAATGGTGTGTTCTGTCTCGCTACAATTACAATTAAGTCATCGATGAAGTTATGCTTCAATAAAATACCATAATATGTTACGGGGAGGTTGGGAGTACAGGAAAACTGTATTTACAATATATTTACAAAATGAGCCAGACTAGTTAAGATGGCTGACCATCACCAACATGGAGCAGCAAGCGTCGCGCGATCTTTTTCTTCCTCTCTTCGTTCATACTTCCGTAACAGGACCCCCGGGTGGTGAAGCGCCATCCTGGCGCATGGTGGGCGAAGAAGTCCGGGTGAAGTATGGCTTGAGCCGCGAAACGTGCACGACGTCAAGAGGCATCGGACTTGAGGATTCATAAAGCTGTAGCGGCTAAATCTCGTAATTTACGTCGTTAACTTGACGTAGGACTTCGCAAGGCCCTGTGTAGCGAGAGAGAAGCTTCTGGGCCAACCCGACGACATGGTGATCAAAGAAGCACCCAAGCACCTGGCGCGAACTTAACATCACGATGACACCATTCATAATGCTGTTTTTGTATACGCTGGTAGGCTAATAAACGAGATCGGGCGATTGAAGTGCCATGCGAGCGCGATCGATGACTTCACGAGCTTACTCAGTTGCAACGCGTGGCACAGAAGGGCGGATGGTGTCAAACGGCAATGTGGGGTAGCGACCATACAAAAGATAAAATGGTGAATATCCTGCCGTGTCATTTGGGAATGAGTTGTACGCGAGCCAGCGTAGGCTAGCGTGGCGTCCCAGTCGCGGTGACCGTGAGAGATGTACATCGACAGCATCTCGTTCGGTTGAGACGTTCCGTAAGACCGTTCGTTTGTGGGTGGTAGGCGGTGAACAGCTTGTGCTTAGTGGCACAAGAGCGGAGGAAGTAGTTGACAACTCTAGACAAGAACAAGTGGCCGCGGCCTGTATGTAACTGTCGAGGTGCATTGTGGTGCATAATGACATCATGGAGGAGGTAATCGGCAACCTCCTTTGCGCAACTAGTCCGCAACGCCTTTGCTACCGCGTGGCGTCTCGCACAATCAGTAGCAATGATGATCCACATATTCCCTCTAGTCATCGTCGGAAAAGGGCCAAGCAGGTCAAGGCCCACGTGAAGAAACGGTCCTGAGGGAACTTGAATTGGATGGAGTCGTCCGACAGGTGGCAGATGAAGTTTTTTCCGGCGCTGACACAATTCGCAAGTTGCAACATAACGACGCACACAGCGGTAGAGACCCGACCAGAAGAACTGGCGTCGTACGTGGTCGTATGTAAGCAAACTTCCAAGGTGAACCGCCGTCGGTGCATCGTGAAGTTGTTCGAGAGCAATGACTTGCAGATGACGAGAAAGGACAAGGAGCAACTCAGGGCCGTCACGCTTGATATTGCGGCGCTAGAGGATGCCGTCTTGCAGCACGAACATGCGGCACGGGCCGTCAGTGCTGCCAGATTACACTCCGGCGTTGATGGACTAAAAGGATTCGTCGCGTTGTTGTTCAGCGTTCAAGATGGTCATGTCAGTAAAATTCATCACGCAGGTCACCAGATCATGCGCAGCAGGATCAGAGGGATCCACGAGGTGACGACAGAGGCAATCAGCGTCCTTGTGGAGGCGTCCAGTTTTGTAATTTACAATAAATGAAAATTCCTGGAGCAGAAAAGCCCAGCGACCAAGCCGTTCTGTTGGGTCCCGCAGGGAAGAGGACCGAAAATGTGAGGCCGTACAAATACGGCCGGAACTTGGCGACAGCCTAAACTAAAGCCAAGCACTCCTGCTGGGTGATGCAATAATTTCTCTCACTAGGTGACAGCAGGCGGCTGGCGTGAGCTATCGCGAACTCCGTACCATTCTGCTCTTGGGCGAGAACAGCGCTGATGCCATGGCCGCTTGCGTCAGTGTGGACTTCCGTCGGTGCAGATGGATCAAAATGGGCAAGTATGGGAGAGTTTGTAAGAAATTCCATGAGAGAGGCGAATGCGTGAGCCAGCTCGGGGACCCATAACAATGGCGTGTTCTTCTTTAGATCTGTCAAAGGCCGAGCAACGTCGGCGAAGTTTTTGACGAAACGGCGAAAGTAAGAACACATGCCGGACGAAGCAGCGCACGTAAGAAGCAGAACGTGGCACAGGGAAGCTGTGTACGGCGCGAACAATTTCCGGATCTGGTTGGACACATGTATCCTGTGTTTTTCGCCTAGAAGCCACTTACCACTTAAACGGCGTTCCTTCAGAAACAGTTAACACTTAGAAGTACCTAGGTGTCCAGGTAACTACAAATCTGTCATGGTGAAATCACAACGAATACTTTATTAACAACGCTAAACGTATGTTAGGCTATTTGCGCCGTAACTTGGCTAGCTCACCTTCTAACCTAAAACACATACTCTATAAAACTCAAAACGCCCTAAATTAGAATATGCTACTTCTGTATGGGATCATGGCCAAAATATTCTGAAACTGCTTAAGAACGTGTCCAAACTAATCCAGTTGGATTTGTCTTTTCTAAATCTATGGAAACTGCGAGCATTTCTTCCATGAAACATATTCTTTGTCTTCCTTTGGTGTCTATTTGAGGTAAATTTGCGCGTCTAGCACTATTTCATAGGATTTATCATCATCCTACACTGCACACGCAATTCTTTACACGACCCTATTATGTATCACAGCGTGTTGGTCCCTGTCATAAAGTTGCGACTAATGTATGCCACACAAAGCATTCTTAGCAGTTATTTTTCCCTCGCACATGTATAGATTGGAACCACCTTCCCGGTGGTATCGTAAATACTACTGCTAGCAGCATTTTTCGTGAAACTTTAGGTAACATTGTATAACCAGGAAATTTTTTCTGACACAGGACTTAATATTGGATAAAAAGAAAGTTCTTGTATTCTTGCATTGTATTTTGTTCATATTAATCCCTGCGTTTTGTTTACTTCTATGTTCCACATTTGCTTTTGTACCACTCCCCTGTATAATGCCCCTGGCCCTGAGGGTAAGATAAATAAATAAAATAAATAAAAGCGCTTTAACACTTTAAGTAATGCATCACGCTCATTTTATAAGGGTAAAGCAGCGGGATAATCTAGTTGTTAAAGATTCTTCCCCTTTTGTCATATCTCAGAGCTGTCGTCGGCAAGCATGGAAAATCTTCGCTTCTAGTATTGTTCTCTCGCTTTGCGTAAGTAGGAACAAGGTTGAATACACAACTTATTTTATTGTAAGATGTCCCGTGTAGCTCAGTTTGAAGATAGGATGGCGGAAATAGTTTCTTCACATTCGATTCTGTAAACTAGTTCATTTGAGAGCGATGGTTTTCTTTACATTTGATGGGGTCTACAGGTAATCAACCTATCTGGCCTTCAGTGAATGCTCGCAGATGTGCTAACAAGGAAAGGGGACAAGGGAAAGGCGAAAGCTTAATTTTCAGGTAATTCAGCTTTAACATG
Source organism: Dermacentor andersoni (assembly GCF_023375885.2). Lineage (NCBI taxonomy): Eukaryota > Metazoa > Arthropoda > Arachnida > Ixodida > Ixodidae > Dermacentor > Dermacentor andersoni. Next base: position 143,862,776 of record NC_092816.1, read on the forward strand.
AAAGTTCCCTCTTATTTTCTTATTGCATTTTGATAAAGCCGGAAAAGCATACAGTAATACACCGTAAGTAATTCACAAACACTTACCATTGCTTGCATCGTCTTGGTAGATGTTATTCATAAAGTCGAATGCTCCAACGCATTGGCCGAGGAAACAGGAACCGTGCGATTTCTAGAGGTTCAAGAATACAAATAGAACACAGTAATCTACTCCTTTGTGTTAGACAAAAAAGCAGTTTCAACATATGGCCAGAGTTGCAAGTTGTTGCCAAATATAAGCAAGGGTAAATGCATATAAGTTACGCACAAAGGGCCAGTCATCCTACAATTTTAAGAATTCTCCAGTGATACGTGGCGCCATGGAAATGGCAGCATGATTCAACAATCTAATATATATTCTGCAAGAAAAATTGAGACATGTAACTACATGCATTGTTCGAAAAGGTGCGGTACATAAGCTGCACAATCAAATAGCTTTTAAAAGTAGGTGCAAAAGAGGCAAGCCGTGTCAACTTGATGTTGATTTCAAGCAACGCTCACTCCTTTCTTGCAGGGTGTTCCGTCCGCTTCATTCTTCACTTTCTTTTGACTTTCGTCAAACCGGCTGCAACTTTCGTTGAAAGGGACTTCGTCCTAGAGAGAAAGTTTGAAAAAAAAATATGGTGACGTTGCGACTCAGTGGCTATGTTGAAGCAGTCAATCGCAAAAACATATCATTTCGTAATGCAACATATGAATGCGGATCGGGAAATCACGTGTTTGAGCAAAGGCATGCTGGTGGCCCTAAGATCAGCTCCTTCAGGACATCGAAGAAGACGAAAGAAAAATAAATGACTTGCATGAGCGATAATGGTTGGCAGAGGTCGACGGATGTGAACAGTCAAAAAGAGGTGTCCGCATACCCGGTGTCTAGTCGCCAATCTAAACTTCTATGTTTTGAAAAAGTTAAGAAATAGGTGCAGTGTTCCACAAAATCTCGTCCTATTGCGATTAATCATGTTCGAAGGAAAAGTGGACACCCACCGCAAACAAAAAAAAGAAGGCGTTTCAGATCCCACATGGCAGCCACGTTCGCAATAAAAGGAAAGAAAACCGGAGGTTGATTAGGTACACAGGAATACATTGCGCAGCAGCGTACATAAACATTGAGAAGGTGGTCGTTATTGCTGTTTAGTGCGGAATCGGTAGTCCTAACTAGTAATGATACACGTAAAAAAACACGCGAAGTTAAATTAATTTCAGAGACCTTCAAAAAAATAAAAGCAATGTAACTTAACGTCTCTGTGTTCCTGTTTCACGTTTGTAACCGACTGCACTTGGGTATTTTATGACTAGTTGTTTAGCATTTTGGTAAGCACACAATCAAGGTGCTTGGTCAAAAGTTAGTGAGTGAATAAACATGAATTTCAGACACCAATCTGTGCATGGCCGAAGGTGGGCAGCCACCCTGTTTGAGGTGGCCGTGGCCCATTGCTGATAGCCTAACCGTATTCACCAGCCGTAGCTGGTCCTCAGATGAGAGTTATTTATGGACCATTTTTGTATTCCAGGACCATGTGCTAAATGGTATTTGGTGTATTATCAAATTAGTAGTCTCTTGTACGTGCTTATGGGTATATGGAGTGGTACGTCGAGTGCCGTGGAGGTATTTGCCCATCTGAAGTCGGCGTAGTATGACGGCTTCTTCTCTGTTAAGCTTTTAGTGTTATGGCGGGAATACCCACCTGTCCTGTTTCTAAAATGTTATTTCTTTTGAATTCCTTCGTACTGCTCTTGCACTACACGATGTCCTGATGGGGTTGTCCAGCGTACATATTCTCAGGCGGTGGCATGAGCCACTTGGTGTTGCGCAAGGAATTCGTGTCCTGTGGTGCAGACAATGTAGTACGTTTCAGGGATGTCTTAGTTCTTGGTGATGTTAAGTGCGGCCTTTTTAACTCTTCCGCTCCGGCAATGGCGAAAGACTGCCTGCGAGTCCTTGACAATGATAACCCGCCCGTCCCATCGGCGGGTCCGTATGGCCATTGCTATGGCGACCTGTTCGGCTACCTCAATGTTCCCAGCAACTGCTAGTGCAGCTGTTATCGTTTTGTTCCGCTTGTTGGTTACGCGGGCAACATATCTCCCTGCCTTGTATCTTGCAGCTTCCGTGTCTCTTTTCCTGCCTTGTTGCTGGCTGTGTTAAGATTTCTTGAGGCGTAGTGCCTCTCGCTTGTCTCTTCTGTATGTTGTATTGTGGGTGAAGATTTCCTGATATGAGAAGCATGTGTAAATTATTATCTCGCTCCATTTATTTTTTCTAGTTTGCTTTAACTACGCCCGCCTTTTAGGCATATGGGCGGAACGGTTTGATCAATAAATAAATGAATAAATAAATAAATAAATAAATAAATAAATAAATAAATAAATAAATAAATATTCCTCTGCAAACGTGCAAAAAAATTTGCCATGTTTCAGAATTTCATTTATTACAATTTCACACCCCATTTTTACAGGGCGATAATTGTTTCACGTAAGTAACGTCCAATAAAGGGTGCGAACTCAATAACACCTGGTAGAGTTTTATGGCAGTGCTTTCAGTGTGGCCAGGTCTCTTAGTATACATTTGCACGGGAATTAGAAACGTCGGGTGATTGCTGTTAACCGTTAGATCTTTCCTAACATCATTCGTGAAAATAATTTGTATGCATTGCCCTGCATACAGTACCGTATGGGACGGAATTAGTGTTCTCAGTTTCTTCTTCCATTGATAGCGCTGTATTGATGAGAAATAGAAGAGGATGTTGAATGGCGTTGAGTACAAGTCGCTCTCAACAATGCTCATATGTTATTGCGTTTTGTCCTCCCATCACTTATATTTCTGTTTATTCCAACAGAGTATCTAGGCCGCTTCTGGAACTTCAAATATTAACATAAATGTTTTTTTCTCCAAAAGGACTGCGGAATGCCGCAAGACACATTGTAGTTTATTGTGGAACAAGATACGGCTAACTAGAGGATGTCTATGTATTTTCCGAAGGTCCAAAACATTCAATTATATATTTGTTGCGAGCACGAATGAATGGCAAGAACATAGTTCAGCTATTGTGAAACTTCAACTGTTTGCTTTTCTTCCTTGTCTTTCCTTCCTCGTTTTCTTTTTGAACTTATTGTGAGTAGGATTACTGTCATTTATCCTACTGTGTGTGGCATTATTCGGGAAACGCAAAAGTTTGTGATTTTTCACAACTGTGGGATGCCCACACGCCGATACCTTCTAAACGCTAGACAGGAACGGACCCCTAACTGCTTCGTCTGGCACACTCCAGAGACTCCATACCACATATTATTCACGCGCCCTGAATATGCGGCTGAGCGAACGACACTGAAGCATACCCTTGACCGTCACGACTTCCACAGCTGTACGTATAGATTTCGCCTATCTGGGGACAGGCTGAGCCTTCACGACGGGCCATAATATACTGTCTTTGTGAGACGCGCTTAGATGTTGGTCTTCTTAATATGTGCGGGGTGAAAACTTTACGATAACGGTGTGGCAAATACGCACTGCTACTGCGCTTAGTGCGTCTATGGTGAACATCCGCATATTGGACAACGTGGACATCGTGGTAGAACATAGTCACGGGCCATCTGCCCCTCTCGATCCCTCATCCTGGTGAGGAGTAGGAGACTGGTCATAAGCTTGACCAGCGACCCTGTCTTCTTTTATCTGAATTAGAATAGCCTCATCTATTTAGCATTGACAAGACCGTTTTTTACTTTAACCTACTGCAAGGCATAACTAAAATATTATGGTCAATAAGTTATCGCAACACAGATAGATAGATAGATAGATAGATAGATAGATAGATAGATAGATAGATAGATAGATAGATAGATAGATAGATAGATAGATAGATAGATAGATAGATAGATAGATAGATATGAAAGGTATGTGCCGGAATAGTTACCTTCCTTGGTTTCGTATAACTTACCCGCCCAATGCCCTTGGCCAGACCATGTCCAAGAGGTTCCTAAGGGAAGTGAAATTACGCATGTTTCATATAAAGCAGGCAATCAATGTGACAAAGTCAAGCAATCAAAGTCACACTGAGGAAAACTAGTGAGGAATGGGAAAGTAAACATAGGGGACGGAAGACAAAGAACAATAAATTTGTCCAACCTTGTAGAGTCACAGCCTCATTTGCAGCGAAGTTTTGTATTTCGAGCCCTTGGGATAAAAGTCATCTGCCTCTAAACCGTTGTCCGTAGATTACTGTTGCTTTTGTAACGATGTTTGAGCATAAAGCGTTCCTGTACTTCAAAATAAATGTATATATAAGTAGTAATTCGTTCAAATTTTTTTTCCGAAACATTAGAGGACTCCCGCTAGGGGGCTAAGCAGTTCTGACGCACTTCGCATGGGCTCCTGCATTTTCGGCAATTTTCCGGACACCTGCTTTTATTCATCGAAACTGTGGCATCGACGGAAGCGTTTGGAAGTTTATGAGCGGTACGTAGAATTCTCGTCATTTTTTGCCGTTTGAAGGTTTCACACCACGCTAACGGAGCTAACCCTACAAGGCTAAGCGACCAGCCGAACGCGCGTGGCCCGTGACCCGCGGAGCGTATACCGTGGCTCGTGAGCGCTCGTGAGCCGCCGCTCGCTCTCTTCGAGAGCGACTCGGCGCTGCCGCCGTGTACCAATGACTGACGCATCCGACGCAGCAAGTGCACGAGAACTGAGCCAGGAAAACAGCAGCATTGAAATGCAGGTGGAGACGATACAAGAGCAGCAACAACTGGAAGCGGAGTGGACGTATGACGTGAACAGCGGAAAGGCGATAAACATCCAGGAAAAATGGCACACATGGGAGAGGAGAGGCAAGAAGACCCAGGTGCATACAAAACCCACAGCCGAGGAAGCAGACCAACTACGAACGCAGCAAGCCGGAGCAACAACACCTATTGCGGGAAACGTGCCACATTATAGAAAACCGAGACTTCCGCCTTTGCCAGTGGACGACACGAAGATCATCTACAGACCTAAGGCGGGATTACAACTCTCCAAATGGACATTGGTGGCAGTGACACATGCCATCGGCCGAGCTAGCAAGTTGTCCCAGAAAGACTTCTACGACAACATCCGGATTCAAGTGCAACATGCCGAGAATATAATAATCGCAAGTACACCAAACAAAGACATAGCGTACGACATGCTCCTCAAGATCACCAGTATCCAGCTTGGAGGGTCCATTTACGAAGTCAAAGCACATGTCAGGACCCCAGAGGGCATCAGCAAAGGCGTATTCTAGAACATCCCGCCAGGCACGAGCGAAGAAGAACTACTACAGGGGCTACGAGTATCCGCAAGATACACGGTTCTCGCAGCACGCCTGCTGGGAAGATCGTCAACAGCACTCATCTACTTCGACGGACCGCACGTCCCACACAACATCATATATAAATGCTGTGACTACCGCTGCAAACCATACAGGAAATCTGTGCAATACTGCAGAGCCTGCGGAGAACTAGGGCACCGGCAAGATATCTGCCCGAAACCCCTTATCAACTTCTGCTACATGTGCGGGATGGAAAATCAACCGGAAGAACATGACTGCCAACCCAGTTGTAAAATCTGTCAACAACCCCATGAGACAGCAGGGAAGGGGTGCCGACATATACTGAAACCAAATCCACCACCGTGCAAGATCAGACTGCAATGGGAAAACAAGATCCAAGAGCAGCAACGCAGATGGAACTCAAATTCAGACTCAGACTTTCCGGCACTATCCGAATCAAGAAGAGGTACTTCTTGATTCGGATAGTGCAGAGTCCACGCACAGGATAGTACAGAGAACACGCAGATCCAGAAGTGACTCCAAATCAACAAGTGGTCAAGCAAACGATGGACCCCGGTCAAGATCACGATCTGGATCCCGTACACGCAACCCACAAAAGCGAGTCACGTATGCAGACGCTGCAGGAGGAAACACACGAGCACAAGAACCCACGGAAACCGAACGAGACCTGCGAGCACAACTCCAAAATCAGCAAGCCCTCATTGACAAGCTCATACAAAGGTGCAAAGAACAAAACACCGCCAATCAAGCCTCGAAACCTCAAGGAATGCCAAACATCCCACCGCCCCTTACGGAAGAAAGAATCAAGGAAATCGTAACAATGGAGGAGCGGAAGCAGATACAGGAGGCCATGGCCACTTTTGCAAAGGAGATAACACAACAGCTCCTGCAACACATCACCGCTCAGCTGGCCCCTATCCATGCTACCCTTTAACACCTCAGCAACTTCATGTCCTATGCCAAGCAGAACCACGTAACGAAAGCCACAGTAGAAAAGCTACTCAACAACACCGACACGGCTCGCAAGAAAGCACGTAAAGACCTCCACAATGCAGCCAGACCGGAATCCATGGCCCGGGGCGAAGAGAACGATATCGAACAAGATGGCGAGTAATACCAAGAAGAGATAGCCACAACTCCCAATGAAGCTGTGGCAATGGAACTGTCGCTCTATCCGAACCAAAAGAACAAACCTCCAAGAACTGACCAAACTGGAACAACCATATATCATCGCTATCCAAGAAACTTATTACACCAATCTGCGCATACAGGGATATGATACACACACCGGATCTCACAGAACAGCCATCCTGACGAAGAAAAATCTGACCACGCAGGATCACACAATTCAGGGAACAACCGTGGAACACACCCTAGTGGAAGTGCTACCTGAGAAGAAGACACACCAAAGACTATACGTACTATGCTTATATAGCCCACCCAAGGATCCGTTATCCGACTTTGTAAACTTCATCACGCAAGCCAGAAAACTATCTAAAGGACATAAACTCGTAATAATGGGGGATTTTAATGCCCCCCACACAGCATGGGGTTACCAGCACACGACCAAGAAAGGAGCGCGAGTGCACGATTCGGCACAACAAAATCACCTCACCCTCTGGAATGATCCTAAACTACCGACCCGAATAGGCAACAGTGTGTCCAGGGATACAAATCCCGACCTCACCTTTACAGTAGGAATATCCAAGGCGGAATGGACCCGACTGGAAGAAAATCTCGGCAGCGACCACCACATCCTTCAGCTTGAAATCCTGCACCATAAGAAGCCGAGTAGAACAGGAACGGCAAAGCTGACGGATTGGAAGGCCTTCCGAGAACACGACATAGAAGAAAACATCGAAAACATTGAAGAGTGGCTCACCGAAGTGGTCAAGACGGCGGAGAAGCACACTAAAGTCATCCAACTCACGATGGACACGCCGGCCGTAGACTCTCACCTCCTACATCTTTGGGATGCCAGAAGAGGACTACTGAGGCGGTGGAAAAAGATGAAACTTAACCGCAAACTGCAGAGACGGATCGCTCACATAACAAAGCAAGCAGAAGAATACGGACATCAGCTCACCAGGCAGAATTGGCATAAACTGTGCGACCAACTTCAAGGCACACTCAGCACGAAGAAGACCTGGCATATACTGCGAGCCCTTCTAGCTACCACCAGAACCAAGACCCAGCAAAGACATGACCTCAAGAAAATCATTAACTCCCATCCAGGAACAGACAAACAAATTCTGGAAGAAATCAAGCGTAAACTTGTCGGAGACAATGCCCCCAAGGTTACCGATCCCCGACCGTACAAAGGCGAACCAAATCTCACCCTCGATAGCCCTTTCACGCTTCCTGAACTCCATGCCGCCCTTGCCAAATTGACCCGTAACACATCGCCAGGAAATGAGAAGGTGACCAACAAGATCCTACGAAACCTCCCAGACAAGGCCCTAAATGGACTCCTCGACTACATGAATAACTGCTGGGAAAAAGGTGTGCTCCCAGCAGAATGGAAGCACGCAAAAGTAATTATGATCCCAAAACACAACAAGCCACTGCAAATCAGCAACCTACGACCAATCTCCCTTACTTCCTGCGCTGGAAAGCTGCTCGAACACATGGTTCACGATCGCCTCACCACATACCTCGAAGACTCAGGACTCATGCCCGACACAATGTTTGGCTTCCGACAGCTCCTCTCAGCACAAGATATACTACTACAGCTCAAGGAAGACCTCTTAGACCACCTAGAGCGCCACAAGAAGTTCTCTATTTTAACAATAGATGTAAAAGGAGCCTTCGATAATGTGAAGCATGAAGCAATCCTCCAAAATCTCCAAGATACAAACTGCGGAATCCGGACCTACCAATACGTAGACGACTTTCTCAAAGATCGCATGGCTACTGTGGGTATAGGCAACATCCGAAGCGACAAGTTCTAAATGCCCAACAAAGGAACTCCACAAGGGTCAGTCATTCCACCTTTGCTGTTCAATCTCGCAATGATTAAGCTCCCACAACGACTCGATGGCATCGAAGATTTAAGCCATGCAATATACGCCGACGATATAACGTTATGGACAAAAGCGTCCACAACCGGCCAACAGCAAACTACTCTCCAAGAGGCAATCGATCAGATAGAACAGTACCTCTCAAAATGCGGTCTCCAGTGCGCCCCCGAAAAATCAGAGCTACTTATACTCAAGGCAAGGACCCGGGGAAGACCACCAGCCTACGTCGCTCCAGATCCCAACGTTAGACTCAATGGAATCGATATCCCTCAAGTTGGCTCCCTCCGCGTCCTTGGCCTCACAATACAAAAAAGCGGTTCTGGGGCAGCTACACTTCCGAAGCTTCAGAAGACCCTAACACAAGTAACCCATCTCATTCTGCGTATAACCACCCAAAGAAGAGGACTTAAAGAGCAAGAAACCGTCCAATTAATCCAAGCACTCCTTATAAGCCGGATCACATATGGCACCCCGTATCTACTCCTCAAGAAAGCTGAAATTGAAAAACTCAACATCATCATCAGAAAAGCAATCAAGAGCGCACTAGGACTCCCCAGTACGACCTCAACCACGACAATCCTCAAACTTGGCCTCCATAACACCTGGGAGGAAATGAGCAAAGCGCACAGAGCCAGCCAGCTGGAACGCCTTAAGCTGACTCAAACAGGCAGAGCAGTACTTCGCAAGCTCGAATACTGCGAACACTTCATAGCAGACTCAGACGCGAAAGCTCGATTGCCGCCACTTCTTCGTGACTCTATCTCAGTCGCTCCAATACCTCGCAACATGCATGCAACATACCACAAAGACAGAAGACAAGCAAGAGTCAGAGCGCTGAGCAAGAAATACTCAAAGGACCCCAACACGAGATATACAGATGCGGCAAAATACCCAGGTAGAAGAGCGTACGCAATTACCGTGACCAACAATCATGGGAAGGAGCTAATCGCTGCCACCATACCGGCCAGAAATCCAGAAACGGCGGAGGAAGTGGCCATTGTCCTCGGCATCGCCACATGCAAAGACACAGCAATCATCTTGAGCGACTCGAAAACGGCATGTAGAAACTTACGAAAAGGCCGAATTTCTGCCGCAGCAGTGAAGATTCTCAAAGAAATAACAAGACACCAAGAACTACCCGACACCTACGTCGCATGGACCCCAGGCCACGAACACCTGGCAGGAAACGATGCAGCACATGCTGTCGCCCGAGAGCATACCAGCCGGGATTTCCTGCCACACGGTCTCCGGAAAGCGACGAGGGTGGAGGACATTCCCATCAACTACGCCGTAATATTGCAACATTACCGACTGGAAAGAAGACAATATCCTCCACCTCATCCAAAATTAGGCAAGGAAGAAGCCACCGCCCTCCGCAGACTACAAACACATACGTTTGTACATGGAATTATCATGCACCGAATGCACCCCACCAAATTGTCATACCTATGCCGGTACTGTGACGTACCAGACACGCTCCCACACATGGTGTTGGAGTGCCCGCACCGCGAGAAAAACAGTGAAGATGATGCCTCAGAACCGCTACAAGCGATCGAAGAAACGTGGGAGGCAATGTTAAAGGCACAGAGCCTGGAAGATCAGCGAAGTCTGGTGGACCGGGCCCGGGCTGCAGCATTAGCCAACGGCTTTCTGGACTAAGAGAGCCGCCCACCTAGGGCGAAGAAAGGACACTTTCTCGCTGTTTCTTACAATAAACGTTCATTCCTCCTCCTCCTCCAAAACATTAGTCATTGTGTCCCCCACATGCTACCTTACTATCGCTTAATTTGATTCACCTAGGGCAGTACTATCAGTTGTGCGTTGTTCGTAAAACTTTTGTGGCATTAGATTCCTCGAATACGTAATTTATTGCGAAGGCCGCCGCTAGTCCCCACAATTCGAACTTTCCCTGCGCATTAGCCATAACAGGCCACTTGTTTGGCCAAATATAAAAAAGGTGCCTGGTGTAATTGACTGAGAACGCCACAGACACCAACTGTATCGTCGTATGCCGCTTAAAAAACAGAAAACAAAGAAGGTTAAGTATTTATTTTCAACTCCTCTAATTTGGCTTGGAATGTGAAACATTTTGTCCCATAATGCGCTTATATGAGTCCACGGCTCCTTTTCCCACGAAATACAAACCTGGCGTAATTTAGAGCCGTTTCGGGACGTTGAGAAACAGCCTATAGAGGGGTATGAGGCTCTCTAACACTTTATTAAGAAATTTATTAGCAAGATTTATGTACCTATGAGGTAAGAATCTACCTCCGCATAGAAGTTTGCCATACTGTTCAACCCCCAATGGCTAAATTTGATATCGGTGGCATATCATTTTCCGCCAGGACAGCGCGCTAATTTCTGCGTCGCTTCTATAGCACCCTCATAATGTTCCGGATTGCTTACAGCCGCGATTTATTTTCAAGTCTCCAACTAATCCTCCAACTTGGAACTTTGTCTACATCTCACCCACAACTTGACCCTTGTTGTAATGAAACGTAAAGAAACTGTCTCGATTATTTCCCGGAGGACACCAAGCGAGTGGGATATCACACGTGGAAAGAGATAAATAAAAAGTTCATCAATTAATACCAGAGAGAGAGAGAGAGAAGTTTAATAATACGAAATGCTGAGAGGTCGGCCTGAGGCCAGCTACCCGACATTGCCAGCTACTAGCCAGCTACTCGGCATTGGGGGAAGGGGAAGAGGGAAAGAAAGCGGGAAGTGTTCTTATATAGACAAAGAAGGTGAAAGTTTCGGGAAGCGTTGCGGATAAAATGCCCCGCGTTTCATCGAAACGTAATGCTTCTGTAACGCAGGCTTCTCTTTAGATATTTGTCGTGCATTAGGAAGGCACCAAGCACCCGAACCTGTTTCCCAGTAATTGCAGCGCTACTGAACTCGTCGCAACGTTCTTTCCAACGAAGCTTTTTTCACTCGGAGAGTCGGGACGACCATCGCGGAACTCCGAGAGCGCTTCTGGGTGACGAAGACGAAGCAGTGCGTGTAAAGAGCGGTCGGGTGGTGTACTTTGTGCCCACGGTTAAGAGCAAAGCCTGCCACGCCTCCAATGGCGTCGCTAGCTGCGGAGCGAGTCAATGCGTTGAAACCGTTTGACAGCGTAGGGTGTGGAGTTCACTGAAGCGGTATAGCTGAACAGTGAGCCTCCATAGAAATGCTACATTGTGTCGACTTGCGCGGTAGAGCATGCTGTTCTCCTATAGCTTATCTTGCGCACAACCATCGGCAGGTATTTAAAGGCTTTCCGGCGTTTGGTTGGACGTCGTGGACATCCTGTAATGTTTAACTCTGACAATGTTCGGTGCGTTAAGCGTGCTTCTCGTGAACTTCGCGCTGTATTTGACGCTGTTCGGGGAATGGAGGTCGGCGATTACCCGTGACCTCATCGCATTGCGTGGGAATTCTCTGCTGACAATGCTTTTTTTGGTGGGGCGTATTATGATCACGTTAGTAGGTTCCGCACATAAATCGAAGCGATCCGAAACAGTAGACCACTGACGCATTCTTATCGTCCCCTGAGAAAAGATACACTTGCCCATTTCTTGCATGAGAAGCTACTGACGCCAATTTCTTACAACCGGCAACCGTAGTGCCTAGCTCCCATTCTGAGCTATGCAATACGCTTTCGCTATACGATACGCTTTCCCTTCGTTCTATTTTCGCTAAGTTCGAAGTTTGTGTCGCGTGCAATTGCTTTACAAACATGTGAAACATCGCGGTTAACCGCAGTGCGACACTCTGGAACGCTTCAGCAGACAACTTTCTACTGAGCCTATAAATAACATGCACAGATTAAACATGTATCTTTCGTTATCTCATAATATGCTTCAAACTCCGAATGATTATGATTAGAACCCGACTGATTGAACTGCCTAATTTTGTTTCATCTCGAGTTGATCCCCACCACAACGTCAATGTCGCTCACCGAAACACTGTAACATACTCGCACTCTTTCCTTCCCAAAACCAGCCTTCACTGGAACCATCTTCCCGCATCTTTAGTTAGCATTACCAACTGTCACCATTTTCGTGAAACTCTTGCCAGCGCAATTTAACGCATTCCATCATTTTTTTTGCTGTAAACGTTCTCCATGTCCGTAGGAAACTTCATCTTTTAGTGTCCTTATCGGCTGCAATAGTATTTTCTTGGCGTAATTATTGTACAAGCCTTGCATGACAGTGTTTTAATTTTCGTTGTCATTAGGAATTGCATTCGTTCCCATTTTTGAAAGTTTCAATTGTGTACGTGCAAATGCCTGTATTTATACTGAAAGATTAACCCTACCCTGTGTAATGGTTGTATGCCTTGAGGGTGCAATAAATAAATAACTGCAACGAAATATAAAGACCGTGCTTCACCTAGTGAACGGAGGAGACCGGACAAATGCAACTACATGCCTTGTACGAAGGGTGGGATTTCAGAGAACATGCGTATTCAGTAATTGCTTGCAATGTACATAATTAACCTGCACACTTGAAGCTGTCGCTACAGGTAACCATTAAATTATCCTCATTGCCTTAAATTGTCAATTATGTGCAACTTTTTACCCCTTCAGGCTAGCTGAAAAGATTTTGAAGCGTGTCTTATGTCATACAGGACAAAAACAAAGGTTTAAGAAATTTGAGCTTACGTCTACTTGTCAAGCAGACTTGAAAAGTACCGTGCTTATTGTCACACTTTTTCCCACCTCTTCTCAAAATTTTAAGTTGGTGCGTTATTTAGTTTGCAGACAACTATCTAAACTGACACTACAGGCTCTACAGGAGCTCCAAATTCGGCACCACGCCCTACAACGGGTTCGTGGCGAAGCCTCTCCACATCGTTTTCACGAGAACAATCCGAACAGTCCACCCGGTGTGGACAAAGAGCTCCGGCTTGTCCTGTTCTCTGTACAGCATTCTGCTGAGCCCGATGCCACCTGGTTGCAGCCGCGCGCGTAGCTCTACGATTCGCTTCTTCAGCAGCGGTTCGTACTTCACTTCACTTTATTACCTTAAAAACCCCATTGGAGGGGTATTACATAAGGGGTGGTTAATAAAATAAACATTAGAAACAGGCGTTCATTTTGAGATATGGGTGACAACAGCTTCAGTAAAGGCAGATGGGCTTGTGATGGCTGCGATGGCGTCTGGAAGGTCGTTCCAGTCCCTTGATGCTCGTATAAAAAATGATGCTTGAAAAGTGGTGGTCCGGGCACGTGCGCGTGCAACATGAAGCGGATGACCGGTGCGAGGAGATATGTGGAAGGGGGCGTGATGTACGGTGGGTGATTTAGGGAGCTGAAAAAAAATGAACGGAAGAGAGAGAGGGCGGCAACCAGTCGACGGAAAGAAAGCGTTTCGAAGCCAGGGGCGCTAGAACGTAAAACTATTCCAAACTTTTCTATTCCAATTCTGTTATCAGCCCTCCACGATTGGTCAAAAACCTTTTTCGACCACGCCCACTTCACCTGTCTGTCACGCGACGTCACGAAAACCGTAATACCTCCCCATCTGAAATGATGTGTACACACTGATTATGGCTGATCTGACAGAAAAAAGAAAAACAGTTATTTCTGATTCGACCCCTTTTCGCCATTAGGCCTCGGCTATTGGTAAAATTTTTCAGGCTGCACCCACTTCACCTGCTTGTAACGCGACGTCACAAAAGCGCACAAACTCACCGCGTCAAAGTGACGTATACGCGATAAAGATGCATTGATATACCGAACAAAACTGAATTTTCTTCGGAATAGCCGCGGGCTGCCCCTTTCCGAAAGAAATAAAAGATGGCTGCCGCCGATCGCTGAGACGCTGGCTACTCGCACCTGCCGGAGAGCATGGGTGTATTTGCGTATAATAAAACTTCTTGCGTGGCCGTGTAACGTTTTCGAGCCCTTTCGGCACGTTTACCAGCTCATTCTGCCAACACTTCTTTGCTGAGGGTCAGTTTTAGCGTCATTCTTAAGCTTCCGTTGCATGCCGCCGTGATTTTCGACCAGCCACCACAAGCTAAGTAAGGGAAAGCCGACCAATCGCAGATGCCGGCACCACCCTCTTCATCCGGTTATCGATTTTCAGTGCACTGGCTCTGTCCCAGTGAATCCTTATGCACTTGAGCGTTCTCCTCGCCTCTTGTCAGCCAATTAGATACGACAAGCCGCTCATTGTAGGCAATGTTATTCGTTTTTCAAGCAAACAAAAGTGACCTCATATGAACGAGGAGAGCGTTTGATTGGTCTGTTCAGACAACCCTGCGGGTGACCGCCCGGTGCTTGCGTCGGTGGTTACGCAAATTTGACGTCAGGAGATTGGAATAGAAACATATTCGAATAGTTTTACGCTATAGGGCCCCAGATTTCGCTTTCATCGACGAAATGCTGATATCATAGGAATATGAAGATTGAATAGTCCTAGTAGCACGATCTTGCACGGCCTCAAGTGCATTTATTATATAAATCTGATGCCGATTCCAGATGCGAGAAGCATATTCAAGTTTCGATCTTACAAATGATTTATAGGCCAACGCTTTTATGTGTTGTGGGGTATGACGCAGATGTCGCCTAAGAAATTCCAGTGATCTATTAGCAGCTGAGACGATGTTAGTAGCGTGCAAGCGCCAAGACAAATCACAAGATAGGATGACACCGAGGTATTTAAATGATTGGACTGAGTCTATTGGAACATCAGCAATGGAATAGGTAAATGTGAGGGGGTTAGGGTTGCGAGTGAAAGACGCGAGTTTACATTTGTTGGAGTTAGGTTCATTAGCCAGCGATTACACCATTCTTGTACATTATTGAGATCGTTCTGGATGAGTGTGTGGCCAGATGTGTTAGTAACTTTGCAGTATATTAACCAATCATCTGCAAACATGCGAATGCTACATAATAAATGCGCACTACATAATGTGTACCGAAGAGTAAACACAGGCACACAGACTACGTGGAGCACATATCACATCCCTTGGCACGGTACATGGCTGTTGCTGATGATGATGCTCGTGATGGTTTTTCGCAGACCTTTTGAAGAGGTGGTGACAAATAGCCACCTAGCGTGCTATGTAAACCACGTCCAGCTACATTCAGCATGCAACTGCTATGTGCAACTGCTACATGCCGGGTCACTTGTTGTAATATAACAGAACTACAATGCAAAGTTTGTATGTATTAAGGCTACGTGGCGCGCATGTCTCATCGCGTGTCGCATGGCATGACGCGATGCTACTGATGATTATTATGATTTTATAGCATTCCCTTTGAAACGGCACAGGGACAAATAGTCACCTAACCTGCTTGAGTTATTCAGGTACACCATACATGTTATTCAATAAATAAATAGTGATATATCTACCTACACTTCTTTTTCTTCTTCAAAACTTCCGTTTGTACCTTGTACCACTATCTATGCATCTGCAATACAAACGGCGCAAGTATAGGCGCTACTCGGCACGCATTTCACATCACAAGACAAGTAGCACGATACGATGCTAATGGTGGTGGTGATGCTAATATACTGATACATGCATACTGCGTGTTTCTTGTGGACGATGCACGTGGGCGCCCCGATGAAGACGACGAACGCTCTCTGGCTCTCGAGTTGTCGGCTGAACCGGCCAGCGCTTCAGTTATCCTTTGTAAATATACCTTGTAAATTGTCTCCAGTGCCTACTCCTTCGGTCCCGTGACATTTTAGTGAAGGGTGCCATTCCTCGTCCTCGCCACGGAGCTCCGCAGCGGCTGCACCGTCCTAATTTCGGCCATCGCTCCCGGTGACGTTACCTCAGATGCTTCTGCTCCTCCGGCCCCGACAGCAACGCACATTACGGTAACCAAACCCCGCGATGCTCGCATATTATACGGCCAAGATAATGCCGAGGCTGAGGACTGGCTCACCCTGTATGAGCGTGTTAGCCGAGACAACTGCTGGGACGCTACCATTACGCTAGCGAATGTCCTATTCTGTTTGGGTGGAACTCCTCGTGTCTGGTTCCGGACGCACGAGGACGAGATCTCTAGCTTGGATGCTTTCAAGGAAAAGCTGAACGACCTCTTTGGAAATCCCACCGGCCCGAAGCTGACTGCTAGACAAGAGCTTGCCACTCGAGTTATATCTTCTAGTGAATGGTATGTCACGTACATACAAGTTGTGCTTGCTCCTTGCCGGAAAGTCGACGAGAAAATGGCCGAGGTTGACAAAGTCGGCCACGTACTCGAAGGGATCGCGGACGACGTGTTCAACTTGTTCGTCTTCAACAATGTCTCCACCATCAATGTCATTGTTGAAAAATGCCGCCGCTTTGAGCTCGCCCTAAGCCGGCGCGTAATTCCACGATTCTCCCGGCTCCCTAACGCGGCAGCGACGTCGTCTTGCGTTGACCTTACCGCTTCACCACCCTTGAACGAGCACTTCACACGTATTGTTTGCCGCGCACTCGAGGCTACAAGTCCTGCGCCGTTCCATCGAGCCACACTTGACCCCACCATTGACCAACCAGGCCCAGCGACCTCTCTCATTCAGGCAGTTGTGCGGCAAGAATTTGAATACTTAGGTTTTCCTGCAGCCTGCTCCGTCTCCCGACCTGACGCCCGACTGGTGACAGTAGCTACGCCTCACAGCGATCTGTATTCCCCTCCCAGACACCGCAACCTTTTCGAGTGGAGAACTCCGGACGACAAGCCCATTTGCTTCCGTTGGCTCGGCATTAGCCACGTCGCTCGCCCCGTCGCTGTTGGCAGTCAGCGCTTGTCTGCGGTATTTTTTCCTCGCGTCTTTGTTTTATTTGTGCTGTTCAAGCTCAGTTCTAAAAGAAAAGTACAAACTCAGTATACTGTAGCAATGGGCGACTTTAAAGCAGAAGTGGGGGAAGAGCAGGCTGTTGAACAAGCGATTGGCGCCGATTCTCGGAACACTCGTTGAGTGATGTTGGCGAAATTCGCGAAAAGGAATAAGCTTCTTATGAGGAACACCTTTTTCAAGATACGGAGAAACAAAAAGTGGACCTGGAAAAGCCCTAATGGCGAAGCAAGAAATGAAATTGACTTCATACTTTTTTCTGATCCCAGAAAAGTGCAGGATGTAGAAGTGTTAAGTAACGTAAAGTGCAGTGATCATAGGTTAGTGAGATGAAGGATTCACCTCAATTTAAAAAGAAGAATAGTAAAATTGATCATGAAGAAACAGGTCAATCTACACCTAGTGAGGGGGTTATAGCAGACCATTTGAGGCTGGTACTTGCAAACAATTATACCACCTTAGAACAGAGATGAAGATGACATAGAGGTAATGAATGAAACAGTAACTAGGCTGTAACAAAGTTGGCTTCAGAAGCAGCAATTGAAGTGGGAAGTAAGGCACCAAGGCAACGAGCAGGTAAGGTCTGCCAAGAAAGGACCTCATAAAAATCGAAATTTATAATTCTTTAGGGTGGTTTCAATAGTTCAGTGCTAGCCGATGCCTGAAAATGTGTCTACATTAGGCGATGTCTGCTGGGAGCGGCTGGCAGCAACGTTGGCCGGCAGTGAGCGGGAGCTGGCACGCCTCCCTTGCAGATGATGACCGCCATTTGTCATGAGGCGAGGCAGCCATAGCGTACTCGGCTTGAGTTTTGCGTGATCCAAGGCAAGCTGAGTGTTCAAGACTAATCGGAATTAGTAAGACCTTAAGGCAAGACACCGATGAGCAATGTTGACAAGGTATCCTTCTTACGTGGGCGAGTGCAGTCGAGTGTGTGCAGCCGATAGTGGGCTTTTTATAAAAGTGTATAATTTTTATTTGAGTTCAAGACGCAGATGTTTCCTTGCTTCAGCGTGTTTAGTTATTTGCTTCAATAACTACGCACAGTAAAAGAGGGAAGATGACACTGATCCAAACACCCTTCTTGGCTGAATTCAGTTATCGGCCACTAGCAGCTACGAGAACCTTGCGTATGACGACATATGCAAGGTGCCGGCAGTTTCAATACGTGCGATGAGAAGGCATGTGTTCGAAAAGAGGCTATATGAAAACTTGACTGTGGTGGTCAGATCATTGTATGCTACACACTGAATGTGTTTTTTTTCACCAAGTGGTACAGGACTACTTTAATGCGGTTTGAAGATGGACGCTGCGGAGTTGTCGGCAGCTCCAAGTGTGCGTCCAATCAATTGGGGCCTTGCCGCTAGCTGGAGAGAGAGTTGTGCCAATTTCACCAACGGGCTTCTGGTGATGCTGTGATTTCGACGAGTGACCTCCTGATTCCAAGACTGGCGCCCTAATCACTACCTCATGGCTTCAAAATATAGCGCAAGTGTATGCTAGATGATGACGACCTGCCCAAATAAGACCGTTGGCTCTGAAAACAATTGCACAATAGCCTTCCGAATAGCAGCCACTAATGAACGAAATCATATTTAATTATATAAAATGAGAAATAGTCCAGCGTATAGTCGAGCACATACTCCACAAACGGTTACGTCGGTAGCTTTGCTTGACTTGGCGAGAACAATGGAGATTTGAAGAAATTGCTATAACACAATTTCACTATACATTGTGGTGAACCGCTCGGCAGATATATAAGTAAAATTGTACTTGGAAGTCAGCGCTTCGTGTATCCAGTGTACTTGTTCATGCCTAATGGTATTCCGCTCAGTATCGTAAATCCTACACATTTGAGAAGTGAAGGCTGTTAATGCGGTATGGTCAGTGAACTGATTTCGGAGAGGGCTGAGAAAAGATAAACAGCCGTGGTCTTTGTAGCGCATTATCCATTACGAAAGCCTCTTTCTTTCAAATTGAATTAATGTGCTGTAAGAGTACGGAAAACTGCTAGGCGACTTATGTAACACAGTGCTCTAAATTTTACTGCGTCTGCCTGCTTGTGTGACCACCGCGCTGAGAAATGAAATAATATGGCGGTTCCGGACGGACTAGGTAAATGGACGAATGTCTTTTTCTGTACCTGACAATGAAGATGTATAAATAACCTCATGCGGAAGTGTCATAGTCCATGGTATACCACAGACATGGTAGTAAACTTTGACCAAGACTTCTTATTTTATGTGCCTAAGCAAATTGCGACGAATAGAATCCAGGTCCACTGTGTATTCATTATCACATGCAGAAGTGCGACACGCTGTATTACTTTTACGTTAACGAAAGAAACTTCACCTGCCAATTTAAACTTAGACACCAGACTAGCCCTTTATGGTATCGCGATATTACGCAGTTTGTCAGTATATCCAGTACTCGTTTTGGTAATTGCAATATGTGCATTTGTTTCCATAAGCTATCGTGGACATGTCTACAGTTTCCTTGCATGAACATTACAATATCCGGAGAATACTGTAATACGTTTTGATCGGGAGTTGCATAACATATATATATATATATATATATATATATATATATATATATATATATGTGTATGTATATGTGGTTAGAAATTATGATTGCTTATTAACTGTGCATAGTGGGCTCCCTTGTCTATGTACCTGTGTTTGGGGCATGTACTCTCACAAAGTGTATTTGCATTGTAACCTTGTTTAGTTTTGTTATTACATTTTCTGGATGCGAATTGTAACTTCAACATTGTTGCTGATCCTAAGGCATAGTGCTTACTAACAAATGTATGTACGCTCTCCTGCTTGGACCGATCCAGTGTGCAGTATTCTGTAAATAAAATATAAATAAACAAACTTATTCTAAAACTTTGCTTTATCTTGGACACATTCTTGACTGGAGCAATAACTTCCTCAGAGACAGATCGTATTTCG
The DNA here is from genome assembly GCF_023375885.2 of Dermacentor andersoni. Classification (NCBI taxonomy): domain Eukaryota; kingdom Metazoa; phylum Arthropoda; class Arachnida; order Ixodida; family Ixodidae; genus Dermacentor; species Dermacentor andersoni. Next base: position 143,882,889 of record NC_092816.1, read on the forward strand.
TAGAATTAAATCATGTGAAATCCTCAGTCGTAGCGGTGACCTCTGGTGTACCGCAGGGCAGCGTTTTGGTGCAAGTATTATTCTTTCTTTTTGTGAACGATCTGCCTTCATCTGTTAATGTCGGATGCAGGTTGTTTGCAGACGACTGCATTCTGCACAACCAAATAAATTCCCATGATGACCACATCACCTTAGTACAGCCTTAGAGGATGCTTCAGTGTGGTGAAGTTACTGGCAAATGCACATCAACGAAAAAAAATTCCGCTCTGTTATCCATAACTAGAAAAATACATTAATCCAACTTTAATTACACCATAAACTCAAGTAACCTGTGTAAAGTTAAGAAGCATAAAGCCGTGTGTGTCATATTGTCACAACATCTACGATGGAATTCACATATTCAATACATCAGGCCACCTGCACTAAAAAGGCTGTTCTTTTTTTTTTCTAAGAAGACGATTACAGCTAGCAAGACCAGACACAAAGTTACTGGCATATATTGCACTTATCAGACCCATCCTGGACTACGCAAACACTGCTTGGTTTCCATACACACAAAAGAAGACAACCAACAAGCTCGAAGGAGTTCAAAGAAAAGCGCTTATCGACATTTTTAATAATTTAATTAAACAGGTTCGCCCACAGAACTGCTTAAGAAAGCCGGATTACTGAACACAAAAAGCCAGGCTAAATGGGCACGCTTAAAGGTAATGTACCAACTAATACACAACCACCTAAATATAGACAAGTTCTGTTATATTAAGCAATGAACAACAAGAACTAGCCGCCAGGAACACTGCAATATCCTTGCTTCTTAGAAATGCCACAAAGATGCACTCAAATTCTCGCTTTTTCCCCAAGCGATCAGAGAATGGAATAACCTGATCCTCTCCATTACGAGCAGCACAACTTTAGCTCGTGTCTCTAAATTACTTGGAAGCGATTTGATCGCGTCGCATTTTTAAAACGGGGTTAAGTTTTTGCCTTTGTCCCCGTAAAAGAATATGTCAATGTCATTTTGTCTCTGCAATTTACTTTTGTAGATTTTCTTGTATGCCTTACTGCCGTCAATTGCGCAACATTTGGTTGTATAATGTTTCATTTATTTTTTGCCTTGTACTAAAATATCAGTCTCTTTTTGCCCTCCTGTAAATCACTATTGGGATATACAGTATGCATCTATGAATAAATAAATAAATATTGCAGATGCATTTAGTGTGCTTTCATATCTGATGGCCAAATATTTCATTCGTATACACCAAGCATAAATTTATGTCTGGAAAGTACGTTACAGACTCGTTAGAGAAAAAAAAATGTAGTGTGTGCTCTCATAAGCATTAACTATACGCGCGAAAACAGCGTCTAGAATTGAAATGCACATCTTATGCCGAATAATTTCATTAGTTCTACGACCCAAGCACTTACTTTTCGGTCTGGCGCTCGTATTGATGGCAACTATCAAAAAAGCAGCAGTAATTGTGATTATATCCATGCAGCTCGAACTTGTTCGGGGCAACCGTGTCCTCTTCTATTCCACCGGCTGCTCGCCTGTGGAGCCGTCGTCTGACAATGCGAACGGCCCAGTGGCTACCGACTTACCACAGAAATACATATACCAATGCACAAATGTTGCTAAGGAAACACTTATCTTCGTCGAGGGCTCTGTGCTTGAGGGTTATCGGCTGCTAGTACCCGCGGGACGCTGAGACGGCTAGAAAATCTCTTTGCGGCAGAGCAAGGGTTTACAGATGGCCAACTGATAACGGGTGGTGATAGCAATGATTGTCGGTCACTGATTCGTGGTGGCACTTAAACAGCGATGCGTGTGAAACTTCCGCGTGAGGGACGTTTATTCGTAGTGGCACTTAAACAGCGATGAGCATGAAACTTCCTCGCGAGTGCCACAAGAATGCAATCTTTAAAAGAAGCCAAATTATTAGTCACTTCTTTTACTGTGGACATAATTATTGGGATAAGCAGTGGGTCAGCTATATTTTAGAATAAAAAAAATTAAGATTCCTTTGACTATGTGAATATGGAACACCAGCGAAGCTGTTTAGTGCAGGACGCAGAGATGACCCAGAAAATTGAACAAAAGTACAAACACATTTACTGTTCTAATCTGAGGTCATCGTGGCGATATAGGTACGTAAACACATTCGCGCATCACCTTTGTAAATAATGTGTCCGTCACGTAAGACAATGAATGCTTCATACTCCTTTTACCGATGGCTCAAAGCCTCGCAAACGCGGCCTCCCAACTGCAACAACAGAAGAGATGTGAAATTCTACGCTGGAATGACGACCGTTAACGGAGCCAGCAGTGAAAAGCGACGACACTCGAGCTATTTCTTATGATGATAATTGTTTCCTCAGCGGAGCCAGCCATGGAAGAAGACGACGACGAACGCGCGAGCAGTGGCACTAGCGCGTTTGCGCGGCTGGCCCCTAGAATTTTTTAATAATCCTGTTCGAAAAAGCTGCGTAAATATTTTTTTCAAAAACATCTGTTCGCCTTGTGCCTGGGACCCTCTTTGTGTCCCACGTGTGAAAAGGGTAGTTCAAGGGCGCGTTACAGGTCCCCTAGCCGGCATGAGTATGTGCAATTGAGCGTGGACCCTTCATGCACTATCACCAGGATGCCCAAAATTATGATCTGTTTTTGTCAACGATCACGGGCTAGCTTTATTCCAGATCCTAACCATAAACAGCGTCACTGTAAAAAAAAAGCTGTATGCAGGAGATCAGTCGTAAAGAAGCCCGCTTTATTGAAGGTCCAGCGCACTTGCCAACATCCTCGGTAATGCGAAGAAATATACCAACCGTACGCACTCGCGAGAAGGCACCTAGTCTCACCCTATCCGGCCAAGCGTGTGGCACACACAAACTGTGTTATTTATGGCATTGTGTAATCCCGTGTCCCTGGCGGTGTCGCACAAGCGGAACATGTGTAAGAGCACTTCAGGTAGCACGCTTTTGCCCTTAAGGGCCGTTTATAGTCCGACGTAACGCGCGCGCGCTACGTTACGTTGGCGAAAACAACTCTTTCTATAGTCCGACGCACTGCAGCGCCGACGTAACCGGCGGCTGCCAGCGCGCCCCGACGAGCTCGGCGCATATTTGGCTCCTGCTCCATTCGCGCGCCGGCGCCGCCAACCGCGTCGACCCACAATGCATTGCGCGCGAAGAAAAAGGCGCCAACACAACTCCGCTGACGGCTTTTGCGGACGGCGCGCGACTTGGCGAACGATCTGCGCATGCTCCGAAGATAGCAGCCTACGGCGCGCGCGTTGAAGTATAGAGGGGATGGCATCTCGGCTGGCGCAGCGCAACCGACGTAGCGTGACTGACCGCGAACGACGCTCGCCCGCGCGCCGATAACGTCGGACTATAAACGGGCCTTTAGTTCGTAACGGCGAAGCACCTGGCAAGCATTGCTGTCCACCAGCGAACTGTTCATTGCACCGTGCCACTGTACCGACAATAATATGTCTCAAAGAAAAAGCAGGGAAGTCCTGAACATCGCACCTCCTTTGCACTCATTACGAGGTGAATACTTCCCGCTGTGCGTATGTTGGATGGTCGCATGGGTAGCCTCACGAGCAAAGAATTAATTATTGCGAGGCATCTAAGCTGAAATCTGCTATCAGACTTCCGGGTGGAGGAAGCATGGCTAAATTCAGAGCACTAAATACTAGGACACAGTCTAAGACACAAGAAAAGACAGGCTACGGCACTACTTGCAGAAGAAGAAGGAACTTTATTAAAATAGTCCGGCAGTATTTGTTGTAGTGAGCTCAGGTGGCGGCTCGAAGTCCTAGGACTCGGGCGGCATCTTTGGCGGACGGCCGAGAGCTGGTCTTCAGATTGCGAACCTTTGAGAGCCGCCACCCAGCGGTGGCGACGCCGATGGAGAAGATCTCCCCGGTGGCCCTCGCACTAAGTCGGCGTCGGGAAGAAGTGAGCTCGAGGCTTCCTGCACGCTGGCCGCGGTTGTGGACGCGTCGCGAACGGAGGTGGTTTCAGTATCGTTGTTGTCGGCACATTCCCAGAGCATGTGTCGTAGCATTGCTCTCTGTCCGCACGCTTTACACGCATCAGTTGGGTATATGCCCGGGTAGCAGTGATGTAAGATGGCGGGGCTGGGATATGTGTGTGTTTGGAGCAAGCATAAGGTTACGGCATATTTCGTGTTTAATTTATCGTGCGGTGGCGGGGATGTGTGTATTTCGAGTCTCTAGAATTGGGTGAGGTCTCTGAACGTGGTCAGGCGATCGGCACACACCTATTGTAATTCTCATTACTGCATTTTTGTCTTAGTGTCCCGATCCGGCTGAGCCGATGCCCAGCTCTCGGGGACGGAGGCGGCGGCCACCTATTCTGCGGCGGCTCGGCGTGTACGACCTCGAGCCATGGCGTGGGCTGCCTCGTTGCCCGCTAGCGGGACGTCGGTATGTGCCGGGGCTAGAGGAAGAAGACCATAGAATTTTGGGGTTGCGAGAGCGATGTAGAGTCGCCATCGTCAAAAATTTTCAGTATGCGGCCCGCTTCCCGGCAGACGCGGCCGCGCGCGAAGCCGCGGATTGCCGCCTGCGAGTCGCTGATCACGACTGCAGAGTTGGGCACCGCGGCGAGTGCTAGGGTTATGCGGCTTCTTCGGCCATCTCCGTGTGTCCCGGGGTCACCGTAGCGCTCGCGAGGCACATACATACCTGTGCGGTCTACAACCGTGATCGCGTGTGCTCTTCTCCGCTCCCCATAGCGCGCGGCGCCTACGTAGACCGGCGCAAACGAAAGACCACGCAGGACATCGGTCCGAAGACCTCACTAAATCATTCAATCGGTAGTAGCGACGGGCGCTGTGTACAAAGGGCAGGGACGTAATCAACGCTAGCTTATGACTCGCGCTTACTGGGAATTCCTCGCTCAAGGGAACTATTGCAAGCCCATATCCCAATCCCGAAAGAAGTTCCACGGTTTACTCAGTTTTTTTCAGACAGGAATAATGACACGCTGCTTCCTTCAGTGTAGCGTGCCTGCGGCTCCGGACATATAAGGGCATCACATACCTGTTATTGCTCTGTTTCGTGCGGCTAGGAGCCGCTTGTCCGTCTAAGAAGGTTGTAAGGTGCAGGGAACGCCGCACCTATTTAATAGGCTAGAGTCTCGTTCGTTATCGGAATTAACCAGACAAATCGCTCCACCAACTAAGAACCGCCATACACCACGTCTACGTACACCACCTCGTTGCAGCTGGCAAACTTCTTTTGAAGGTCGCTTGTCCGTTTGTTGCGTCTCCGGACGTGGGGCATCGGGTGCATATTCTTGGGAAGCGGCTTGCAATTTAGCGTTTATTCGAATGGCTGAAGATTTTAGAAACCCGACATGTCCTACTTATACAAGCGTCATTAACTGTGATAAGAAAACAAAAAGAACAAACAAACAACGGCTAAACGATGACTATTAATCGGTGTTATCACGCCAAAAAAATCGCACGTGTTAAGTCACACCTTGAAAAGATATTCCTCTGTCATGAAGCGCAGTAAAAGCCTGCTTTAAAAGGCACCTGTGTATCATACATTTGTTACCCTCTCAACCATTTTATTATCGTCGTGCTAAAAAAATTTGTTCGCATTGTTCGAAAAAGAAAGCTTCATTGACCGTCGCGTTGCTGTTTCGAGTATTATGTGATAATACCATTCCGTGTGAAATAACTCTTCCTCTGATCCTTCGCCTACCATACAGTGTCGACAGGAATACAAAACTTTATATCAGATTGTATCACTCTTTTGAAAGAGCAGCTGTAGCCGCTGCTATATGCGTGCGCAAATATTACCTTCTCCCCTGTCAATTTAAAGATTTTCGTCCATGTCATCTATATCTGAAAGTCGTTCGAAACATTCCGTGCTGTGTCTTTACTTGCATTGAAGTAAACAATAAATGAAGATTAAGATGTATATGGTGGTGTAAGACGCACGAAGTGCACCTCATGAGTTGTTTTCGAATAAGAAAGTTGCAAGCACAGAATATTTCGAACAGGACCGTGGTTTCCCGGGTGTTATGCAAAGGCGCTTTCGTGTCAGATAAAACGCGAAATAGCTAATTTTGTCAGTAGGCTTTGTGAAAATACAAAAAATGCGTAGAGCTACCGCACACATTGGAATCTATGTAAAACAAAAGTTTAGCGGAGCGGGTTAGTTTATACTGTACAGCTGCAAGCGATGCCTACAATCGCATTTACTTTTATTCCTTTGCAGCATGCAACCATTTCCAATGTTCACATTTATGCACAGCACAGGTCACAACTTTGACGCCAGGCAACGTTTAAATTTATACATTGCGCCATTCGCAAGCTATATGTTGTCAAATGCTACAACCCCATCGAGCGGAGTCACATTGTGAGACGTGAATACGGCAATGTCACGAGAACGACGGCTATATATGGTGCTCGCACCACAGGTGTATGTAAGAGAACAAAGGCACACCTACAATACATTTAAGCATTCCCTGCACGGCCTTTTATACCCGTTGCATCCGAGTGTGTCTATATCTAGTGTCGTGTACGCCCAGTGATTAAAGAATCCCGTAGCCCAAGTACGCAGCAAAATTATGAAAACTTACCCTGTCTCTCACGTGATATTGTTAAACAGGTAGATCTGTGTGCTTTAAAGAAGCCTATGAGCCGACAAATTATGTTTTGCTTGCATGCTATGATTTATGGATTAGTTTGGCACAAGACAGGTGCGATCAAAGGCATAACATTGGTGGTCGAACAGCTGGGTTTGCGTAAGGTGGACGCGGCTGACCGCAAGTCGCCAGCCTACGCAATACGCCGGGGCATTAGGCAAGGAAAGCTTTACTTTAATATTGAACCCTGGTCATATCTCAGCATCGAATGCGCGTGATGCATGAAATCAATGCACAAAGTTCACTACTTGGACGTGTGAGTGAGTGTCAAAACGCAAAATAAGCCACGTCCTTGTTCCAGTAATTTACATCCATCACCAGCCTTCCTGAACTGTCATCTTCCATGAGTTCTGTATTGTTTATATTTAGACAGAGCGAGCTTGAGATTTCCGCTGCACAAAATAGGCGTCGCTTCTACTGCGCTTGCACAATGCTCAAATCTGTGTAAAGTCAACTTTTTAGCGCAGAGAAATAGGAATGTTTCAAAAAATGGATAATTAGGGCCTGCTATCGGTTAACTCAGGCAACAGGTATACACTGAGCCTCTACAAAGCATGAGTTTGTTCATATTCCACGCAAACGGAATCACACAAAGTTAGGTGCATTATACTTGTTGGTATAAGAGCAATTACGTATAAATAATGTCCGCGCTGCTGTCGTACCAATACGTAACAGCGAAGGACCAAGCGAGAATTTCAACGCTTATGAGAGTGATTTCGCTTTCTACCTTCCTCTTCGATTGCTACTATTTGCGTCCATTGATTCCGGAAATGCAAGGATTGCACCATGAATTCAAAGAGGTTTGCAAAGTCTCACAGAGAACAGCGTCGTTTGGTCATGACACAATAACAAGCGATCAATCAATAACTACTACCGCCACGCGAGGACCCGCTTTTTAATTTCCAGACAGGGCACTCAAGAGGAAACTGTTTCCTCTGTCTTTTCTCATGAGACATGCACCAAGACTCACCACTCACTCTATATCCGTCGCTTCAAGCAGAGGCTCACTTTGGGGCAACCAGCTCTGTAACATGGCATGTAAACAGCATCCCTGTAAAACCCAGTCCGGCGGGTGCACGAAACTGTTTTCAGCAGCACAGACTGCGATTTCGCATCAGCATGTTTACCGCTCGTCTTCAGGCACACATGGCTGACTCCTGACCTGACTGAGGACATGCCTTCTGCAATGGGTATGCTGATGTGTTCCTGGCAGCGCGCACACCCATGGAAGGAGCTTAGCTGGACGCCTCGTGCTATAGGAAACGTTGGTTCAGGCGCCCGTCAGTTATCTTTCTTAATGTTGTAGAGCTTACGTGGCATCTCTACCAGACGGCGACAGCATACTTTAGTTGCACGCGGAAACTGGTGCAGCGCCTCCTGGCTGGTTACGCTTTCTCGTATGAATGAACCGAATTCTGCAAATCAAGTTCCTGAAAATCGACAGAATAGAGCGGCACAAATAATTGTGGCGATCGCCAGACCGGTGCGATAGAGTTAGCAGCTGTACGCTTTGCCGTCTTCATTGCTTCGTCGTGCCCATGCGCTCTTATCTTCTGTCTGGTGCCCATCTCTAGTTCCTGGCGCGCTACGTTGATTTTATTAGGGCCATGTGCTATCGACGCAACAATCATTTTTGAAAAATATGGCACCTGCAGGCGTAAATGGCGATGTTGAGAGCGTCGCCCCTCCTTTCCAATAGACTTCCGTTACCGTAGCGTTACCCTGCAGCCTACAGCTGCCGTCAGAATTACCTCGAACGAAAAAAAATGCAGGGACTCTTAAGCTCTCTCTTAAGAACTGAAGGGCGAAAGCCTACTTTTCCTCCTCTTATCATTCGTCTCATTAGTAAGCATGCTTAGTCATTTATAATCAATTGTAGTCGTTACAATTATTCGTTACACATATTGTTCTTTAGTATTCATTACTATCATTACAATTTCAGTCACTATTAATCATTAGTGCTCACTGCTAAGCATATTTACTCATTTGTAATCAATTGTGGTCTCTATACACGCCATCGTTAGACATGTTGGTCACATCGTAGTCGTCAGTTGCCATTACAAGTAATTTCAGCCATTATCAGTCATTACTAGTCATTACTGAGCATTTTTAGTCATTTCTAATCAATTGTAGTCGTTACAAGTTGCCGTTAGAAATATTGGTCATCTCATACTCATTACTAATCATTACAAGTCATTTCAGTCATTATTAGTCATTACTGCACACTAGTAAGCATTCTTAGTCATTTGTATGAATAGTGGTCATTGCAAGCCGTCGTTAGACATATAGGTCATTTCGGAGTCATTAGTGGTCATTACAAGTAATTGATACTCATTACTAATCATTATTAACCAGTGCCAATCTCTACTATAACGTTATCATTCACTAACTGTCACTATTAATCCGTTTGATTTCTTTAATCTCTCTCTAACCTTTCTTCCTATGGCTTGATGACGCTTCGGCGGACACTCCTGTAGTTAGGTCTGCTAGCACAAACTTCACCATGAGCCTAGAAATGCTTTTGTTTAAAAAGACACATTCGAAGGAGTTCGCGTGAGCAGGTTGACAGGACGTTAACATTTGGCTATATAGGCGAGGACAGTATGTTGTAGACAATAGAAGCGCCTCGCAAAATGGTAGAGAGATATTTTGAGGACAGGCTAAAACTCGCATGACAGGATTTGTCAAACTTTATAGGCAGCCATATTTACACACTCGGAAATTGCCTCAAGGCGCTCTACGGTTTCACCCTTAAAACGATTGATGAATTATAAATAGATGCTAACTGTCTCACGTGGGCGATGTTCTACGCAATACCCGTTGGGTCCCGGAAATTTAGTAGGCACGCATTGTAAAAGGTGGTGGCACTGGTTCATCGCTCGTCAATTTATTTAAACACGTGCCACCAAGGCTGCAGAAGCCCGCCTTGCGGTAATTTTTGGCTGTTGAAATGCGGCTTCCAAAATTTCAATAATTGCTGCATTTACGAGTTACCGGATGTCATGAGATTTCGCTGGCCGGTATTCTGCCAATCACATACATGGAGCAGAATATTTTGTCCCCGCCCGTACGCATACCCTAAGCAAAAGGCTTAAAATAACTTGAACATCGATCATGCGACGTGCGAGACCAAGATCTGAGGCCCTTAAATATTGATCACGGAATCTAGACCACATGCGTATTGGACACTTGTCCTCTCCAGCAAATCACCGTTCATTTTTGGCACTCTGATGTACCATATCAAAATTTTGCCGTGTGGGTTGGCAATGTCATCACAACCAAGAACTAAGGTAGAGTGTATCAAATTAGTAGCATCAGTAGCAGATCAGTAGCAACAGTAGGACATCACGGTTTATGATTGTGTGATCTAGGCATTTAGGAAACTGCCCTAGCACCTATTTGCAAGCTGGTATGTGTTTATACTCTATATCAGTGGTGGCTTCCGTAGAATATTAAGAAGTGTTTGGATATATTATGCTGATAAATGTATGTCAGTTTTTAACTTGGCTGGTAATCCGGCAACTTGAAACCATATTATCGGAATCTACCCGCACAAGCTTCATGATGGTACCTATTTTAATTAGTGTGAATATTTCTTACCAGGCAAAAAATAAAGCAAAGTACTAGAGTATGACACTGTATAGACAACTTGTGTAGCAACAAACAGTCGCGAGCATGAAGCCCAACGCGTATCTATCTATCTATCTATCTATCTATCTATCTATCTATCTATCTATCTATCTATCTATCTATCTATCTATCTATCTATCTATCTATCTATCTATCTATCTATCTATCTATCTATCTATCTATCTATCTATCTATCTATCTATTAAACAAGTTGAACGGTAGTTGAGCGAATGGCCCAGTTTTTATTAGTCATATGATAGAAGCCAACAAACAGTGACACCAAGGACAACATATGGGAAATTACTTGGGCTTAATAAGCGAAATAAAGAAACAATAAATCAAGGGAAAGGAAAGTGCGTAAAAAATCCACTTCAATTTCATCCTCAATTTGCTATTAATTGATCGTTTTTTGTTTCCTTTATTAAGCACAAGTACATTCCCCTGCGTTGTCCTTAGTGTCAGTGTTTCTTGGCTTCGTATTATCTCAATATATATATATATATATATATATATATATATATATATATATATATATATATATATATATATATATATATATATATATATATTCTCCATTCTTTCCTCGGGTAATCAGAGAATGGAATGAACTTAACTCGTCATTAACAACGACAAACTCTTTAACCCTGTTCGTTTCACAACTGGAGCTCATCACAAGAGATTATTGACGACTTCTCATGTTTGTTCCATATTCTCTTTATGTTAAACTAACAGTACCTAGAAAAAAATGTATGCACTTGTTTGTTCCCAAATATTTCACGTTTTTGCTTTGTCTATGATATGCCCCGGTTGTTGTTCATTTCATTCTGCTTTATTTAGTGTTCTGTTGTATACCTTATCTACCTTATCTTTTGTATTTTGTTGAACGTTGCTGTTTTTTCATTCTTTGTGTAGCTCGCACATGTATTTATGTAGGGAAAAGAAATTGTTCATGCCCGTCTGCTAGGCTAGTATTGTAACATATATATATATATATATATATATATATATATATATATATATATATATATATATATATATATATTGATACATGCATATTGCGTGTTTATTGTAGCCGATGCACGCGGGCGCCCCGACGAAGACGGCGAACGCTCTCTGGCTCTCGAGCTGTCCGCTGAACTGGCGTGCACTGCAATTAGCCCTTGCAAATATACTTTGTACATAGTCTCTAGCCTCAATCCTTCCTTCGCGAAACATCGTTTAATCCTTCATTGCCCGTCCTCGCCCCGGAGCTCCGCACTGGCCGCACCGTCCTTCTTTCCGCGTGGCTCCCGGTGACGACACCTCGTCTCCTTCTATTCCTGCGACCCCGACTGCAGCCTTCGTTACCGTTACCAATCCCCGCGATCCTGACATATTTTCCGGCCAAGATATTGTCGACGTTGAGGACTGGCTCACCCTGTATGAGCGTGTAAGCCAGAACAAATGCTGGGACCCTACCATTATGCTAGCGAATGTCCTATTCTACTTGGAAGGAACTCCGCATGTCTGGTTCCAGACCGACGAGGACGAGATCTCTAGCTGGGACGCTTTCAAAAGAAGCTCACCGACCTCTTTGGAGATCCCACCTGTCGGCAGCTGGCTGCTAGAAAAGAGATTGCTACCCGCGTTCAGTCTTCTACTGAATAGTATGTCTCGTACATACAAAACCTGCTCGCTCTTTGACGGAAAGTCGAAGACAAGATGGCAGAGTTTGACAGATTCGGCCACGTACTTAAGGGGATCGCGGACGACGCGTCCAACTTGTTGGTCTTCAACAATGTGTCCACCATCGACGTCATTGTCAATGAATGCCGCCGCTTTGAGCTCGCCAAAAGCCGTCGCGTCACTGCACAGTTCTCCCGGCTCCCTAACACGGCTGTGACGTGCATCGACGTTACCGCTTCACCACCCTTGAGTTAGCGCATCACCCGTATTGTTCGCCACAAGCTCGAGGCTACAACTCCTGCGCTGTACCTTGCACGCCCACTTGACCCCATCATTGACCAACCAGCCCCAGCGATCTCTCTCATTCAGGCGGTTGTGCGGCAAGAATTTGCCAACCTCAATTTTCCAGCTGCCTGCTCCGTCTCCCGACCTGACGAGTGACCGACAGCTACGCCTCACAAGGATCTGTATTCCCTTCCCAGATACCGCAACCCTACCGGTAGAGAACTCCGGTTGCAAGCCCACTTGCTTCCGTTGCCTCCGCATTGGCCACGTCGCACGCGACTGCCGCACTTCGTGGTCGTCGTCGTATTCGAGCTTCTTTTCTTCGTCTCCTCGCCCATATGCCTACCCGGGCCGTTGCTCGCTTCGCCGTATGCCTCCTACCTGTGACGTTTCCGTCGATGGCAGTCGTCGTGCTCGCTCGCCATCGCCTCGGTGTCGCCGGTCCCCGTCGCCCCAGCCACGCCGCTGTTCATCGCCGACGAATTATGGACTCTCCCGGATGGAAAACTAGACCATGCAGCTCCTGGGGGTCGTGCTGCATTATCTCCGTCGTGTAGAAATCCTCCATTGACGCTCCCAACGAATCAGATTTTACTTGAAGTTCTCGTCGACGGTTTCGCTTTGACGGCGTTAATAGATACTGGAGCCCAGGTGTCCATAATGAGTTGTAACCTGCATGGTCGACTGAGGAAGGTTCTCACGCCTCCTACTCAGGCCTCCATGTCCATAGGATGCTATTTGCCTTGACGCAACATTTCGCCCCATGATTGCTGCGGAACTATTGCCTGAACAAGCAGCAGCTCTGTGCCGCCTTTCGGGTTCCTACCAAAACATCTTGGACCTCAACGACCGCCAATTGGGCCAGACTTCAATTGTTAAGCATGACCTAAATACTTGTGATGCCAGTCCTATTCACCGCCGGCCATATCAAGTTTCTGCTTCAGAACGTAAGGTTATTCAAGATGAAGTGAACAAGATGCTTGCCGAAGGAATTGTTGAACCTTCGTCGAGCCCTTGAGCGTCGCCCATGGTGCTTGTTAAAAAGAAAGATGACACATGGCGTTTCTGCGTAGATTATCGTCATCTAAACCGCATTACCAAGAAAGACATCTACCCTTGCCTCGCATTGCGGCGCCCTCGATTGTCTCCACGATGCCAAATACTTTTCATCAATAGACCTTCGTTCTGGTTATTGGCAAATTTCTGTGCATGGAAAGGACCGAGAAAAGGCCGCGTTCGTCACCCCTGGTGGCTTATATGAATTTAAAGATATGCCATTCGGTCTATACAACGCCCCAGCAACGTTCGAACGTATGGTGGACTCTTTGCATCAAGGGTTCCAATGGTCAGCATGCCTCTGCTACCTACACGACATTCCCGTATTTTCACCTGCATTTGAGACACACCTTGAGCGTTTATCAGCTGCTCTCCAAGTCTTCCGCGAGGCTGGGCTGCAACTACATTCATCGAAGTGTCACTTTGGTCATCGGCCGATTACAGTGCTGGGCCACCTCGCTGACGCTTCCGGTATGCAACAAGACTCGGAGAAAATTCGTACTGCCACGTCTTTTCCTGTACTCAGTCTGTCAAAGACGTCCGAAGTTTTGTAGGACTCTGCTCCTACTTCCGACGCTGTGTTAAAGACGTCGCAGTGATTTCCCGACCGCTTACTGAGCATCTGAATGAGGGCGTGCCGTTTACATGGGGACCCGCTCAAACTGCCGCGTTTCCCAGCTCACCAACATTCTCACCCCCCCCCCCCCCCACACACACACATATATATATATATACAACATTTCTTTCAGAATCAATGGCGTTTAGGATGCGCTACAGACGACAAACATTGATAGAACCGCGGCTGAACAAGAAACACAAAATTACCCTTTGGCGACCGAGTGCGGTCGTATTCCACAGAGCATGTATTCAAGAAGCAAGCTAAGCAATATTTTTGCAGCAACTGTCTTCATTCTAGCAATTGACTTTTGTGATGGTAATAATAATTGATTTAGCTATAATACTACATGTTATATTACTCCTATTTTTATTGTTTTGTAAACTCACATTGCTTGTCCAATACAGAAGTTTTCCTTGCAATTTTTGTCTTGTTATACATCTTTATATTTTCTTGTTTTTTGCACTGTTCCTTAGTTTTTTCAAGTTATCTCTAAAGGCACCTTAACCAATACTAGATCTATTTCTCGATTTTTTTTTTATTTTGTCCGGGTACGGGAGTCCCCCTGACAGTTTCTAACTTTGGGGCTGCCTGTGTAGTACCATCTTTGTATACAATTCTGACATCGTTGATTGATACACATTGGCATCGCTGATGAATAAACTTGAATAAACTTGATGGGACAGAGGAAAGAGACAATACAATGAGCTGATCATAAAGTGATCTTTTATGCGGAGTCACACACTATATAAGGCAGAGTACACAAAGGGCACAATGCCATTGTATGAATGAGTCGATCAGTCTGCCAAATCACTTATAAATACACATATATAGACACGTATGGTCACCATCCGCGACGCTACAAGAACATGGAGCCCCCAACGCCGTGTTTGAATATGTAGTATTGCGAAACCTGGGTGTGGCGAAGTGCAAAATATGAGGTTGTTTGTAAAGAGTAGGTCTCATATGCACATTACATGAATACCTACACTTTACCCTTAGTATTTTGAATTTCTATCATGCTCGTTTTCTATGAATAAAATTGCAGTAAGGGCGGTCAATCAGTGGCCAACATGTATTTGTTGTCAGGTAATAAAGAAAGCAAGCGTTTGATGAGAATACAATGTTAACGGCAAAACGAGTAAGAATTGGCCGCCATAAGCAAATATAAATCTCACAGATGTCCTTGTGGAAAGTGATTCCTTTGACTAGAGAAGTTTATGAAGGATAGCTGACTCTTATCCTTGTTATCCTTTTTTTATGTTCTTTGTCATATTCATGTTGTCTTTATATGCTGCTTCTGCAAATAAAGCATTTGCTTGCTAGTCAGTGGTCAGTCCTGTTTACTCGCTCGTCCTGTGTTGCACTGTTCCTGTTTTTTTTTTATTCGCATGTTTGTGCAATGCGGGGTGTTTTTTTTATTTGTACCAGCTAAACCGAAAAGCTTTTCATATAGAAGAAGTTGTATATTTTTCCTCTCGTTACTTAGAGAAGCGAGCTAGAGCAGCTGCACATGTGAGTGGTCGGCGGTTAGGCGTACTGTAATTTTTCTTTTTTACCGTGCAGCAGGTACAAACTTCACTTTTTAGCTTTTTCCACAAATAAACTTCAAGCTTCAAACTGTTTTCTCGGGGTGTTTTTGCGTCCCTGATGCTCTGCGACGCAGCACCACTGTGGTATTTGACAACGGCATGGTGAGGAATTTTGTATGGCAGCCTACGCTGCATCTTAAACAATCTAATCCTAGGGCACACTTGTCGATCCGACAGCTGTGAAGCAGTTATCGAAAGACAGGTCAGTCACTGTGGCGCTGTTTTCGTGTACTGAGTCTTAGTGGGACAAGCTTGTGCTGCTTTCTAGGCATGCGCCCCCTCCCCCCACCTAAAACTATATAGCTTATTTCGCTACTTTCAGGGCACGCTAGCCGCACCGGCCAGCATGCAGCTAGCGATAGTTAGGTTGGAGTATCAGACAGGTCGTCCGCTGTGGAGCTGTTTTAGACTCGCGTTGACTGAATCCTACGGAACCAATTTTGTGACTCTCTTTAGGAACCCCCTACAACTTTCAGTACTGACGCGTATCGAGAACGCTACGGGCCATTGCCAGAAGTAATAACATGGGAGTGTGTTCCTTGCGCCAGGAGAGCGCACAAAAACATCGATGAGCTCAAAAACCAGGAACTTGTGCCTATAACATTGCGCCGTCTGAACAAGTGAAACACGCTTCGTACCCAAGCATTTGTCTAGAGGGCGCGTAAAACGCATCCTACGAGCGTGTGGCTGGGAACTAGCGTTGTCGCCACCACATGGTGTCGCACCAGGTCGACTGGGGCCAGCTGGTGTTGAAGACGCGCAGTCTCCCGGCACTAAATTTAAATAGCAATAAGAAAGCCCAGTTAACGGGGAAAGGCATGGAAATCAGAAATACCCGCTGCAGTGGCTTAGCGGCAATGGTATTGCGCTGGCAAGCGCGAGGTCGTGGGAGCAAATAGCGACCGCGGCGGCCGCATTTCGATGGCGATGAAGTACAATAAGCCCTTGCCCCGTGCAATGGGTGCACGTTTAGGGATCCAAGGTGATCGATATTAATCTGCAGCCCACACTACGGCGTGCCTTCTCTTTAAATCGTGTTACTGGCGCCCAATACCCCGGAATACAAATTGAAATCACACGTATTTGTAGTTATTTATGTATGGCATTTGAGATGCGTCTGGTGTTTTCTCCACCATGTAAGAAAAAGCGAGTTACCTTTTTTTTCGCAATGTTGCCAATTCCCGCTTCCGCACATTTCACCTCTACAAGCAGGTATTCCTCTAAATTGCAAGTACCAAGATCGCACATCCTTGTAATTTCCTTTTTCCAGGTAATGCCTCCGGAGGAGCTTCATGCGAAAACTACTGCTGCTTACTTGGTGACACAACAATGGAAGAACGGTCAAAAAGCCCGCAACCGCCATTTTATTCAGCAAAATTAACATTTTCACATTTTATGAAACTGCACATCGCGCAGAGGAGAGCTCCGCTGAATGTGTGGCAATGAAATTTCCATGAAAGTGCGCGTCCTCAAAACCGAAACGGGAAGCAAGGTTCACTTAGCCACGTCAGCCGCCAGTGGAGCAGTAGTCAATTGGGCAGCTGGGCTTTAGGAGAGTGTCTGCTCTTCGTGAGGTTTTTTTTTTTGTTTTTATGGCTCAAGCAAGGCATGAAAGAGGCACGCGGATGTTGCTACTTGAAAAATCGTGTGGTTTCCGTCGTAAGGTAGCGGCTTGCGTCGGCAGATAGCGCACACTGCAAGCAAAAACCAGAGGAGGTGAGAGTGCGCACGTGCTCATGTGCTCCAATACTTTACTCCTGCATGGCGGAGAAAACAAGGCTTACGTCGTCATTACACGGCCATTGATAAGTGACAAAGTATAAGCACGGCATGACAGAGCTTCAGGTCAAGTGGTTAGAAAGTCCTCATGGGAGTCTGAAAACCCTTTAGGTAGCGACGTGTGGGCGTGCGTGTGGGTTTTCGTGTGTTCAGCGCGCTCGTATGAACCTTGTGAAGCTCCATTGCCTTTGTAGGTTACCTAGCTCATGTGAATATTTGCCGCGAGACAACGAGTCATCAGGGCACCAAGCAACTGCAACAGCCTTTTAGTGTTTTCTGTGAACGTGTCAAGATTCTTTGCACCGCGGAACCATGTTGGACGCTAGCTCGATTCATCAAGCGAAACGCCGCACATTTAACAACCGATTCTGCCGTCGCTCATTAATGTGCAATTCGAAAATATCTCGTTATGACGGACATTGTTACATGTTCGAAGACATGTCCGACTACCTTCGCAACTTCTTTTTTTAGGTGAGGCGGCAGGGGGTACTCGGCTTATCATGATCTTTCCGTTACCATTATATGCAAATTATGCGCAAAGATGGGTTCTCTAGCAAATTCGGATCGTTGCTGAACGCGCATTTTGTTTCAATACTGTCGGTAATCTTTGTATGAATTGACACCGGCTGTCGAAGGGTACGGGAGCACGCATCCGGCAAATGCGTGCCAGGGTGCACAAATGAATAATTTATGATTGTCCATTGGCTAAGTAGTGTTGAAGATGTGTGCGTAAAATGGCATTATTTGTTTAGTATAGGCGGCGCTTTCCCTTCGGCCGAAATCTCGAGCCGCTGCAGCACGATAAGCGTCGCCATGTTTTCTCTCCTTTGTTACTGATGCTTCAAGCATATACAGTTGCACCGGTCCAAGCTGAGACCACACGTAAATTTGGGACCAAAAGCCCCCAGATTGTTTTCTCTCGTACCTGTGTGTACTCGCGCTTGCGCACAAACGGCCGTCGATTCCTGAAATGCGACCCTCGTCTGCCCTTGCACTATACCGCTGGGAGCCACTAGGCGATCTGGCCCCAGCTATATCGTAATGAGGCACGTAAATTCGTGAACGCAATTAACGTCTATACAATCTTTTCGCGTCTAAATGTAAATGCAATTGGTTTTCTTGTCATCGGTGGCAGCGAAGCGCACTCGCTTGCTCAAGCGAGGATAAGCAGCGCGACACGTGATCGCTGTGCCGCCCGCCAACGGGTCAACTCGTATCAAGGATTTCGAGTTGTGACTAAATTATTTAGGGACGTGCCTTAGAGATGGGTCAGCCAGTTTTGAACCCCCACCCCCTTTTTGATGCTCACTACATTGAAAGGTCAAGGTTCTCTTTAAGCATAGCAGCAGAACGGCTTAGATGCTAGGTTACGCTCTCACTCAGCTCTGGTTAGTTACGTAATTAGGCGTTTTAGTTCTGGTTAAATATGTTGGGTCAGGTTATTTATGTCAGGAAGAGTAAGGTTGTATCAACCAGACACTGGCTGACGTCAGCTTTTTTTTTTTGTGAATTACCCATCATCATCATCATCATAATAATCATCATCATCATATCTTTATGTCAGCTGCAGGACGAAGGCCGCTCCATGTGATCTCCAGTCGCCTCTTTCCTGTGCCAACTGATTCCAAATTGCGCCTGCAAATTTCCTAATTTAATCACTCAACCTAATTTTCTGCCGTCCTCGACTGCGCTTCCCCTTAGTTCTCTTGCCACCCACTCTGTTCCTCTAATGGTCCACTGGCTATCTATCTTACGCATTACCTACCATGTCTCTTTCAACTATAAGCCGCTATGCCTATCACCCAACTGCGTGTGAGGCAATGACAATGTTATGACTATCTATTCATTTGTACAATATTGATTATTGTATTTAGGAATAATTTAAATAAATGTATTAGTAGGATTTCCGAGCCTGTGTGAACCACGCACTTGTGAAGTTAAGAAACTTTCCATTTTGCTGTGAAGTATGGCTGAGGTTGCTGCATGAGCCCATTAGGGTACCATAAATTAGTTGTACCCGTCAATTGTGGAGGCGCTAGTCTGCAGTCGCCTTTTGTTACAATCTGTAGTTTATTAGGTATCTTTTCGTCTCGCTTATTGTGCAATGAAAAAATGACATTGCAGATTTCAAAAATGCGTTCGACATCACTTTTTTATTTGGCATATATATCTTACGGTGCACATCTTTCAACAGAAATTGCTATATGGTTACGGAAGGATGAACGAAGAGAGGAAGAAGATCGCGAGACGCTAGCTGATGCGGGTTCTAGTGGTCAGCCATCTAACTACTCAGACTCATTTTGTATACATATTGTAAATCTTCTATAGTTCCACGATCCCCGTAACATATTGGTGGAGGTGCGGGGTACCACGGCTGCAAACGGAGCTCCACAGTGCACGTCGCATCACCGTCCGCACCATGAATGACGGTGAGCACTCGCGATCAACATCGCTGCTGCCTCCTACGTTACCGTCGCATGCTACGTTGAAGTCACATTCGGTTGCCGTTGTGCAACCCATAGATCCTAGAACCCTCGGCGGGACAATATGAATGTCACCAGTTGAAGTAAAACTAAGCTAGATTATACTCATTGCCGATATTTAGACAAAAAAGGTCCCAGGTTCTCCCGACAGGCGAAACATTGATTGCGATGGCAAATGAGTAGACAGATTTATGAATTAAGGATAGTAGCTTTGTCGTACGTATAAACTTGCAAACATTCGCTTAAGCATGCCGTCACCGCGCACAAGCAGGCATGAATACATCCCACTCGATGACCGCGGGTACTCACCGTCAAAATGCCTGCGTAAGGAAACACGACAGCAACAGCCAAGGAAGCGACCTTCGCGCTGTCTTCCGCTTCAACGCAAACTGAGCGGCGAAAACGCAGCGCACACAAAGGTGTGAGCCATGGAAGCATCTGCCCTAGCAAAAATGGTCGAGGGCCGACCGTAAGGCGATGCTCAGCAGATCACTCGGAGCCGATCACGCCTGCATGGATCGTTTAAGCCGTAAAAGGCATGTCGCCCACCTTGTCGGCGTTGGCTTTGTCATGGATTCCGGTCGTAGGCGTAGGGCTGCATAATGCAGAGCGCGACAGTTATGGGTTGTCGCTGGCCAGAGACGTAGGCTTCACGCTGGCCCCACGCTGTTGGCCGATCATTTAATGTCCTCGACAGCTGGCACTGTATCCTTTTTTCCTCTTCTAGAGGAGGGGATGGCAGCTGAAAAAAAAAAACCGTATTTAGGCTAGGAGCGAGCACGTGCTGGGCAGTGCATGTTGGGAGAGGGTATCGGGGAACGAAGGAATAGAAATAATCAGGTCGCGTCAACTGCCTGTGGCAGTTTGTTCAGCCAGCAGTTGTGGGGAAGAATTGGGCGAAAGGCGAGCGCATAGATGGTGATCGTGGTTTTTTTTTCTCCTCTTCTATGCTCCGCTTCGGGCGTAAGAAGAAAGCGCAGTAAGAATATAATGGCACCATATTAGCCTGAAAAAGCCTTCAGTGGCTCCTTGATCAGCGCACCTTCGCTTGGTTTCATCAGTGTTGCCCTTCTTGCTCGCGTGAAATCCGCTTTGAACGTATAGATAGTACATTTCCACTCGGTGCTTTCTCACCTCCTGTGGACCTCCATATTTGCACGTAAGTCACACGTCTTATTTACGCTATTCGAGCACATATTTTGTAGAGTTAGTTTTCAGAAAGCGCGCGTAAGTACTCTTGAGGCTGCGGTTCTATGTTTCTAGAGCTAGTCGGTGCTACCCGATCTGTTGAAATCGACATGCTAAAAGCGCGGTCTAGGTTGCCGTTTTTGCAGCTGCAGTATATGCGCAAGGGGTCACATGCCAAAGCATTGTTGGGCCAGCGAGTGACTAGTGTGTGGGCGCACCGTGATTATGCACGGAGCACTGATGTGTGCATGCAAGGCCCGTAGCGTGCTATGTGTCGTGCGCAGGATGTATCTGCGTTGCGTTCGCGGAGGCACGCGTAACTCGAAGGCGAATTTCGCTCCGCTCGCGTCATATTTTCGCGGCGTTTACTTTGAGGCCAAATAACGCGAGACCGTATGCGAATGTGCAATGCGTGTTTAGTGTTTTTAACCTGCTTCCATATTAAGCACCCAAATAATAGGTACACATGTCTTTGATGACGTGTGGTGTGTGGTTGCGACGAGGCGACGAAGAAGCGGCCGTTCTGAGGTGGATTGCGTGGGCGTGATGCAACAACGAAAATGCGTGGCCACCACAGCGAGAGCTGCGTGCGGCTAGAGAGAATCCAGCGTGGAACGGTACGGATGGCAGCTCGCTGACCGGCTGGTCGAGACGCGGCTTTCTACGACCGGGTGTCCTGCGGCCATACAGGCCTGGTGAGGCTGATGTCCCGCTCTGCGCTTGCGCTTGCTGCTCTGCGCTTGACCGGCGGCCTGCTGTCGTACCGGCCTCGCGCCGTATTTGATCGGAGAGCGTGGTAACCAGCTGTGTTGCAGGCCTGGGACCAAGAAGGCGCCCGCCTGCAGATCAGGTGATCCTATGTGCCCGCGCCTAGCGGAAACACTGGCCGGCTAGCCACTACCGCTACTGTAGCGGCCTGGCGTTCTGCCGACCTGCTGAACGCTTCTACTGCTACCGCGTCACGGTTTGGTATACGCCATCTCGAAGGGTGTTATTTACATATATATATATATATATATATATATATATATATATAAGGAGTCCCTTCATTCAAACCTACGCATTGTTATATACACAGGGCGCCACTAGTACCATTAGTGGCAGCGGTCACCGAACCAAAACCAAAACAATATATATATATATATATATATATATATATATATATATATTGTTTCGGTTTTGGTTCGGTGACCGCTGCCACTGGTGGTACTAGTGGCACCCTGTGTATATAACAATGCGTAGGTTTGAATAAAGGGACTTTTTGTTGTGTTTGAGGGATCACTCCACATTTATCGGCGGCATACATTGCCGCTTACATTGGCGACGAGGGTTTGTCGGTTTAGGGGGGCGTGACTTTCGCCCCGATGGCGATAATGGAAGAGAGAATAGTCTAGAGGAATTCGAAATCCCACAAGCAACGCCGGAAGAAGTAACGAAAGCCTTGGGAGCTATGCAAAGAGGGAAGGCAGCTGGCGAGGATCAGATTACAGCAGATTTGTTGAACGATGGTGGGCAGATTGTTTTAGAAAAACTGACCACCCTGTATACGCAATGCCTCTTGATCTCCGGCGTACCGGAATCTTGGAAGAACGCTAACGTAATCCTAATCCATACGAAAGGGGACGCCAAAAACTTGAAAAATTGTAGACCGATCAGCTTACTGTCCGTTGCCTACAAAGTATTTACTAAGGTAATCACAATTAGGATCAGGAACACCATAGACTTCAGTCAACCAAAGGACCAGGCAGGATTCCGTAAAGGTTCCTCACCAATAGACCATATTCACGCTATCAATCAAGTGATAGGGAAATGTGCGGAATATAACTAACCCTTATATATAGCCTTCATTAATTACGAGAAAGCGTTTGATTCAGTCGAAACCTCAGCAGTCATGGAGGCATTACAGAATCAGGGTGTAGACGAGCCGTATGTAAAAATACTGAAAGATATCTATAGCGGCGCCACAGCCACCGTGGTGCTTCATAAAGAAAGCAGCAAAATGCCAATAAAGAAAGGCGTCAGGTAGGGAGATACGATCTCTCCAATGATATTCACAGCGTGTTTACAGGAGGTATTCTCAGAACTAGATTGGGAAGAATGGGCGATAAGAGTTAATGGAGAATACCTTAGTAACTTGCGATTCGCTGATGATATTGCCTTGCTGAGATACTCAGGGGACCATTTGCAATGCATGCTCACTGACCTCGAGAGGCAAAGCAGGAGGGTGGGTCTAAATACTAATCTGCAGAAAACTAAAGTAATGTTTTACAGTCTCGGAGGAGAACAGCAGTTTACGATAGGTAGCGAAGCACTGGAAGTGGTAAGGGAATACATCTACTTAGGGCAGGTAGTGACCACGGATCCGGATCATGAGACTGAAATAACCAGAAGAATAAGAATGGGTTGGAGTGCGTTTGGCAGGCATTCTCAAATCATGAACAGCAGGTTGCCACTATCCCTCAAAAGGAAAGTGTACAACAGCTGTGTGTTACCAGTACTCACATATGGGGCAGAATCCTGGAGGCTTACGAAAAGGGTCCTGCTGAAATTGAGGACGACGCAACGAGCTATGGAAAGAAGAATGATGGGTGTAACGTTAGGGGATAAGAAAAGAGCAGATTGGGTGAGGGAACAAACGTGAGTTAATGGCATCTTAGTTGAAGTCAACAAAAAGAAATGGGCGTGGGTAGGACATGTAATGAGGAGGTAAGATAACCGATGGTCATTAAGGGTTACGGACAGGATTCCAAGGGAAGAGAACCGCAGCAGGGGGCGGCAGAAAGTTAGGTGGGCGGATAAGATTAAGAAGTTGGCAGGGACAAGATGGCCACAATTAGTAGATGACCGGGATAGTTGGAGAAATATTGGAGAGGCCTTTGCCCTGCGGTGGGCGTAACCTGGATTATTATGAATAATAATAATAATAATAATAATAATAATAATAATAATAATAATAACAATAATAATATTAGGATGATGATGATGACGGCTTTGCTGCATCATGATCGTTTCGGGGCTCACCGCCGCCCCGATTCTTGCCCTTTCCTGGCCGTCCTGCTACTGTGTGGCCACATTGGCTGCGCATCTTCGAGAACTTCCTGCTCACTACAGGACCCTCTGACTGCACGCCAGATTGTCGCAAGGCCTACTATACTTCAGTCGCGGCTTAGAAGGCTAGCGCTTATTTGACACCCTGCCGCTGCATTTTCGGATAACGTTAAGCCATGTGACGCAACTGCTAGTGATAAGGCATCAGAAGCTAGCAAAAGCACTACGTAGACACGGGCTGGAGCATCGTGGTACGACATACCAATCGCAGCTCTGCATACTGATTTCACGACAGCAACCAATGTTGTGGCCGAAAGGCACCGTTTTGGCAGGCGCAATCAACAAGGTGGTGGAACAATTAGTGAGTACGCTACCCCATTTTGAGAACTTTCTGCTATGTGCTCTTTTCATGCCCAGGAAGGTTCCCTGCAGGAGCAGTTCATAGCGGGTCTATCGCCTCAGTGCTTGCTTGAGCGGTTTCTTCTGGCCAGTGTCCTTTCTCTTGTTAACTAGAGCAGTATTCATGGCAACGCAGTTTGAGCAGGCAACCAACGACCTCCAAAAATTTGGCCATGCAGAAGTTCAGCGTGTAAATACTCGTGAAATTACGCCAACACGAGCACCCTATTCAGTTGGCTGCTCGAAGCGTTCACGCAGCCACCAGTCAGCTTTTTACCGCTGCGGTTCGTCCCAGGGCAATGCTGCCTCCTTTCGTTTTCCCTACAAAAAACAAGCGTTGTCATCATTGCGGAATCATGGCTCCCTTCACTCAGTTTGCAACAAACAAAACGCCGTCCCTGTTCGTGAGCTAGAAAACGAAAATTCAACCACCGAGGAAGTTTTGAGCATTCTGGCTGTGACGACGTCCGCTCGCCCTGCAATTTACGTTACCGTGTTAACTGTTCGGACGGATACAACTTTCCTGGCAAATTCGCGATCATGAGTTTCCATCCTAGCACGTGGTCTTTTTAGGCAGCAGGTCAAAGGACAGGCGCTTGCGACCCTTAGAGTTGAGCTAGTAGACTATCCAAAGTGCCAATTCCAGCCAGTTGTTGTTTCTTCGAACACGTCACAAGGATTGCACAACATGTCTTCTTTTCTGTGTTGTGGAACAAGGCACCTCACTCTTGGGCGTTGACGCCATCAAGGCGCTTTGTCTGCAGATTGATAGCTCATCGCTCCGGTGTCTTGAAACGGCTGCGCTAACTACTAGTTCTCGAAAGCAGCAGACCTGTAACCAGAAAAAGTCCCAGCAGCCATTTAAACTTCCAACGAAGTTTGTTCAAGAGCTTGGAACTTGATTACCTATTTTTTTTTTCTTTCAGATATTACCCGCTGCGCCTTGTTGGCATTATAGCGCCTGGCAGAAAAACCGATAAAATGAATCCTAATTATTGCGACCAAGCAAATCTGGTGGTAACAAATTGCGTTCAGAAACCGTTTTTCGGAAAAAAAGAATTTTGAAAAAGATCGCTCCTGGGTTTGTATGGCGGAACTTTAAATTTGCGATCCGAACGGTAGGACTGATAATCCACTGGTTGTAGATAACTTGAATCATTTCTTCCCGTTTTCTTGTTATATGTTGAGTAAAACAGTGTAAGTCTAAGATTACATCTAAGAATTTTCGCGCACACAGTACGTCCGACAGAGAATTAGGCATACGTTGCCTACTACATTAAATAACTATGAGACAATAAATATTGACCTATCAAGGTTATCGAAGAAAGACATAATAAGTTTATTCACGCATTAAAATAAAAAAGAACTTTGTACTTGTACTTTTTGTTTTGTTGTGTCTAGTCATTGTATTATGTATGTATATTATGAGTACTTAGCCTTTCTATTTCATTCTTCCTTGCTACATCTCCTTGGAGAGGCGTGTTTGATTGTAATGTAATCTTGGATTCATTGTATGTCTGGTACAGTGCTTTTTATGAAGGTTTAGTAATGCTAAATGTGTTTCGTTTCCATTGCTGATGGGTGGCAACCTTTTCTTCGGCAACCTTTTTCGCCTTGTAAAGCTGCGAAATGAAGTTGCTTTGATTTATTGATTGATTGATTGAATGATTGATTGATTGATATACGCTCTTTCAAAGATTGCCACTTAATGTCGTTCTTCATGTCTCGAGAACTTTCAGATCAATCATGCTCCCCCAGAACAAATCTGGCTACAATAGACTGAGTACGATCAAGTTCATCAATACGTACCTTGCGAAACGGATCTCACAGACGAGAGGCATATAGCTGTATAGGTCTGACATAGGCATGGTATGCGGGCTGTTTAACTTCTTTAGTCAAATGCTTAAGGTTTCTTGGTAGGAAGGCAAGGACGTTTCCTACCCTGCTAACAACACTGTTGATTTGTTCAGATCGTACCTCTTCTTCAGAAAACGTAACGCCCAAAACGTATTAATTCGTGAACGTACTGACGCTTTTGGTGAAGCTCACGTAAACACACGTGTTGCTGTTTAGTACCACGCCTACATTTTTACACCATACCTCTACTTGATTGAAATCTTCCTGAAATTTTGTGGGATCCGCTTGGTCAGTGAAATGAGCACACAAAATACAATCGTCAACAAACACTCTAATGTTACTGTTGATTACATCAGAAATATCATTTATAAACACAAGGAAGAGAAGTGGGTCCAGTACAGAACCCTGGGGGACCCCTCAAGTGACAGAAACTAAACATGAACATGATCCACCTGATACCACCTTCTCTTTCCTTGATATTAAATAATACATATTCCATATGCAAGCGGCTTTGTCAATGCTTAAATTCTGCAACGTTTGTATAAAACCTCTACGTGATACCGTATCGAACGCTTTTTTGGAAATTCAAAACACAACAGTCTCTCATCTGTTGGCCAAAGCCGATGCGATATCATGATAAAATTCAATTATTGGACTTATACACGAAAATACTTTTCGAAATCTATGTTGTCAAGAATTAAAAGAAATCCTACTGAGGTGAGGTGATTCCTTAAGGCCGAATACAGAAGATGTTCAAGTAGTTTGAAACAAACCGGTGTTAATGAAATAGGCCCGCAAGCGGGCCCGTCTGATTTAGTGCCACATTTAAAAATAGGTACAAGGTTACTAACCTTCCAGTCATTGGGAAGCCTTGCCTCATCTAACTATTCTTTATATATAATGGTTTTATTATTTCGATGAAACCCCATTTCTTATGTTGGTGAAGCAGTGAGTTATAGATACAAGAGAACACACTTAAGGGCGCATATTTCTCTAGTGTGTGGTAGTCAATAAATAAAATTGAATACACATGTAAAAAGAACTCACATAACAAATCTTTTTTTATTGTAATCTTCAAGTGGCTGGTTGTTATAAGTCATATTTCATGAGGTGTCCCCACTTTATTATTCGCTCCGAAGTCTGGTTGTTGGAGCCGTCGCCATGTGCCGCGCAAAAAGAAATTACAAATTCGGTTTCGAACTCAACAAATCGCTTTGTGTATTTTATACACAAAATGAAAGGGATCGATCAGTGTTCACTCGGTGCTATACCACTAACGTTTACATTTAACTTATTTTGCTCTCTTTTGCTATTCAGCTGACGTACTCCTTTGAGATCCAGTTTGGGTTATGACTGTCACAGCGCTAAAAACCGGAAATATTAGCTCTATTCTCTTACCTCAAGTGCTTCAATTTGTTTTCCAGGCCATCACTTCTTCATGACACCAGAAAGGTGCCAGAATTGGCCACTGGCGTTTCTTTTCAGAGAGAAGCCTGCTTTGGATCTTCCCTCTACTTTTGAGGCCGTGGCGGCGAGCCGCTGCCCTGCCTGGTAGACACAAGCCTATTACCTAACATCCTGCTACATTAGGCACTAGGTCTTTTCGAGTATAGACAAGCCCACTACCCTACTACGGACTGGACCCCTTGAACTTGCTATGCAGACTCATTCTCATTACCCACCATAGAACTACCTACTACACCAATAGGAATTTCCGAGTAGACACATCACCATTACCCGCTACCACTTTTTTATAACTGCGCGAACAAACGACCACAGAGAGAGCGCACAAGGACAGGTGCAGTTATAAAGCTTTTTGCTAATATGCACCAGTTCGCCCAAATCGTTCTTCCACGCCACCACACAACTTCGTTTCTCTCTAGGTCCTTCCAAGTACGCAAACATCAATTACTCACTGCCACAGCATTCGCTAAGCCCTAGGTCTTGGTGACGTTGCAGCTCGAGGCGGTGTTGGGGCCAGGGATCCATCAAGCCTATCGACAAGTGCATCCGCAAATAGGAATGAAGGAAAAAGGGTTTATTTTACATTGCATGCATTGGTTGCAGATATGGGGCCCTATAACGTAAAACTATTCCAATATGTTTCTATTCCAATCTGCTGACGTCAAACTTGCGTAACCACCAACGCAAGCACTCGGTGGTCACCCGCAGGGTTGTCTGAACAGACCAATCAAACGCTCTCCTCATTCATAGGAGGTCCCTTTTGTTTGCTTGAAAAACGAATAACATTGCCTACACTGAGCGGCTTGTCGCATCTAATTGGCTGTCAAGAGGCGAGGAGAACGCGCAAGTGGAGAGGGATTCAATGGGGCCGAGCCACTGCACTGAAAGTCGATAACCGTATGAAAAGGGTAGTGCCGGCGTCTACGGTTGGTCGGCTTTCCTTTATTTAGCTTGCGGTGGCTGGTCGAAAATCGCGGCGGCATGTAACGGAAGCTCAAGAATGACGCTAAAACGGACCCTCGGCAAGGAAGAGTTGGCAGAATGAGGGGGTAAACGTGCCGAAAGTGCTCGGAAACGTTACACGGCCACGCAAGAAGTTTTATTATACGCAGATACACCCATGCTCTCCGGCAGGTGCGAGTAGCCAGCGTCTGAGCGATCGGCGGCAGCCATCTCCTATTCCTTTCGGAACGGGGCAGACTGCGGCTATTCCGAAGAAAATTCAGTTTGGTTCGGCATATTAATGCATCTTTATTGCGTACACGTCACTTTGACGCGGTGAGTTCTTTCGGTTTTGTGACGTCGCGTGACAGGCAAGTGATGTGGGTGCAGGCCGAAAACATTTTCCCAATAGCCGAGGGCTAATGGCGAAAAGGGGTCGGATCAGAAATAACTGTTTTTCTTTTTTCGGTCAAATCATGCATAATTGGTGTGTAAACATCATATTAGATGGGGAGGTATCGTGGTTTTCGTGACGTCGCGTGACAGACAGGTGTAGTGGGAGTGGTCGAAAAAAGTTTTTGACCAATCATGGAGGGCTGATAGCGGAATTGGAATAGAAAAGTTTGGAATAGTTTTACGTTACAGCGCCCATGGAATCGCATTCCATGGCGAAGCATGTTAACTTTACATCTCGCATCAGGACACGTCAGCCCCATCGAATCAAAGGTCTCCACATTTAATACCGTCGTCTTCCCTAGGTACCTACACTAGAGAATCGAATTACTGTATCGCGGCGAACATAACGGTGAACTGCACCTCCACGGCGGGTCGGCCCAGCATTGCACTATCTTCGGTATCGGCGCACGTATGGGGAGTGCTTAATGCCTGCTTCACCTCAGCCGTGGGTCGGCCCGGAATTGAACTACTTTCGGGATTTTGTGTTTACACATGGACGAGATCCTGGAGGAACTAGCACTAAATAGCTTCGATGTAAAAAAACTTCTATTTAACGTGACGGTTATAAATTACTGCAAACAATACGGGTGAGTCTGCCTTCGTGTCAGATTCCTGAAACGGGTGGTACAACTTAACGCATGGCGCCCTTGAATACTTGTAGCACATCCGCAGTGGTCACTCCGATCTGAGAATGCAAATATTGCGCGCAGTGTAATCAGAACAGCGTCAGTAAAGGTGACGACGCACCGTTCAGCACTTTAAGACACCACCGTGTTTTCTGTAGCGAAGCAATTGACATTGAGGACGTTAACCAAGCTGAGGTGGTCTTCTGATAATTTCATGTATTCCCACCTGGCAACGCACATGTTAAACCAACCCCAACATTAGCTTGCCACCAGTATCTTCTTAGAGATTTTGTTCCGAATACCCTTAAAAAAGCATTCAAAGGATGAACAGCGCTTAGACATTAAATATTTTATTTATTTCTTGGAACTAGTCTAACGAGGTTCACATGTCTATACTGCTTCTCTTTTACTCTTGACGCCGTCGAAAATTTTTTGGCAAAAGGAGCAAATACAACGTATGGCCCTCTTGATGCGGTAGTTGTTCTTTTTTCGGAAATCTGCATTTGTGGGTGTTGTCGGTCATTTACAGTTGAGGAACTGATTTTGGTAGAGATACTCTGAATAGAATCCTCATTAGGTGTTCGCTCTGTGCTGTTGTTTTCTTCATTTCTTGGAATCCAGATCAGCGGCAGTGGTGCCCAGCATGTGCCTTCCACGCAGCGGCCCGATTTTCCGGGATCTGACTGAAGAATTGAACACGAAATGATAATGTTACCACCGGTGCTTCGTCAGGCAAACTAAACAATAGACACCTCTATAGCTACATCCTAAGGTATTTGTCTGCTTTGGCAGAATATACACGGCATGCATAGTGGGAGGTCACCTAGGCATCGTATTCGTCATTGTTACGATAAGAAGCAGAAATGTTTTGCTGTATCGAGGACGAGTGATTTTTAAAAGAGAATTTTCTAATATTCTGCTATTCGCTTCTAAGTTGAGGGATTAATACCGCTGCATATAGCATGTAGCTCTCTATATGAATCCTAAAGGCGTGTTTTCAAACGCTAGTACAGAACTGTGAAATGTATTTGCAAATTCCATTTCAATTTATCCTCTAAATAAAGTGTACGGTTCTCACAGAAAGTAAAACGACAACGTCGCTTTCTTTTTCCACGCCCACATTGCGGCTCTGGCGATATGTTGCGTCGCTTTCACGCCACAAAGTTCCTATCAATTGGAAAATGTTGGTCATGATGTATACCTGCTTATTTTGATGGAAAACGATGTTTCTATTGGTAAATAATAAAAAGAATTGAGCCGACCGTCTGAGATTAGGCGGGAAAGAGCGGACATGGTTAGTCAATATAAAGTTCACGTCTGCACTTGTATTCTATTTTCGTGTCGTTTCGCATGGTACGGTACAAAAGTGTACGCCCGTTTGGAAATCGTCCGTGCCTTCTTTCGTTTTCTATGCCGTTGTCAAGCATCTGCCATGAGAAAGGTTGCCCTACCTGTGATTAGATGAGTGCAACCAGCTAATAGATTTTTTGTTTATTACCTTGAGCGTCGCTTCTTCATGCGATAGGGTAATCTCACCACAGTGTGAACTAAGTGTAAAAGTAGAATTCAATGAGCACCCCTCAGTTACACAAACTTTATCCAACGTACATATGGAGCAATGACGACAAACGTGACGGATGAAAATGCAAATTTTCGCCTGAACCATGTCTGAACCATGCCTCAACCATGCCTGAACAATGCCTGAGCCATGCCTGAACCATGCTTTAACTATGCCTGAACCATGCCTGAACAATGCCTGAAGAACAGGGCCGTCTTACCCTGTTCTTGAGGCATGTTTTCGTTGCTCTTGTGCTAATGTCGCTACCAACACAACGCGACTGCCAACCTACTCCACAACAATATCGAGTGCTTACCCTGCATGGAAGCCAATTCTGCTCCTGGACCATAAATACAACTTCGCCTTCTTTGCACCTAAAGGCGCAGTCTGAAACAGGGTGGCCTCCCTGATAGGTGAGAAAATGTGATCTAGTTATTCAGCAGTGCATTAATTATCCAGCATGCATTGCGAATAGCACAGCGTACTATTCTATTAATTCAGAGCAGTAATGAGCTCGTAAACAGAATTTTCACGATGTGGCTAACTCAGTGTTCCGTGATACTTCTTTCATAATGGATCCAATGGGCAACTCCTACATGAAGAATTTTGTAAATAAATTTTATGTAACCGATCAAATTAATTTTTTTTAATATATGATCCTGTTTCAGTTTCAGTTTCAGTTTATTCTTCATTCAAAAAAGATGAGTGTGTAACCAATAGTATGTAGACGAGGGTTCCAATGTCAATGACTGCAACGGGTCCCTCGGTTCTAAAAAGAAAAAGAAAAGATGCGTACAAAACGTGGGCTAAAGCAGCAAAGAATAACAAAAGTACAAGGAAAAGAAATGAATGCGCGTAATGCAATACATTGGCAAGAGAAAGCACACAAAACAGTGCATATATCAAAAAGCATAATTATACAGAGAACATGTTATAGGACATGAAACTATTAACAAAAAGAAATAAGACATGTTAACTCATGTTTGAATACATTCAAAGATGACGTTAATTTATGTGAATGGGGTAGGTCATTCCATATCTTTAATGCTGAAAACGAGGATGCCAGTTTTCCATAGTTTCTGTTACATTTAGGTAGTAAAAAGTTGTAAATATGCGCAAACCTGGGGTGGTTGGTATTAGTGAGAAATTTGTAGTCCGCACAACATAAGGAAGCTGTTCGTTAAGTAATTTAAAAAAAGAGAATACTTAGATGATACTTAAACAAGCCAGGTACAGGTAGTATAAAGTTCGCCTGAAGTCGCGGTATTTTGGATCCACTTCTTCCATAGTGGATCGAAATAGACAAATCCTACATAAAGAATTTTGTAAATAAATTTTATGTAACCGATTAAATTTCTTTATTAATCGATGATTTTTAGCATGTGGGAATTATGTTGGGCATCCTTCTTTGTTGTTTGATTTTTTTCATAAATAAATTTACGTTTGCCGTCGAACAGAGAGAGACACAAGAAAGAACGACAGGGATAATAACTACTCTCTAATTTCCTTAACTTCCCCGCACGTGGACGAAGAAAATGACGAAAATAAGTTGATAAGAAGGCGGAGTGAAAATCATTCGGCGCGAACCCGCAGACGAATGTTCGCGCAAAAGTGTTATTTTGGTCCTGCTGCCTTCAAAAAGCGTTTTACTGCGGTGGTGGCATTCTGCAATAATAGATGGTTGCGCCCAAGGTCGCAGAATCTTGTCACGTCCGCGATTGTTTCGTGTGGCGCTGTTGGCCATCAGATAAATACTAAATCAGCGTTAGTGAATGCGATGACAAAACACTGGCGGCACGCCAAAGTTGTTTCGCTACGGGACAGCCCAGGTGGCAGGCAAAGTAGCTTGTCATTGTCCAGTGAACATTATCACGAGAAGCTAAACTCCGGCGAATTATAATGCCACAATGTAATTCTACGTGCAAGTAAATGAGACTGAATTAAAAAAAACGGCTAGTAACGGGACGAAACAAAACGCCAGTTATTCAGCAGCTTGAGGACCACTGGCTCGGCTGTTTTTGACATGAGCAGCGAGCTATATTGAGAAATAATCACGAAGGCCTCATTATTCTCTGCTCGCCCAACTTTTGTACCCACCTCCGATATAACGTCCACAATAAGGAGCGCGTTAGACGAGACGCGTGCTCACTCGCCTTCCCCTCCTTTCTAACCGAACACCAGTCGATCGGAAAGACGCCCCTCTTCGGCTCACGTTCTCATGCTTTCCGTCGCACCTTGCACGTACGGCGGCGCGGAGGGCAAATGGATCTTATCGCACTTCTACTTCACACGGAACTAACTTCACGGCGACGGTGACTGCGGAAGTTCGCCTTGAGAGTCCCTACAATTCTTATCGCCATAAAACTATTTACCGAAGGTTTCCGTATGCACGCAAGGATTTATTCTCGTTTTTCTCAAGCACAATTTTCCACATTCGCAACATTGGCGTAATCTTTCGCGTTAGCACCAAGTTAGCACAGTGAGATCGGCTATGGTTTACTTACGGGAAATTGCTCCTCCATGACGAGGCGTGCGTCGCTGAAGACGCCGGGATGCGGTGATCGCTAAGGTGATTACTATTAGACGATGTTATGAGACGGTGCGTTTAGGCGGTTACCTTGTTCAATGCTATAGACAAAGCGAGTGCCACGACGCTGTCATTTTACTTTCAACTTGACCTTATAAATGAAAATGCGTGCTGTTGCTTTGTGAGCGTATAAGGGGTTCCAGCAAGTACGGACGCGAGCACAAATAAGAAGAAACAGACAGGACTGCGCTGGAGCTACAACTGAAGTTTATTAGGACTCCCGGGACCTCAGGTTCAAGTTCAAACTTTACAGTGAAAACTTGATCACATTTCTTGATTTGGAACTAAATTTAAAGTGAGAGTCGTGTGTGCTGGCGTTATTGCCCTAGATAGAAGAAAGCACTCCTCCCGTATGAATCGTCCCATTCCAAATTAATAAAACGTGGCATAGTTTCCTTGTGCTTGACGAATGCTCGTAACAAGAGTTGCATCCACTCATTGCAGGAGTGTTTTGAAGCCCAGAAGGCGAGGTTAATATTGGCAGGGTACCAGGTCTCACTTTTTATGGCTGTGGCTGAAGCTGTGTTTAGAAAGTTGACAAAAAAGAAACCCCTGGAAACCGCTGACGACAATGAATCTTCAAAAAGAAAAGGAAAGGTCGTAGTGACACCGCATTTGCATTGCTTGTCTCATAATCTTAAGAGGGTGGCCACTAGGAATGGCGTCACACTAGTGTTTTCGGCGCCGAGGAAACTGGTTAGGTTGTGCAAAAGCATCAAAGGAGAGAAGACAGATGCGACTAGTGGCTGTGGAAAAAAGCACACCACTTCTTTTCGCAAAACGTGTCCATCTTCGATCGCATATCACATACCTCTCTCATGCGGACTGTCCTATATTGGCCAGACAGGTTGTTGTATTAATCACTGTTTGCTACCTACATATACGGGAGGGAACTTGCCGTTGCATTGCAGAAAGCACGATTGCTGACAGTTTTTGATAGTGTATCGGTTGTGGGGAGAGAGCGCAGTAAACTAGAAAGAGAAATAAGCCAAGCATTCCACATCAAAAATATGAACGCGCATACGTGCGTGAGTGAACCTTCGGTCTATATCAATAATAAATAACCTCAATTTTTAAATTTATCGTGTTAATTCAAGTGTTCTTGCCCTTGTCGTGAAGGGGTGTAACTTGGCTTTTGTGTATGTGTACACATTTTGTTGATATTTGACTATAAACTTTGATATTGCTCTTGGGTGAATACGCATGCGTGGCGGAGATTTGTGGAATGTATTCCCAGTCAACTTCAGTTGCAAGTCCAGTGCTGTGCTGTTCGTTTCTACTTACTTGTGCTCGCGTCCATACTTGCTGAAACCCCTTATACGTTCACCGTGCACCAAGTGGCCCAGCAAACCATTCTACTAACCGTGCTTATCTATCTTTCGTTGCACCCGAGTGGCCACACATCTGCCTGATTTTATAGCAAATTATTTAATGAAGGAGAGTGAGGGGCTGAACAGAAAGTTTATCTTATTCGAGTTTATTGAGGATCAAGGAGTTGGGTTTCAGGACTACACTGGCTATTGCGCCTCGCGGAGTCTGGTCGAGCAGAGCCTCTTGGTTCT
This sequence comes from Dermacentor andersoni, assembly GCF_023375885.2. NCBI lineage: Eukaryota > Metazoa > Arthropoda > Arachnida > Ixodida > Ixodidae > Dermacentor > Dermacentor andersoni. The sequence goes on from NC_092816.1 coordinate 143,918,369, forward strand.
CCCGATACTTGCTAACAGGCCGTGCCTCACACTGCCTTTCAAGGTTGCTTTCTTTTCACAAAGGTGAATTGAGTTTTGGTGGCCGTGTCTGCCACATTCATGTTATGTGGACTTGAGTTAACGGTACCAGGCACCACGGTCACGTGCCCGCCTACAATGAAGAGTGAGTGTTGCTCAAAACGTGTAGATTTACGAAAGTGCTTTTTTGTAATCGACACCAATCCCCAACGTGCTTCCTGGCTTATTGCGGGTGTGGATGACACTAGAATTCTCGTTCTTCCCTTTCATGTTCCAGGATGTCGCGCGGAACAGACGGGGGTTCTACCCGGGCGAAGTCATGACTCGTATGGTGCATTCGCAGGCTAGGCAATCCACTCACTTGCTTCCCTCTAGTTCTGTGTGCACGGAACACCATGTTATTTTGCGATAGCAGGCGACCCACACTCGTAAGATTCTGAATACGACCTTGGGCAGCGTCTCAGAGATAAAAAGGCGGCACGGCGCTTGCGAGCCTTTGAGCACCGTGGCCGAAATGTTTTTTATGTTCAGCGTTTTGGATTGCAAGTGCCATGGCTTCCGCCTAAGTGACGGATTTCGCTGACTAAGGCTGGTGTAATGGCGTTTATGTGCGTTGCAACAATGGTGTATGTTCCCGTCTTTGTTTGCACGCGTCTGTGTAGTAGACATTGGAGTTTGCAAAACTTTTTTAAGTGCGATGGCTTTCGCTTTACTTCTGCCTGCGTGGCGCATATCGCTTTTCTTGGAATCGGGGATTCGCGGATGTGGTACATATTGTCCCGGGGCAGAATCACCGTTTTCTCTACATTAAGGCGGGGAGGGGGTGATCTGAAGAGTGATCTGCCCTGAGGTGTTGTATTCAGTCTTTTTATCTGTGCTATTACAACGGCGGCAGCGTGCTCCTCAAAAGTATTGTATACACCGATACTCTCGAATCGTTTCGTACATGGGCGATAGGGAAGGATAAGACAGACCTATATACTGTTCTGATAAGTGCATCGATCTCTGTTACCTCCATTTTAGTGATTAATTTGAAGAGGAGACTGTATGTGATTCGGCTTATGGCCAAATCATGCTCTAATCTTAGCGTTTCCCCATCCGTAAGTCCACGGCGGCGTTTGGTGACGTGGTGTATCATATTTGCCACGCTTCGTGTGGCTCTCTTTAGGTTTGCTAGGATGTGCTTTACGCTTCCATTACCATTTAACCGAAAACCCCAGTATCCGAAGTTTCGTTAACTATCTTGTCGACTTCCGTAAATCTTCAGCTCTGTCTTCAAGGCGGAAGCTTTCGTATTGTATTTTGTACGTACATGGATGTACTCCGATTTGTCCGGTACAAATTCTATGATCACCTTTCACAGGATTCCATTACCTCATAGATTGCTCTGTGAGGCGCCTCGTGTTTGTCACCCGACCAGCCTCGGTGTGCACACAGCTTGATGCCATCTGCGTAAATTGCACAAGCAATTGCTTGTGCAATTGCTTGAGCTACACGCCTTACTGCTAATTCCAGGGCGAGTTTCTTCATTCTTATAGTGAAAAGCACAGGGGAGAGGATAGATCTCTAGGGAGTGCCACGATTTGGAAGGTACAAAATATCTGACAATGGGGATTCCATGCCAATAGCTCTGCGGTTCTCCAGGAAAGTACGCGCACATATTGGTAGGTTCTCCTTCCGCAGCTAACGCTTTTCAGTTCCCTTATGATTATTATATATGAGACTGTGTCAAAGGCTCCCTCGCGCTAATAGCCAGCACTATCCCATTCTAGGTGTGGAGGGTGGAGGATTATTTCCTGATGCATCCGGAAAACATCCTGCGCAGATACATGCGAGCTGAAGCCAAACAAGGTATCAAGGAATAAGCTGTGTTCTTTTTTTACATATTCTTACAGTCCGGCATTATTTACTATTTAGAATCGATATTACCCAGTGCGAAAGTTAGGAAGAAGAGCCAAAGATTTTTAGGTCACTCGGCTTGGCCTAGCTAAGGAATGAGGATGATCTTCCCCTCTTTCCAATCACCAGCGTCCTCTCCATCTTCCGCCCCAGCCGGTTGATTGAAGAAATGTGTTAGTTCTTTAAGTGTTCCGACTTTGAATCATTGCTTTTGTGATTTTATCTACTCCCGGTGTCATATTCGTTTTGAAGGAATGCTCCGCCGCGAAGGGATTTGCTGTCGTAATGGGTGTGTCCAATTCTTGATGTTCAACTCAGTCGTATTTGTTTCACCTGTGCGCTTATTTCCGTGCCTACGTAAATCCTCTTTAGCTCTTTCATCAGTTCAGCGGTATTGCCTTCTTATTTGTTTTTAACTATCTTTAGTGCTTTGTTGTCGTCTGCAGGGCACATCATACGTCCATGGATGGCGCATGTTTTCTTTGTACCTAATGTGCCTTTGAGTGAGTCGCAAAAATTACACGATTTGCTTTCGTTCAGCTCTCCTGCGTTGGTGTTCGGCTCTCGCGCTAGCTGAGCTGTTGTATTCCTAATGAAATAGTCCTTAAATTTTCTGAACAACTTTCACAGCAGCGAGAAAAGCACTGCGTTATGCCCTTAGAATTCTTTACATGTGTTACTTCTTGTCAAATAGAATCGCTTCGTTCCGTACATTTCCTTATGCCCTACAGGTGACGAAAACGTGGAAGAGGCACAGGCACGATAGGAAACTCAATGAGGTAGAGGATATGGAAAACTATCCGGGTAGTATGCGCGCAGCTTAAAGCGCTCCAACGGCAACCATCAAGAAAAACAGCTCCTGTGGCAAACGTTTTCCAGAAAGGGCACTATTAGTGCTTTCGCTTTGAGCTTTTTAGATTCTTAGATTCCAACATCCTCTATTTTCCTGGAAAAGCAACCTGCCTTCTTGCATTAGGCAAAGCAGAATACTGCAAGAGCTAATTTTCCAAAAGTATGTAAATACTTTTGGAAAAAGTATTTACATACTTTTTTACATACTTTACATACTCTTGCTTCGCGGCAATGCAACAATATGTTCCATCCCTTTAAGATTGTTCAATACTTTTTTTCCTTCAGCGATAGATGCAAAAAAGAGAGATTCAATCCCGTTTTATCTGCCTGATAGTCCTGTCGACTGCTAGTGAAATATTGTGAAGTTTAGCGTTGCAGTATGCTTGCAAGTTGGTGTTATCATGACTCAGGCCTGTGCGCCATCCACAGATTTTGCCTGCTTTGAGGCATTGCACCCACACGAGTTGTGGAATTCGTGAGGATAAATGTAGCAATTCATAGCTAGGGCGAACCCTGCGCGATACTGTAGTTGATTCGTTTTATCGTTCAGTGAAGCAAAACAATTTCAGAAAGATATAGAATGGTAACGAACAGTTACCCATTTGCTGCACGTCATTACACGGGGGAATTATACCTATTCTTACATCGGTGAAAATTGATGCATCATATGTGGTTCAAGAAAGGCGAGAACAATTTTGATCAGCGGCCATTGTTGTGAAGTGCTCTACAGCGTGAATCCTTTCACTAGGCAAATGACTTCTAGGGAAGCGGTAATTATCGACTGCTGGGCATCACGACCTCATAATAATACGACAAAAATAAGGGCGACTGTGAAGAAGCGAATGCAACCTTCCGGCATTACATCAGCTTATTCTTACGCTAAACATACTAGCTGCTACTCTGCATAAGGCCAACGTTAAATCGCCATCTAAATGACACCACACATACGCTTTATTCGGAAACTTACAGTGAATTGGAAAACAATTTATGGATGTCTCTTCTTAAATAAACAGAGTACTTCTATGGAAGGACAAACGTTGAATCCAAACAAATTTCCGGATTTTCTTGCCAAAACTGTTTCCAGCGTTTCTTGGTGATGTCAAAGGCACGATAGAGTTTCCTGTGCTTGGAGCGTGCCTTGAATTGAACCGGATTTAAAACAATACTACCATTATTTGCTATACTTATTTATAATATATGACCTCTATTGCATTTATGAAGAAACTCCCTAAAGAGCTACAGTTTCTCAAGACAGGATTGAAATATCTCCATTTGCGGCGAACAGCCTAATGCTTTTTTCTATGAAAGGGTTAAGTGTGAATAAAATTCTGTACGACCTCACCAGAAGTGCTTTATACAGGGGTGAATAAAAGCGAATGAGCAGCTTTTGTGGCCATAGCGAATATTTCACACCAGCTTCACACTTTTCCCATTATGACTTCGGTCCTTTGTGTCGAACGTATTACCTTCAACGCCTGTGGCTTACTGATTGCGTAGAGCGTAGTATTTGTCGTTGCCGAGCTGCTGGAGGCTAGAAATTTCCAACATGGGCTAATTTGAAGTCAAACCGCAGCAACTAATGCAGTAAATTCACAGGCCCACAAAGATAACAATTTTTTCACGCCTAATCACCTGTATTCGTATAGCAACGGGCGTAAAATTTAAGGTTTTCAAAGAAAAAAACTGTAGCGCACTACTGTGTAGTGCCCACGAGCGGCTGACCACTCCGGTGGGCATAGGCGATGCCAGGTACTGGCCTCAGCATCCCAGATAACCCGCTCAAGAGTGCGTGCGGTCTAATTGACATGCCAACGTGCATGTCTACTGCAATGCTAATGCTACTAGCATGCATTGCCTATGGCGAGCGGCAATTTTAGTGAGTACGTTCGTTTCCCTCGGCGAGCACATACACCGAGGACGCTGTCTCACAGTGCGTGGCTATGAAACTGTCGCGTGGTCGTGTAACGCGTGCCATTTCTACGTACGCTACTATCTTAAGCTGCTTTGCGAAAAGCATGTATGGTTAGGCGAAGGTGCTTATCGACGTCACCACTCACCACAAGCTAGCCAAGGTTGCTTCAAACAGTCTGGAAGCTTATAGTAAAAATCGGTTTAAAACCACATCAATGAACGTGGTTATGGGAGCTGCGAGTGAAGTGCGGTTATGCGAAAAGCTAGAAACCATTGCTAAACAAAAGATACTTTGGGAACAAAACAATTATTTCAACTATTCAATATAAAATTTCTAATCGGTATTATTTAGGTGTGGTGTTTCAGGAAAGAAAATGCAACTGTGTTTCACTTTATCATTAACATAATAAATTGCGGCAGATCAAGTGCTCCTTTTCCGGACCTACATAAGAGAAGCTTGATAAAATGGGGGGGGGGGGGGGATTTGTCAACATCTCGTGTGTTCGCTAGGAAGCACGTTAAACGAAATGAATAACACGAAGGCAACCTAAGAAATAGGTTAAGAATATTTTAAGAGGTGCCGGCTCCTGTGTCGAAGCCCTGTTAAAAAAAAAAAAAAACATTTAAACGCCTTTAACGTATCCGAATTTTTTTAGTTTTCGCTGTTTCTTTCGCTCAACAATAATGTTTTGTTTAAGGGCATAGAGAGTGCCGGGCAACCTGCTTTAGTTTCAGTGTTATTGCATTGCCAGTGCAACGTCATACCAAAGGCTTTCGCCCAAACCACACAATCCAGGATGGCAGCTATCCAAACGTGGCCTCTTTGCACGGTGATCAGGTGCGCAAGCATGCACACTCACGCACCCGGGCTACTCGAAAAGCTATTTCGCGTTGACACAATGGGAGCGTACCCGAGATTGTGACCTAATGCTTAGAGCCTCGGAATGCTCAGCCGCTAGATTGAGGATCGACTCCGTCAACGGGCACGTAATTTAATTTGTTTGTGAAGCTCGGCAAAGCCAACAAAATGAATGTCGCACTACAATTAACAAAATTGACGCTACCATTGTTTAATAGATACGTCGGCGCAGTAGGTTTTCGTTCCGTCGGAAGTGTCCCACCGTCACACAGCCTATGATCCGCCGATGAACCGCCATGTATTTAACGTGTGGGCTTTTGTGGAAGCTTCGCTACCAAGTGAAAATTCACCTTCGGAAATCGGTACGTTTCTGTACTTCAATTAGGCTGCCCATGCTTCTAGCACACAGTATCAGAAGCAACAGTCGTCACTCATGCATACGTGAACCGGCCGTGGCCGCGCTCTACACAGCAGTGAAGCGCACTGTACGAAACGCCTCCAAAGAAACTGCCTTGCCAAGACGAAACGCGTAGTGATTCAACAATTTTGTTCCGTTAGGCAGTGAATGTAAGTAGGACAACTTTCAGCGAACCAGGGAGAGGAAAGGAAGAGTGATTATCTTCCACAAAATACCACATTTGATTACTTTGTCAAGCTGGAGTAAATTATCTTTGTGGTATTAGGTAATTGTCCAGCATTCTTTTCAACCCAGTACAGCTTTACTGTGTAGCTGGCGTTTGACCCTTGCTAATTGATCCATTACGAAAATAATGTTTTCTAATCACTTTATTACCAGCGAGCTATCATGCGGTATATAATAGCGCCCTCGCAAGTGGAAAAGTACACGCCTACAGCTTTTTGTTAAGGGTAATTCAGTACTAATGAAGGATCGCACAGCTGATTGGATAAGGTGCGCAAGAAGAAAACGGGCATATGTAAGGTGTCAGTACTGCCATAAGACTCACTGTGTCGTTGCGTTTGTACTCCGAACACTTCACTGGTATTTCCTGGGTCTCTGCAACCAATATAAAAAGGAATAATCAACATTACATTGTAGCCGTGGATTTTACCGATGTTGTGTTACCCTGTTTTGCACATTTTGCCACTGTGGTCCTTCAGCTCAAAATTATGCGTTGTATTCAGTGGCTACAATTTTTACAACCAACTTCATATGACTACGCTTGCTTGTAAAGACAATTATAATATAAACAACGCCACATGCAAACCATTGCGCAGGCGAGTGTTCTATGCTGCATTGGGTACTGAAATATCACCCATAATGTAGTGAATATGAGAGCACCATGGGAGACAACACGTCTTCTTAAAGCTGACGGCCGAGTCTCTTGTAGGCAGCTTTTCTTTTATAACGGTAGGCCTTTCGCGAACTGCTATTTTCTTACGCCAGTGCACATACCTGTACTTTTATTCTGTGCAAGCTCGGTCGCAGACACTTCAGTGTAGGATCCAACGCACAGTCCATGAAAACAGACACCTTCCGATACGAAAGGCTAAAAAAAATACAAGACAATCTGCGATTAAGAAGAGGTCATAACAAAAGATTGCCGTGATAGGATCTCGTTGAATGGTCGCATACTCGGTCGATATCTCTGTGAAATCTTAGTAGAATTTAACGCATGTTTTTCTTCTCACGGACCAGAAAGAAAACCAATGAGGCATCGCTTCTGCCCGTCTGCATAATTGTAGCATAGTAAGCGTTCGCCGACAAACCAGCGTTAGTGGATCCAGGGTGCTTAAACTTGCATTAGTTAAATGTTTCTAATCTAACGGAAATTTGTAAAAGCTGCCAGCGCTATTAAACGGACAGAAATCATGGACATGAACAATGAGGGCTTCAAGTGGCCACGAGTAGAGAATAAAAATTGAAGTGACAAAAAATGTCGAGCTTTGTTGTCCAGCTCTTCCCAATTGTGGGATCACTATATTGCCATAAGCACTAAGCACGTGCTGGTGGGCGAGTTGGTTACGCATGTGGTTGCACGGGGAGACACATTGTTGTCTCGAGTATGCTTCCTTCGTCCGTTGTTTTATTTGGCGCCTTGGTTGTAATCATGCCATAAGCAGCAGAAATCTTTCTGTGAATGTCTGCTGTTGGCTTATCTCTTCAACCAATCAATTTATTTCAGTTTTATTACAATAGAACTGTGTTCAGAAAATTGTCTGAGCGATTTTTTCAGAAGCCTCACTAACCAAGAAAAAACTATGCTGGAAATGCCTGCACAACATTCATAACATCATTCATAACTGCTTAATACCACGTACATTGAACATTAGTAAAATTCGCATGCAATAGATTGAATAACACCGACATAAGAACATAAACAACCGTTATGTTGAGCACATAATGTTAGAAACGCGCATAATATGTCGCACGTCATGCTTGGCAGGAGATGGGGTAAAAGCCGAAATTTATAAAACGCAATAATTGGTCAGTTACTGCAGGATCAGTGGAAACCGGACAGAAAAGTAAACCAAATGTTGAAGGTTTATGGCAGTGCTCCCAATTCCTGACTAGCTGGCTGACTAAGAGGCTGACGCGCAATCTTGGCTTGTATATGGCAAACCGGACTTCTCTGTTTTAGTTAATGTAGTCCTTGGTTATCTATTATCATGTCGCAATAATGTCATACATATATCGACCATACTACATTCAAAGTCGAAATTTTTCATCGTAAGGATAACGGTAAATGTTGCAGTTGGCATTCTTATAGAAAATAGGACACATGGGCCCAATATTTCTAAAGTTTCGCGGTGCAACGAGCAGGACTATCTCACATTGCCAGGAATATGTTGCTTTGAAACAGCAAGGCTGCCACGGTGGGAGAACAAGTTATGTTTACTTACGGACTTGTTGCAGTGTGTTCCGTCCGGTTTGTTCCTTATTTCTTTCAGTCGCCCCCTTGCAATGTACCGGCAGGTTCGTGTGATTCTGCGGCCATTTTCGGGAACCTGCGAGAAAGTGAGTCCATAATTACGTGATATCACGGCAATATTTCTGTGATAATAAATTTACCCAAAATCAGCCAATATGCGCGATACTATCAGCTCTATGTATTATATCGCTTTCCATCCGGTGGTCTTTCCACATCGGATTTCTCTAATGTTCGGAGCGTTTCCAATGTTGTCGTCCATTGCATAGCGAAATAACCTTGTCTTATCACATTCCATGCCCGGCCCGAACAGTCTTTTACATTTCCGAATATATGCGAGCGCCAGCGATTACTGCAACATGTCTGGTGATTTATGTACGAATAGCGGATGAACTTGATCTGTAAACTATTTCCGAGTGGATGACAGATCACTGCGCTCGGCGCTGACGGTAAGATTTGAGCGCTACTTCTTTTTTACATACATAACTTAATCAAATATCACATTTTTAGCTCACTTTTTGGAAGTTTTTATTCCTTAACATCACTACAGCATGAAATATAAAGGTAAGGTGGCGAATAAAAGCAACGAGGAAGTTACGTGCTGCAGCGGTGCTCTTTTTGAAGAAATGAAAGAAAAAGTGCGGAATAATATCACTAATTCCAGAGCACCATTTTGTCTTTCGCGTCTGAAAATTCAAGAATTGAAACCGTGGTTGTGCTTTATCTCTGAATATTTTTTTGCGAGATAGGTTTTTTCATTAGTCCTATTCATGTTTTGTGGCCATATTTTCACGCTGGAACACTTTAACTCACCATTTGGAATATTGGCCAGCGTCGTCCCTTCAACTCAAGTGCTGGCCTACTCCAGCCTGTGTGCAAAAAGGAAGACTAATTAGACAGCCGCAACTATACATCACAACCTGCCAGAAATAAAAGCCTGCCGTGAAAAAAAAAAATTGTAAAGACGGGAGCAAGTACTAATATTGCGACAGAAACGTGTTCATTCGGAAACCTACCAATTGTACATTATTTTAAATTTAATGACGCTGCCTCCGAGTTAAAGGCTTAGAATCCTTACGAACAAGGACATTGAATTGCCCCTTTAAATTCTGCTGCTGTGCTGAAAATCGTGAAGAACTGAAGTGGCGTTGGCGCGATTTCGGTGGTCCAAGCTCGGAGAGATTTTCTTTTGGGGCCGCTTACATTGGTATGCTAACTTTTTTAATTATGTTCTTGTCTATATTTTCACGTGTTCTTATTAATCCTTCCCAGTGACAGTCTTTCAGCGGCTGACTAATGTCCATAGTTATTGCCCAACGCAAGGCGCCTCTTTCTCTATCGGAAGCTTCTCAAATGTTATCACTCGTTCGATCTGTTGCTTATGTTGCCGCCTGTCTGTGCGTATTCAGATTACGTGCATTATGAACATAGCGGGCTGCTTTCTAGAATTCATGCGAGCACCAGCAATTGCACTGGAGTGTTCAATGAGTGATATATGAACGGCCGACGAGTCGGATCCGCATGCAAGGCATCGAAGATTGACGAATCTGCTCGTCACCCCCGTTGTGCTGAGTGCTGCTTGTTTCGCTATAGATGCTGGTTCGGCCAATTAACACTGAGCTCCGCGACGTGTATGGTGCCAATGTATTTGTTTGCCGAAACTGAAACGTGACAATAATCAAGTTTAGCGTACAAACTAAACAGTGATACCACACGTCCATGATACGTTTATGCAATACCGCACCACATCTTTTGCGTGAATTTTTCGGCGTATTATAGACAGAGTGTATTTGCAAACACGTGCCACGCCTAAAAAATGTTTATATGTTCGTCATTACAATGCAACCAACTTAGTACTGATCCCTGTCCTCACGACCAAATCCAGGTAATTTTTCACCATGAGTTCAGGAAATTCTTGAGCATTGTATAAGCTAACCAACTCTTAAAATATTTGCGTAAAAGCAACATCTCCAAAGCAGAAGTTGTGAAGCTTATAGAGAAATATCCAAATAATTTATTTCCGTTTTGGTATCTTTCGTGCTTTTGTTTTTTTTCTGGCTGGGAAGAAAACGTGCTTTATTTGGAGAAGTGTCAGGTGATTAGGTACTTGCGCGATAAGACATTAGGGCCTTCAATCATGCTAGCAGGGAATCATCGATGCCGAGCGCGAACCGAAGGCGCGAACAAGCCTTAAGCAACGGAACTGGATCGAATATGCTTGTTTCGGCTTCCGCTATTGTGGAAATATATTGTCTGTTGAAGCAAACAGAGCACTCAAATAAGCTTTAAATAACGCGTGGCTTAATTCTTGAAGCTGCGTGAGCGCTTTTCAGGTCAGAGGCAGCGTAAACAGCGAAGAGGGTTTGGCGATAGATGGGGACGTATCAGAGACAATGGGTGCGGCTATGGCCTGTGATTTTTGCTTTAACCCTACCCACGCCTTCGTTCTGTGCGCAGCACTGATCGTTCGTTCTTAGCATTGTTTTATAACACTAATGTAGCTGCCCGTAAGTGCCTATAGTCCCGGGTGAATGGGGGGGTGGGGGCACTTTTTCATATCGCACGCACTTTCTTTGCAACCAAGAAACTGCGTGAACGCAGCAGCTATCACTATGGAAAGAAACTTATTGGATATTCTTAAGCAGGCTTTACAAGTTCTTCATTGCAGATTTTGTATTTGAAACAGTACTTAAGGTTGGCGATATTATTATTGTAATTAATTACTTTAAGCAAGGTTGCGGGATAGTTGTACGCGATTCATGATAACACCGTGCCGTGCGACGGGGCGAGTATTGTCGCGCTGGGCAGGGCTATCATAATTGTCTAAGGTCACAGTAAAGAAAGCTACTTGGAATCGCTCAAGAAGTCAGTGAACTGTGTTCAGTTAGTTGTATTCTCCCAAAGCGCACATTGATTTTTTACACTTGTCCCCAGTCAGTTGAAGCGCCCTGTACACAATTGTGCCGCTGTCGTTGAAAAGAAAAGTTTACATTCATTGTTTCCTACTGGTGACAATATAGGTGGCAGAAACTTGGAGGTTAACAAAGAAGCTCGGGAACAAATTAAGGAGCACTCAAAGAGCGAAGGAGCGAAAAATGTTTGACGTTACATTAGAAGAAAGGAAGAGAGCAGTGTGGATCAGAGAGCAAACAGGGATAGCTGGTATCCTAGTTCGCATTATGAGAAAAGAATGAAGTTGTGCAGGTCATGTAGTGCGCAGGGCAAATAACTCGCGTATTGTTTGAATTACAAAATGGGTGCAATGGGAAGGGCTGTGTACTCCAAGAAGGCAGAAAATTAGGAGGGGTCATGAAATGAGGAAATTTTCAGACGCAAATCGGAATCAGCTAGCCCAAGACAGGGGTAATTCGAGATCGCTCGGAGAAGCCTTGATCCTGCAGTGGGTATCAAAATAGGCTGCTCCTTATGATGATATTAGTAATGATGTCTTGTTTCAAGCAAAAAAATGTATGTTGCGCGGCGTGCAGTCAGAATGCAAGAGTAAGCCAGAAACGAAAATGGAGCTTCAGAGTCAGCTGCCAAAACTATCGTCTCTCTAGGGTACGCCCCTATCCCCCGCCAAAGTTTGGTTTCGCTCTATGCTGTCTGTTTAGAGCAGCAAAAACACTGAGTGAATTTCAAGAATAGTCATTTGCGATTCTTCTCTACGTAGCGCTCTTCCAATTGCTCTATCGCTTCGGCCTTGTAGATATCTGTCCTTTTCGTAAAGCACGGAACGGAATTGTCCGTAGTTTAATGCCTGTTTAAAATGATACGAAAGCAAATAATTGAGCTGGTCAAGGACAAGAACTTAGCTATTTCTTGCACTGCGATATATTGTGTCCTGCACAAGACGATGGTTCACTAGATAAGCCAGCACTCTACGACATGTGACCCGATTTTTAAAATTGAATGGTACTTTAGGCACTTACTTCCAAGAGCTGTGAGAGCACAGATGGCTAGGCCCGCAAAAATTCCGCACACCTTGAATTGCTCCATAGTGCCACAGAAGAGATGTAAACCGTTTCGGTCTGAGTACCGTCTGCGTACAGGATGGTGTAAATGGGCTAGGCGGCTGCCTACTCCATGAAAGAATGCATTTGCCGCCTCAAAGTCACAAGAGCCGTAATGATAAAGCTCTCCAGGGAATCGTTATCACTGTCTGCTTTTCGCCTGCGTTGTGCTATCGGCAACTTCTAGCCTTTCGTGTTGGGACACGGAAACGAAAGAAATGACATCTGCATGCTTTCTTCAAGACATCACTCATGCTCCAAAGCAAATGCAGTCGTGATCTTGTGTTCACGAGAAAGTAGCGTCAGTGCGATGGAGGCAAAATACTATCTTCGCTTAACGAGATTGTATGTTCGCGAACTTGTGTGAAACCCAAAATAATATGTGCACCTCTCGAACCCTTACGCGCAAGCGGCATGGTATGTCGTCGGGAGACAGTGGTGGCGCTCTTTAATAAGTAGTCTTGTCTGGAGTGAAATCGCAGACAAGGCGGTCGCGCTCAGGTGCGCTTAGAAAGAAAGGATTGCCCGTCCTTAATGCAGCCTTCGATTTCAATGTTACGCTCGGTGTGCCAGTGATGATGACAGCACCTATGTAAAATTTGAGTCTTGCTCCACCGGCAAGTGAAGTGTCACCCGGGCGAAATCCAGGGAGCGATTCACTTCGTTGTGGGCGAGTGACATCGTCTTTATTAAGGAAGGTTACTGGTGACGTGAATTGGGCTTCTGTTAGAATGGAATATGAAAGATGATACAAGATAGTCTTAATAACGAAGGCAATATGTAAATCCGACTCATCACGCAACGGCCTAGTCAAACGACGGTGATAGCTGTTATTTGGCGCTTGGACATCATCCTCAATTGCTCTGTTGTGCAATTATGTGCGTTTTTGGCTAAACTGCCATTTATTCGCAACAAAGCTTCGTTTACCTCATATTGACCCTACGTCGACATCCACATTCTGACCTCTCCGTCTCTCACTCCATCACATTTTTTATCATGATCTGCTCCATGCTACAACTGCGATTGAAAGATTATAAATTCTGATAGTGAAAGGTAAGCTGCCGCAAGCCTTCTCTTGTCCCCGTACTAAAGCATCTTCCGAGCCTCCGCAGTTCGTGCTATGTTTCGGAACCCTGCACCAAATATAAAAAGCTCCTGATAGTGTCAGCTAAGCTGCGAAGGCTTTCTCTAGTCACCATAGTAGAGATCTCGAGAGCCCGTTTAGGGCAAGGTTTGCTTTGGAACCACGCATCAACTGCAAAGAGAGAACGATCTGCGAAAGCTCTAGAATTCACCTTCACAGTGACCATGCAAATCTGGCTCAGAGCCGAGCGGGACAAGCTCAATGTCCTCATTAGGAAAATCGTCAAGAGAGTCCTCGGGCGACCCGTCAGAAGGCACACCGAGGATCTCCTGTGGCTGGGCATACACAACGCCATGGAGAAGATAGCCGAGGCTCGGGTACGGGTCCAGCTAACGCAGCGGTCCGCCACACCAGCCAGCAGGCCAATCCTCTAGGAGATCGGACATCGGACTCGCCCCCATAAGAACTTGGCTAACAACACCCAAATCCCCAGAGAAATAGGGGGGAAGCTCGTCGTCGGCCTATTACCCGGCAACGTTCGTACATTGCACAACACAGGTCGTCGCAAAGCAAGAGCGTCGATTATACTAAAGCAAATCTACAAGGACAAGATCAAAGCAAGTTTCATGGATGGCGCTGCATACCGAAACCGCAATGCTTTTGCGGTTTACGTCGTGGAAACGCTGGGCAAAGTCATCAACTTGGGCTCGGTCCGGACGACGGGCCCCGGGGTAGCCGAGTAATTAGCCATTGCACTCGCCATGCAAAACAGACCGAGAGACTGGTCGTATTCGAAAGCGGCCTTCAGGGCATTCCAGAAATGCCAAATAGCCCGTCACGTAGCTCAAATTCTGAACGGCGCAAAAGACGGCGACAGTTTCACACATTACATTCTTTGGGGAAATCGAGGGACTTCCTCTGAACCTCAGCGAGTCTGCTCACGAGGCCGGGCGTGACTTTAACGACCGCGCGGCCCTCGGATCGGGCGACTCTGTTCCCGGACACAGAGAATCTCTGATCACGCACAATGAAATTACTAAATTGTTTTGCTTAGATGGAAGGGTTTTCCCGCGGCCTCATTAGAAGCTAAGCAGGCCGCAGGCAGTCACGCTCAGACTGCTCCATACTAACTCCCACCCAAATCCGGCGTCCCTTAACGGCGTGTATCGTGATATTTACCCGAATTGTTCATGCTGCGCATGTAGTGAGGCTGCTACTTTGCCTCAGACGTTCTGGCAGTGCGGGTCGTTGGGCCCGAAGTTCAACCCAGGAAGGGTGCCGCGCACTTCTGTGAAGTTCCGTCTTTGAAGGCCAAATCCTCGCCGTCATGCGCACCCGTGATCAGGCTGGTAGGCTAGACCCGTCCCTCTCGTCTTGGGATTAGCCGGGTGCGCGTTTTATCGTGTTTATTGTGTTTATGGTTGCTTCTGCTATATGCCGCATGGTCCGATATCGTCCCACTTTCCTATGGCACCGCACTTGCGAAAGTCGCTTCTGAACATAGAGGCATGACAACAATGAGTTGTCTATAATATTAATAATAATAATAATAATAATAATAATAATAATAATAATAATAATAATAATAATAGGCTTCATTTCCATCAAAAGGATGGAAGGGCCGTGGGTAAAAGCTGCTGAACAGCTTGACTAGAGCCCATGGTCCCCTCTATAAGGCAGTACAGGAGCATACATGAAACATACAGGAATCTAACAAAAGACAAACGCAAAAATGATACGATTTACTACATTACAAGGAAATCAATATTGAAATTGTTCAAAGACATAACATATCTCGTGGCGAAGTTCAGGAACTATTGTACGACCTAAATCAATTCCAGATTTATTCAGGTTATTAGGAAATTTAGGCAAAATATACGATAGTGTACCCTTAGAATAGTTAGGGAGAGCGTCCACGTTCCAGTATTCAGACTGACTTATAGTATAGGATGTGGGCTTTATTTCCAGCTTGGCTAGGTTCCGAAAAAAAATTTCGGTTTTCTGTTAATTCGCACTTAAAGACCTCAATTAGTATGTAGCTGTATAATTTCCAGACAGGTATTATATTTATCTTCTTACATCAATATATCTGCTTTAATGAACAGAGTATGTGTATGAGCATAGTAGGGGACATCCAAAAGAAGCCTAATTATCTTTTTTGTAGGATGTACACCGTTGTTAAGTTAGTTACTGTGGTAGATCCCCATACTAGAAAGCAGTAAGAGAGGTAAGAGTAAAAAAGAGAATGATATATCAGCATTTTTGCGCTGAGTGGTAATATTGACCTACATCTGGATAAAGTACCGACGAAACTTGACAGTTTAGTGCAAACAGAATCTACATGAATATCTCATAGCAAATTTTCCGGAAACGTGACCCCAAGAATTTTAATACTACTTGCTATTTCTATTTTTCTCGTATCTATGTTCATATTTACCTGTTTTGATTTCGGTCTGAATAGCACAGCCTTATTTTTGTTGGTGTTCACCCCTAACTGATTTGCTACAGACCATTCCCGAAGTTTTACAAGAGCGGAGTTTTCTATGTAGCTGATTTGATCAGAGTCTGTACCGCAAAAAAATATGCTGGCATCGTCGGCGTACAATATATATTTGGCTTCAGCGCATGTATTTACAAGATTATTTATATAGATAACAAAAAGAAAAGGTCCAAGAAAGCTGCCTTGAGGCACTCCTCTTGCAATCGGTTTTAGATCGGAACAGTGCTAACCTATTTGAACATATTGCCGCCGATAGACAAGGTAAGATTTTATGAGATTCCAGCAATGGCCGCGCACTCCATTTAATGCAAGTTTTTTATTTTGAATAAAATGGAATGAATAATGCGGTCAAATACTTTCGTGAAGTCAATGTACAGGCCCAGTACAACCATATTACTTCAAAACTGCGATAAAATAAACTTTTTTTGTTCTATCGAGGATAGTTCCGTAGACCTATGCTTTCTAAACCCAAATTGAGCTGGAGTTAGAAGGTCATATTTCTGAAGAAAAATTGAAAGGCGCTCATGAATAATCTTTTCTAAACCCTTTAAAATATTGGCAACACTGAGATAGGGCGATAATTCTTGATGTCATTTCGATCACTTTTTTGGTAAATACCGCAGCCTTAGCCACCTGCATTCTTTAAGAGGTAGAAGTTTAAGAGGTAGAATTTGCATACCTTCAACGTCACAACTAGAGCTTTCTTGAAGAAAGATAAAAACAGACTGAACTTGTTCTTCGCTAGTGGCCTCAAGAAAGAAAGTAGATTGGTTACAAGGGGGCATGAATCTTGAATATTCAGACACTGGGAAATAATTCCCACTCTGTACACAATAGTTATACATATATTCGCCAGGGCGCCACCGGATATCTCGACATTAGGTTATCTCAATTTTTAGTTTATCAGTTTCTTGGGGACGAGTTATTGCGATTTAAAACAGTGTTCAACTTTTTCCACAAAAAAGCAGGCTTACGAGAGGAGGCATCAAGTCCCGCATGAAAATAGTTTTGTCTGCTTAGCTTTATTTTTTATTTATCTGATTTTGGTACATCTTAATCTCCTTGAGTTTAGAGAATTTTTAGTTTTTGTGAACTGATGGTACATAGCATTCTTCTCGTTGATCTTTTTAAGGAGCTCTGGCGTGATCCAAGGCTCATAACTTATGAAGATCGTGAAACGGCGGCAACAAACGATGATGACGTAAAGACAATGAGATGACTACTCTATGGTGATAATGGGGTGACGACGCCGGTCTGACGACTACAGGAAAAACGGGAATTACCACGACGACACGATCAAGATGGCATGACGGCGACGTTAATTATGTCAGCAAATAGATGGTGCTGTCTGCGGGACGACCATGCTATGACGACAATTGCATGATGACGGCGGCATAATCACGATCGCTTGACGAAAGCATGATTATAATTGAATGGCGAAGAAGGAAAAATGACAATTGATTTTCAAAGTTGCTATGATGGCGACAGCATGACGACAATAGGATGACGATTCTGAAGTGATGACGATTTTGAAATGACCGCGTGATGGCGGTGACATAGCGTCAACGGTATGACTACGACGGCATGAAGAGAGTCGGATGTTGAACTTACATTGATGATGATGGAACAACTGCGACGGCATTCTGACGAAGCTACGACAAGGAATGCTTCATGACGACTGTGCGACGACGATGCAGTGATAACGGACGGCATGACAATGGCATGAGGAGAATGAGATGACGACGAGTGTATGATGACAATGACCTAACGGTGATTGTAACACGAGAGCGGCATGACGACGATGGCGTGAAGACGACGGCCTGACAGAAGACGAAGCAGGAGTTATGATTATAGCGCGACTACGGTGGTATTAAGGCGACGGTCTGACAGTAGAGGCACGACAGCGACTGTCTTACGATGACATGACAAGGCCGGAATAAGCACGACTGAATGACGACAGTTTGATTTCAACGCAATGATTAAGAAAGATTGACGTCATTTGAATGACGAAGGCTCGATAACGACCAAGGCATGACGACAATGGCAGGACGTTAGTAAAGTGATGACGGCATTAGGACTACAAGTCCGTAGCCATTTGCCCACGCTATTAGACATCTGTGGCCAGTGGGTCGGGATAGCAGGCTTGGCGACAACAGCATGACGAAAGTAAGATCACGAATCTCTCATGACAAAAATTGAATGGCCACCATAGCATCTTGACCAGGAGCAGACGCCTAGTCGCCCAAGCAGGCCGACAATTTAGTTCACTGGGTTGGCGTATGAGTCTACACAGACAGACAGACAGACAGACAGACAGACAGACAGACAGACAGACAGACAGACAGACAGACAGACAGACAGACAGACAGACAGACAGACAGGTAGGTAGGTAGGTAGGTAGGTAGGTAGGTAGGTAGGTAGGTAGGTAGGTAGGTAGGTAGGTAGGTAGGTAGGTAGGTTGAACACAGAGCTGAAGTAGGCAAAGAATGCTATTCGCTATAAAACTTTGTTGTCCAATTGTTATAGCGTCGGGCTGCCGCGCTGGTGGTCCAAGGGTTGAATCTTGCCACCGGACACGCTTCTTCTTTTCTTTCTAAATATGAGGCTAGATCCATTCGGTGAAGGCCCCACAAGTGACTGATCAACCACCTAAGGTACCATGGTAAGCTACCAGGTACCATGCTAAGGTACCATGATATGGTACCAAGATACCATGCTAAGGTAGGCTACGCAATCTTTACTTTAACAGGGGCTTTATTCTGTCCCATCTGTTTTTGCAGCGGCTACTGCTGCGGTGACGCAAGAGGCCCCACTTTGTGCGTTTTGTTCGAGCAGCCGTGCCAGGAATCGTCTGAAGTAGGTATGGAGAAAAGAGTGCTGATGAACAACACCGGAGCACCAGCTGAAAACACTTCCCATGGCCTCCATAGCCACACACAGGAGAGAAGGAGAAAGTATTTGTGTATAAATCAATTGAGAACTTGGGGCGCATTGAACGCTCTACGTTTACAGGGCAATGTGCGTTGAATTCACAAGAGTTACTATTCAACTATATTTTGCAAGTAGACATCTCCAAATTTCTTGTTCTTCAATCATATGCGTTGGAGCTGCCGCAGAGCATGGTAAAATTATAATGTTACGTATACAAAACTATAGACACTACATTTACAAACAGCGAACCTTCTTGGACACGGAAGAGAGCCCAGGCAGGCAGTGCCCAGTTTTCATCATCTTAACGACCATCGTCTTTCTCTTTGCCTCGTTGTAACACGACCCTCGGTGGGAAAACCACCGTCCCGGTTTGTAACCTGAGACCCTCAGGAAGAGTGTGGTAAGATTTTAGCCGTCCGACATGAAGTAAATCAGGTGAGATGAGGCCAGATGGCATGATAGAGCTGAAGGGGATGACTTCATAGGTGACGTCGGTCACTTGACCTAAGACGCAGTAAGGGCGTTTGTAGCAAGGAAGAAGTTTTGCTCAGAGCCCCACTCGACGTGAAGGGGACCAGTGTAGCACACGCGAACCTGGTAAACAGTGTACGTCATGGTGCCACTGATCGTAAGCGCACTTTTGTTTTTCTGGTGATGCCAACAGACGAGTGTTGACAAGCTCCTCGTGTGGTCAGTATGGGCAACGGTGACGTGAGAATACTCGCTATTCGAGACATTAGGAGAGTAGGAGAGGATAGTGAAGCGTCCAAGGGCAATGCAGCGTCAAGACCAGGCAACAGGTCGAACCGCGAATAACCGGCAATTTTGTGCCGTGAAGAATTGTAAGGGAACGTGATGTACAGTAGTGCAACGTCGCAATCACGGTGTTCGGGCGTAGCGTACTGAGCATGTCGATGTTGGTCCGGTACAATCGCTCAATGAGGCCATTGGTCTGAGGATGGTAAGACGTAGCCAGCTTGTGCTTTATACAGCAAGACTTCAAAATGCCAGCAATGACTTGGGAGAAGAAAGTACCACCACGGTCCGTGAGCAGCTGTCGGGGGGCACCATGCCCTAAAATGATGTCGTGGAGGAGGAAATTCGCTGCGTCACTTGTACAGCTGGTGGGAAGCACTAGAAATGTGGCGTAGCGCGTCGCGTAATCTGCAACAACAGCGATCCTGCGGTTGCCAGATTTGGACTCGGGAAAAATACCCAGACCTTAGCTCACTCGAAAGAATGTTGGAATGTTGGGATGTCGAGGGGTTGAAAATACTCGCCAGGAAGCGTCGCTGATTTTTTTTTTTTTTCGATGGTAATAGTGCTCGCACGCCGCAACCTATTGCCGTAGAGAGTGAGCAAGGCTCTGCCAGTACAAGCGACGGCGGTCACGGCCGTAAGCGTGAGGGACACCAAAGTGATCTGCAATCGGTGCGTCATGAACCTCAAGGAGAACGGCTTTGAAAATCTGTCGAGGGACGGCACAGAGAACGGAAGGACCGTCGACGTGAAAATTACGGCGGTAAAAAACGCCGTTCTGGAGGACGAACCACCGTAAGGATCGGACAGTAGGCGCAGATTCAACTCGCTTAATGAGGGTCGGTAAAGTGGCGTGACGGCGTTGCTCATTAGCCATCTTCAAATGTTGGGAAAAGTATAGAGAGCCGGGCCAGGCTCTGTCCACTCTTTGTGGTCGTCAGGACCGTCGTCGTTCTATTCCTTGCCTCATCGTAACCAGTGCTTCCCGCAATGTTATGTGTATAAGGTCCAGGTTGTGGATGTGCCCGGTGTGCAGCTTTCGTGCCCCATACCTATTTACATGACACACGCCTTCGTAACATATACTGACTATGTGATTTATTTTAGGATGTTTCATTAAAATTGCTTTCGTTCATAAGATGTTTATCATGCCGATATCACCATGTACCGGATTCAGGGCTTTCCCAAGTTGCTCAGGCGACTTTCTTGATCTACTCCTATCTGATTATGTCCAGGAAAGAAGACAATAAACAGAACGGCGCAATCGGGCAATTTAGTTTACCTGGGTTAATGACCTATTCTTAGTCTTTGTCCTTAGTGTTTTGCAATGACCTCTGGTGGACAAGCACAACCAAGGATGACCTGCAAAAATCTTCCTTTAAATGAATATATAGAGGATATACTTCTACCAAGGTTATAAAGGGGGCCTTTCTTCAATTAAACATCTTTTTTTGTTTGTAAAACTGAACACCCAATAATATGAAGTACATTGGCACTAAAAATACAATGTTAGCATCATGGAGAAAATGGTGTCATTACAAACCGGACGATAATCTACCAGTTCAATCAGAGCACATGCATTCCGTTCTATAAACGTTTAGGTCAGGATAGAAATCGCCACGGCCCCATTGCAACATTCTCAGATCTACACGAAGTTGTGTTACTACTAATATTTCAACAATGACCCTAAATAAATATTTACGATGAAGCATGCGTAAGAACTGGAAAGGATCGTCACAAATATTCACGACAAAATTAAAACAACATAGTTAATTACTTAAAGCTTCTTCTTTCAGGAGCTCTTGGAGAGAAATATCAGAAATTTCAGAACGTAAGGCGCACGCTGTGTAAAAGGCAGCAAAAAAGAAAGAAATTAAAATAACGACAAAAAATTGCTCATGGAAGAAAATAAAGCAGTAAAGAACGAGACGTACGAGTGGTGAAAAACCACCTGAGTGAAGTTCATGGGAGAAATAATTTGAACGAAATACATATCTTTGGTCGACAAAGATTCCTGCACAATGAGTTCCAGGCTAGTCAACGAGTTCAGCCCATCTAGTTTTTCACAAGAATTCGCGAGTATCCTGGACTTAGCGCATCACTTGATCGTCCCATACGTGCGAGCATTCAATAGTCACACACTGAAGTCTTCTCAATATTTCAACGTTAGAAGATTTGCAAAATGAAAAATGGGTTGTTATCTTTTGAACAGCTTTATTTGAAGTTATTGTTGCTTTCCGAAAAAAAACATTTTAAGTAAAGAAAAGGAACGAGATACACAATAAATGAATCTGTCGTGTTCCTCCACTTATCACCCTTCTTTTGGAAAGAAAAGGTCTTAAGTGAAGCTGTTCAAACAATCCTACTGTTCTGACAGAAAGCGAATGTATTTATAGCGACAGCAATTACCCGGGTACGACCAGCATGTTCGTGTTGGTGAAGCCACCATCGTGCTGTCCAGGTGTTGAGAGCGCATGTGCGACCCACAAGTGAAGGCTCCAAAGGCTTCCCGCGACGCGTAGTGTGTTTGGATGCAGAAGCGACAAAGGGGAAGCACTGTCCCGCTTCGCTCAATCGGCATTAATGGAGGCAGGGAAGCATTGTAACTTCTATTTTTGGCCCGAAATATCGGCTCTTCGGATGGGCAGCGATGCGGATGCCACACGGTGGTACAGATTCTAATTTAATGGGAAGCAGAAGAACAGAACCCTGAGCCCTATTTCGCACATATTTGTATTCATACTTTGCGTAGCCTACGAAACGCTCTGACGAAGAACTAGACCGGTTGTGCGCAAAACAAAGTCGGAGTGCATGTAAGAAGACGGGTGTATAAGGTCCAGGTTGTGGATGTGCCCGGTGTGCAGCTTTCGTGCCCCATACCTATTTACATGACACACGCCTTCGTAACATATACTGACTATGTGATTTATTTTAGGATGTTTCATTAAAATTGCTTTCGTTCATAAGATGTTTATCATGCCGATATCACCATGTACCGGATTCAGGGCTTTCCCAAGTTGCTCAGGCGCCTTTCTTGATCTACTCCTATCTGATTATGTCCAGGAAAGAAGACAATAAACAGAACGGCGCAATCGGGCAATTTAGTTTACCTGGGTTAATGACCTATTCTTAGTCTTTGTCCTTAGTGTTTTGCAGCTACGCAAAAGCAAACAAGCTTTTAAGTAAAATGGACAGGTCGGGCACTCACCATTACGGGACGCATTTTACTTTCCAGTGGAGGGTATGAGGCTCCATACCTGTTGCTCACCGTGCAGAAAAAAGTTATGCAAACGAAAGTTAAAAGAGGACTAAACGCCTTCTTTCTTCCAGAAGTCCTGTTATGATGAGTTGTCTTCGCAGAGAACTGAGGTCGACATTTATTCATATGGGTTCTGTGCTTTAAGATTAGGCCAAAGCATGCGC
Organism: Dermacentor andersoni; assembly: GCF_023375885.2. Lineage (NCBI taxonomy): Eukaryota > Metazoa > Arthropoda > Arachnida > Ixodida > Ixodidae > Dermacentor > Dermacentor andersoni. The sequence goes on from NC_092816.1 coordinate 143,941,506, forward strand.
TACTGGTGTCATTTTAATTTGCTAGACCATGTTGTGTATTCACCTATGCTCGTGAACGGAAAGCCACCTAGCAGCATACGTGGTGTTATTGTTCTACACCAGGATTCGAACACGCCCTAGGAACAGAAAAAATAACATTAGTCGTCTCGGCTTCTGCTGTTTTCCTTGAATAATTGCAAACAGTACGCTTTCGTGAAAACTTATGACCGTCTAATGCTTACATATTTTCTTCCTCACCCTAATGGACCACCCGTATGTAAATATAAGCAAAATATGGGGCTTCGTTAACGCCTCCTTCACACATAGCGGCCATGTATTCTGATATGCGTCAGTTTAAGGAAAATACGTGGATCACAGCACTAAGAAAATGTTTGAAATCCTGCTTCTTCGTGCATAATAGAAGCACGCGTGTAGGAGCACCATCTTTCTTTTTTAATGAAATTTATCTATCGTTGTTGTGCTGTTTCTTCTCATCTTTATTTACTGTTGTTTTTGCAGTTGTAAAAGTTTTATTGCAAGCAACAATACATTTGTACGTACTTTCTTTCTTTGAATGGCTCTTTGTATCAGCGCTGGTGTTCCGAAATATAGGACGAACAACGAGGAGAAATCCTCATATGGAGGATAAAATAAAAGATGCCCGATCAGGTTAGCTACGTGAAGAGAATGTGACCAATGCTTTCGTCCTCTAAGCTTCGACACGAGGCGAGAGAGCGCCTCAGAGTAGAGAATCACGGTACAGGAATCGCACTCTATTGGTAATAACGTTCATCGGAGTGCAACTCTTATCCGCGTGGTGCGAAACAGGCGAGGGAGTTGGGAGGCCACGATGGCACTCCAGCAATAAGCTAGCACGCCACTGTAGAAACTCTGCTTCCAACGCTATTGCTATCAGGGCATTGTCCCATCAGATCAATAGCCTCCAATGCTAATTAGTGAACAACCGTGCATTTTTGGTGACTTGCGTGTCTTTAGTGTAGGGTTTGGAAAATGAACAATATAACATACCCGTCCACATCGGTCTTGATCGGAATAGTTAGTATTGAAAGCGTATCCTTAAGCACTTGTTTCACTTTGTCAACTCGGGGTCATTTCAAGTCGGCGGTAGAGTGTGGAGAACGTGTATTCATTGAAGCAAAGTAAGTGGTAGGTATGATGACGCATAAATTTGTACACCGTTCCTTTCGACGCCAACTATCAAGTTAGTAAGATAGTACATGACATGCTCCTAAAACATCTGAATAACAATGAATCTAGTGCGTTTCCATTTTTTTCCACCTTCTTCGAGTGCGTGTTCTCACACACTTAGAAATATTTAGTGAATTGAATTAAGGCAGTGAGAGCGTTTTTTAATGTAATGCCTTATGTGTTAAGTTTCAATCTCACTTGTGCCCTTGTCGGGTGCACTGATCTCTATAGCAGTGCACTGCTCTTGAGATCAGCCAATATGCTAGGGATGCTAGTAGTGATGGATAGCAGCGCACTGCTCTTGAAAAGCGAAGATGCAAGCTTGCCAGTGTACTCGGCCCTATTGCGCCCAAGCAGACCAACCTAGAGAGCCCGTAGCCCAATTAGCACAATTAATGGGTATTTTGTGCCGCTTTTTCTGTCAGTAGGCAACCTTTTATGTCCAAAAACGTGTTCCAATACGGCACAGCAGCGTAACTGGTGCAAGCAATATCCACAAGAGAAGTAAAGGAATACGAATGCCAAATAAGCCAGAAGTACACACGAAAACAAATAATTACCTGCATGGATTCTGCTGTGCCTTGCAGAGACGGCTTCACTCGCCACAAATGCGTGCACCTTTAATACAAACAACTTGTCGCATGTAGACCTGCTGACTGTGTACTTGCACAACCTTTACTCCTCCTATCATCGCCGTCCCTTATTACTATACTGGAAGGATTTCCTCTGTCAAACGTATTGCTTCTCCACGTTCTGCAAGCTGTTTTATTCTTCAGCCATATGTAGTTAGAGGCCTGCATGTACAAATAATTGCGCTCTTGAAGGCTGACACTGACTAAACATCGAATTGCACTAGCGCAACTGCTTCCACGTAAGTAAGCCATGTCACAAAGTTACTATATTGAACGAGCGCTATTTGGTGGTGCCCAGCCCACTATAACTTCTTCCCCAGCAAACGGGTGAAGGTTTGTATAAGCTATCGAACTTTTTTTGACGCACATATCTTCACCAATATTTTTCTTTCGCCTTTGTCGATTTGCTGATGCCAGATATTTTGTAGCTATATATTAGCCACCAAATGCGTTGGGTGTTTCTTTGTCATAAAAGCTTGCGGAACAAGGCTTCCACCTTTCCTATCTTGAAAATACCGGCCAGACAAAGCGATGACAATGGTGAACTTAGCCTAGAGACAGCGTATTTTTCACGAAACCCCTAAGATGCAACTTGAAGCAGCCGACAGTGTCAACATTGTCGAATGCTTCTGTAATGGAAACTTCCCATTATGCTACCGATCGATAATATAAAAGCGGCTTTTCCCTCAGTCATCCTATCATATAATGCCATGAAAGCTGTTAGTGTGTACAGAGAAACATTTACCTGCGTTGTCTGCGTTTTGAAGACACGTACGCCTCATATGCTGAATGATTGAATGCCTAATATGGCATAGAAACTTAGGTCACGCATTTTTTTACCGCGTCACAAAGACGTTTCTAACACTAAAAAGCACACGGGGCTTATCAAAATGGCCCAGTGGCAGTAAATTTCTATGAAGCACGCAGAACGCAAATGATGAATTCGCCATGTTTCAAGTGGTGTCAACTAAGCAGTTGGCTCTAGCTGTAGGCAAGGCGCAAACAAGGAGTCGGCTGACGGCAGACGCCATGTCTACGCCTGCGGGTGTACCCACAGGTACACATGAGAAATGTCATGCAGGCCTCTGTTCAATGTGCACTTCAACATCGTTCTGGTGAGGCGGGATATAAAGAAATAATGCATATAACGAAGTAAATATTTCAAATCCCACAGACATCCCCGTATACAAAACCCCATTTTACCGAAATAAAATTGTTCGTGATTGCATTGTGCTTACTCTTACGCAGTCGGAAGAACTGAAGACCAATCATACAGGAAGAGAAAGTGGACGTACGTGGCAGAAACTGCTTGTTCTTAAATGTTCATTCTTTAGTTCTTCCGGCAATTTAACACTGTTCATACAATTATGAACATCTACCAACGAGCCCCGTTCACTGCTTTAGAAAAATATTGTTCTGTCAAAAGATATAACGAACCAGATTACAATCTGAAACCAAATAAAGTCTCAGTTTTGCCCGAAAGGCGAAGCATCGATTACGATAGCGCATTTGTACTCAGCTGTACGAAATAAGAATATTAGCTTTAACTCCCGTATAAACTTATAAAGATTGGTATGCTAACCAAATTAGCAAGCACTGTGTCAGCGCTCACAGCCAAACATTAACACCTGTGGATCGATTACCGCGTAAACTGGCTTTCAACACGCTGGAGTGAAGAAACCTTTGTCGACCCCGAGAAACTGACCAACATAACGCATAGGTAGGTTTGTTTTGCAGAAACCTGCTTGAGTGTGAAATTTCTTCGTCAACCACGAGCAGACTATGAATGAGCAGACCATGTGCGTAATTTGAATATGACGTTGGAGACCATGTCTGACCTACCTCTGGGATTCGTTGTTCATTATTCAACAAGTGAGGCACATGAGATTATTACCATTCAGACCTTTATTCCAGTCTCGCATTTTACGAAACAAATGGAATTGCGCTTTTATTCAGTGTACACAAACAGCGACACTAAATGCAATTGATTTTGCTGCAAGCGCTGATGGGTGCGTAGGGAATGCTTTCAGTCTTGGTGTACCTCCGATGTAGCACCGATTCGAAATTGCCCTTACGTGAGATTTTCAGACTCAAAGCTCAGTGTAGTGGTAATTTAGAGCAAGGTGGTAGCCTGCTCCTCTGTGCTAGGTGCCGTAACGGAGTCCTTTGAAGAAGACGCTGTTTTTTGTACGAAATAAGTAATGACTATCGATGGTCGGCTGCTTACTGCGTCACTGGCTGCCGCGTCTTCGTTGGATTGAACGCTGGTCTCACTGGGAGAGGGAACTTTGGATTCCGCCGGGCTAGACATGCTAGCTCCTTCGAATTGCGATGCGGGCAATGTCTCTACAGAGGTGGTTTTCGAGCTGTCAACCACATTGGCGTCAGACTGAGAGTCGTCCGAACCAATTGGACGAACAATTTCCTTGTGAGTAATAGTTGTTATAACCTTTACAGTGGCTGACTCAGCAGCAGCAGTCGTGGTCTCATAGACTTCATTTGCAACGGCAACAGAGCTTACTTCAGTGGCATCCTGCAGAACCTGAGACGCTTCTTCCGTGGAACTTGTCGCACTAGCTGTAGGGTCACCGGATACAGAGAGAGCTGCGCCCGCGTGGTCCGGGCTATCACTTACGCTTTCGCTGGATTCAGCCACGGCAGAATCTGTGGGAACAGATGCACTTGTTTTGTCAACTTCTGAAAGAGGCAATGTCTCCAGAGATGTGGTTCGCTGCGTGTCGACTGAAGTTACTTCAGGTTGGCTAGCGTCTCCGTCTATCGGCCGAGTGATCTCCTTGCGAGTAATAGTTGTGATACTTTTGACAGTTGCTGATTCGTCATCAACCGTCGTTTCTTCAGTGGTCTCATTCCTAACGGGAGCTGCTTTAGTTTCGGGTAATTCAGTCACAATCTCTTCTGGTTGGGCTGCTTCAACGGCTAAAGCCGTTGCGGCCACAACTTCAGGTTCGCTTACCAGGACACCGTCTGTAGAGCTAGCTGTGGCTCCTGTATTCGTTTCATCTGGAGCTACGCCAGGATTGTCGCTGGACACTGAAACCCCGGATTCTGCTGTGCTAGATGCAACCGTTTCGTTGAGTTGTGATACGGGCAGTGTTTCCACGTAGGTGCTACGAGTCTAGTCAACCACAGTAGCGTCTGACTGATCAGCATCTGGCCCTACGGGACGGACGATTTCTTTGCGACTGACAACTGTGATAACTTTCGCAGTCGCTGTTTCCCCTACAGCTGTAGTTGCTTCGGTGGCCCCGCGTGTGGTTGCCAAAGTCGCGCCTTCAGTCACTTCTTGCTGAATATCAGAAATTACTGCATGTGAAGTCAATGTTGCATGTTCACCGTCAGCTGGCTGGCTAGACACAACTTCTGTCACTACGCGATCCCCATCTTCACCTTCGTTAGTTGGAGTAGTACTAGGATTTTCCTGAGTGGCTTCCGTTACGTCAGCTGTGACTTCTTTCTCAGGATTGCGTGTCTTAGTAACTTCTTCTAAAACACCTTCAGTTACGGCTGACGTCGAGCTTTCTGTCTTAAGCTGCGTCTCGGTGGGTGAACTTGCATCGTCAGCATCAACGTCTTCTTCTGAAGCAGCTTGGGAACCTGTGGTCGCGATGGATGGCTGACTTGTCTGTGGATCTTCTGTTTCCAATTTAACGTCGTCGTCGGCGCTACCTTCGGATGCTGACTGAGTAGACGAGTGTACAATGACGGTATCAGTTTCTGAAGCTACAGTCACAGTTTCCTCAGTACTACTACTCGGCGTAATTGTCGCTTCGTCAGCGGCGATTTTGGATGTAGACAGTTTTTCGATGTCACCGGACCCTTCCTCTTCATCACCGGTAATTTGTCCCGCGGCAGTGGTCTGTTGCTCTCCTTCACCTTCTCTTTCATTGTGCGTTGTCACTTCATCGCCTGACGGTGTTCCAGCATGCTCACTTCCTGCAATATCTGTTGCATCTTCAGGTGCAGCCGTGCCTTTGGGCAACGAATCACTGGTGGTCTGGTCCTGGGTAATCGTCACTTCCTCTACCGAGTGACCTATGTTGTTCTCGGTCGTTCCATATACTGCTGTCTCCGCAGTTGGTGCTGGTTCGCTCACGTTATCTTCGGTGCACGCTTCATCATCTGATGCTGGTGCTGAGTTCACTGTCGTGGCCTGCTCGTCAGAGGAGCTTGCCTGCTGTTCGGTTGTCACAAATTCTGAATTCACAGTTGTGCTTTCAGTTGCACTGACTGAGATGCCCTGGTCAGCGTTCGTGTAACCACCTTCTTGAACTGCAATGGTTGTGGATGTTGACAGGGTCTCTACGGCTTCCGTGTCTGCTGCCAGCTGAGTTGTAGGCTGTTCACCTGCTTCAGTGGCAGTAACGGAGTCTCCATTTGTGGTCGTAGGAACGGTAGTAGTACTTTCTTGCTGTACTGTTGTTGCTGCTGTGGTCAGAATAACGGGCTTGCACTTGCCGTCAAAGCACACGCCTTCTAGAGTCTTCTTTCTCTGCAATTGCCAAAAAATCTACATTTACTATATTATCCACTATGACGAAATAAATAACCAGTAACATTTTAGCTCATCTCAATATGTCGTGACCGTGGAATGTTCCACATAATATAATGGTTAATATCAAACCAAATATTTTAGAAAGTTGATGCATTGCTAACTGAATTTTTGTTACTTCCTCGCAAAAATATATATCATGTATAAGAGCCAGCGCCTTGTCCCGCAGACCCACCGGTCATATTTCAAGAATCACCGACTGCGTTCACCGTTCTCATTGTGCTTTGAGTGTAGCTTGCTTTTGAGAGCACAGGTTCGCCCAATAAAAGTTAGTTTCGTCCTTCACAGTTTTGCGTCTGGCTTCTTCATCGTCATTATAATGTGATAACATTCTAAGTTCTGCCTGGGATTGATGCTTGTACTTGTAAATATAGTGGTACGGGTGACAAATCTTTATTATCGCATGCGACAAGCCCTCCTAGAACGGCACAAATGCGGAAGGCAAGAGATATGATGAACGAATGAAGCCCAATTAGTCGTTATTGGTAAACAATATGAACGTGTAGGAATTAGGAAAATGCATATTTGCACACCTGAAAGCAAACCTGCCATCCTGCGAACTTTAAGATTCCTAAAAATACCGCAGACTGGCGTAAAGGGTTAGCACACATTTTAAAGAATTTTAATCTGAGCACGCACTTTATGTGGCGTGCACATACCTACCCACCTGCAAATTTGAATATTCGTAGACTTGTCGAAGGCGCGGGGGCAGTTGCGTGCCTTTTGATAGACATTGCGCTGGGCGCACACCTTATGACGTACATACGCACATCTTTGCATAGCCATCGTAGCAAATTTGTGGCAGCAGAAATTGACAAGAGAAACATTGTTTTTTTGTCACAGTGATTTTAAGTGACTTTCCTGACACTGAATTCGCCTATTTAAGAAAACTGTCTCAGTAAACTTGTACGAACGAATTAAGTAGGTATATTGTATGTAGCATACCACAGAGGCGGTGCAAGTACCATCACAATTTCTTTTTACGCTCATTTTTTGGAACCTCGCACCAACGTACCTTTTTAGAGCTTTAAAACACTTTTCATGAATTGAATTTATCCTTCATGAAACGTGACATAACATTAGTAATATCGCAGAACATGCCCAAATTCGGAAATGCTACCGAAAATTCGGAACTTACAAGATATGCCTTAAAGTTATCATTTTCATTTTCCGATATTGTGAAATATTTCTTTTTTATTACGTTCCGCACTATATCTAGGCTGGAATATATCTTTTGAAATAGGCAAGTGTAGAACAGAAAAGTGTACACATGCCCAAACTCTGAGAAACCGGCTACTGGAAATCTTCGAGAAGTGCATACGTAGTGAAATATCGCCTAACGATTGATAAGTAAGTATGTCGGCTGAAATGGCGACACAGCAGGAAATTGCGCAAGTCGCCTAATTTTATTGCGTTGGATTTTCTAAAATCGAGTGGAGCGCATGTAACGTTACCCTGCATTTCAATACTCTTGTTTCTTTTTTCTAAGTTTTAACGTAGAGCATGCCCGATTTTAAATATTTCGAGAGCGCGTATGACGATGAAGGCCGGGGATCTTCTAAGTGCATCGACAGGCTTTGATCTCGCCACCGAGGAACGTGATTGGAAGGCACCTTCAACGCACACCCTGGTTTTGGTCACCTTCACCTGGTTGACGACTACATACCGCGTGCGCAGTTCTCGGTTCTCAACCGCGGCTAGTCTTTGCACCAGTGCGTGCCCTTTCGTATGATACGGCTTTGATATGGCGATAACAGATATCGCAGTTGTCGTGTTCTTCTAAATTTGTTCGTGCGAAGGGAAATGAAAAGGAGGGAATTGCTTTAAGTCACCAAACTCCCGGATCGTGTCGAGAAAATATTTTTTTTTCTCTTGGAACAAACCACGAGATTCTGCCACCAGTTGTCGCTACTGTTTAGAATATCGGTCGGCTTTACACCGCACACCATATCTACGTCATATAAATACCAAAACTGGCATGATATGCCATACCAAACGCAAGCGTGGAAGCATCTGAATTGCGAGCGCTCTCTCCTGTACCCTTGCGTTCACAAGTGCACACGCTCTTGCTTTGTTATCTGCGAAGTCACATCGTTGAGGCGAATTGCTGACGGCACCTCGCGCGTGCTCATTCATTGTCATTTGTCCCTTACAGCTGAAATCTGTCGCTCAAGCACAACTACGATAAAACAAAAAACAAAATTATTGAAACCTTCGTCGCAGTTTACGCATTTTAGACCTGCCCATATTCTGCGTAGCACGGTAACGGTTTTGCTTCTTTTTTTGTAAAATGACCGCATACCTCTTGTAGGACATGATCTGCTGACATCAATGGCGTGTAGCAGTGAATACTCGAGCTGGAGCATTCTTTGCTCGCTTGCTTGTACTCCGCATATCTCCGCGGCACGCGGCGTTCTACTAGGGCGCTCTCATGCCTTGCGGTGGACGCCTGTGCTACATTTTAAAAATACCTCAGCCTGTAGTGGCTGTATGCGAATATTTTTGTGTTTCTATTTGTTGCTGCTAGTTATAGTGCTGTGCACAAGGGCAAGGCTTTGTTTTCGGGAAGGCGATCTGCTAAAGGTCCGCATTCGGATAGCGGCTGTGTTTAAAAGAGCTTGCGTACTTCGCGCTAGGCACAGATTAACAAAAACCAACTGGTTATAATATGTCAGTTACCTTACTAGTACGTGTGTCTTGATTACGCTTCCGCGTGTAAATGCTAAACCATCAAATGTGTTCCAGTCAACGAAGGTACGCTCTATGAGGCGCAAAACAATCTAACCTTGTCAAAAGATGCTGTGGGAAGTTAATTCAATTTTTTTTTATGAGCGACGTTATTTTTTCACTTGTGCCTGTTGATGCCTTTTGCATAGTGGCACTTTGAAAGTAAATAGCGGCATTTTATTTCCCCAGAATATATCTCGAGGGCTAGCAGTACAGTGAGATAAAGATTCTCGCTAAGAATCAAAAGTTAACTCTCAATAGCAGCCGAACCAATTTGTATAAAAAATAAGATCTGCAATACCTAGAACACATTATTGATAAAGGAAGAATCTGATTTTGTACCGGTATTTGGGAAAGTCATCTGAAGCATTGACTGGCATTCGAATACTGAATGGGCAATTTGGCATCAATATTTGCCGATGAGACTGGCAACTTCATTTGTACTCGCCTTGTCTCATGCCGCATCTAAAAAATGAAGCTTGCCTTACCCAGCATGGTGTTCCGTCCTCTTCAAAGCCAATGCCGAAGGAAGGGTAGCCTCGACAGAGAAAGCGGCACTTAGCCACATGTCCATTGCTCTAGTAATTAAGAGGGAAAAAAACAAGTAAGTTTAATTGTATTTGTTTGTAAAGATAATTTCGCGTTTAGGACATGTACATTAACAGACTTTATTAGATAAAAATTAGCATTTCCTATAGGTTTCTTAAATTGGTACTGATAATTCCCTTATGCTATACAAAGTTGCTGATCTTTCCTTCAGTACACTTCTGGTCATTAAAACGTGTAAGGAACCAAACCTCTGCTTTCTTTAATGTCATTAAAAGAGTAACAAAACTTTGTTCGCAAATGTGCCCGTTCCAAGTTTACAGGCATGCATGTTAAATGGTAGAGTCAACGGAATTGATGGCCATGCGCCAGGAGCATTACCCGAAAAGCTCTTAATGTTGCATTGTGCACTTTGAAGGTCGATGGATCACGCTGCATCACTGACCACAAATAGAATGCCACAAGTAGTTCCCCTTCGGCCCTGAAGCAGTGCCAATTTTCTGTCGCTGCAAATGTTTACAGTCGCCAGAGCGGAATGTTCCATCCATAACAAGCATTTCACAATCTTTACAATTTTAAAACTTGGAAACGTTGGTAATTTTTTAGTATCAATCCCACTTACCACTCTAGCCGGGTAAGCCCTGTCACACTTCACGCCGACGAAACCTGCAGAGGAAAGGACATTGTTATACAAGAGGGCACAAAGGCGTTCAAAAATATGTAACTACTCTGATTATTTCCTAAGCTGCACTGTCAAGTGGCAGGGTGTTGGAATAGTTGCATTTGACACGCCGCTGATGATGACCCCAAGAATTTTAAGAACTCCTTAACTATACTAGCGAGCACCTTTAGCGCCAGTAATACGAATGCAGAGGCAAGAGTTTACCAGCGTCATCCTATGTGTTCGTTACGTTAGCGGCTGTCCGAGTCTCTAAGCACCTTGCCGTCAGCACACATATTCCTCCGCATCTCCATACCATCTCACCAAGGCTGTTTTTGTTTTGAAACCAGAAATACCTGATGTTTGCGACACCAGAGAAATAACCCGCAGTGCGGGTTTCGTGTAGTGCCAAATTGACGGAAACGAATCACCAAGACGTTCCTATAACTGTATTTTGACCATTATGTTCAACCTTGCCCTTAATTGGTCAGAAACTTATGTTTACTGTAACAATGTGGCAAAAGCTGTGGTAGGTTACGGTTAAACCTTTTAATGATAAATTTGCATTTCTGGGCAATGACTGCTGCAAGGTTCAGGTACGTAGTCTGAGGCCAGAATGCACTGATGAACTGAATGTTCTGATGGAAGTTTTTATAGCTAGAGCAGTCGACACGCACGTTTTCAATTGTTCTCGCACAAAATGAGGTGATAGGCTTTTGCAGACGTCACGTTTGCCTATGTTTCTTCGGCTGCTTCGAACTAACTTCATTGAAAAACAAGCCTCGAGAATTAGGACATATAATGTTACCCCTCATTTTCTTGTGCAGGCGCGTGCCAACACATCGCAGAGAAGACACACCTGGTCGCCAAGGTGGCCTGGCCGCGGGAGCAGCAGTCGCCGGTGCTTGTGTGGAAGCTGCAGTCACCGCTGCTGTGGGTTTGCTGGTTTGCACTAGAGCAACATCATCTTCGGTTGCTTGTGCCGTAGCCGCCGGCACCTCAGGAGCTGCGGAAGAAGCGACTCGAAGCTGCGGTGTTGTCGATTGCTCCGTAGACGTTGTTTGTGCTGCCGTAGGTGCCGCGGTAGGTTCAGCGGCCTTGCACATGCCTTGGTCACAATAGCCAACATTTCCTCCCCATGCCTGCGTGTTGCCGCAAAGGATGGTAAGGATTAATATATAAATGAACTAATGGCAGGGAAAGCACAGTGTGAAAGGAATGACTTGCAGAAGCGTTTTCAACACTCTGGTATCTGGCGCTGCTGAGTTACAGGTACTTGTTCGTCTAGTGCCTCTTCGCGTGCACATAAGTGAATATATGCTAGGAAAGAGAAAATACGTCCCTAAAGCAGCCGTATTGTTGCGGCTGGCGGTACGTCGATACCAAAAAATTAAGAGTAGGTTTGAGCTCCCGTTCAAGCTGATTTTAATATCTTCTGGTTGTGTTGCGCTTCGGGGAAATAAAATCGTATAGCGGTTTGCAAACCGATTGCAGGAATCGTGAAGACAAGCCGGGACCGTTAATTTGTAGTAATATGTTCTTTGCTGAGAATAAACTATAGTTGTATATGAGCGTTTGTGTTGTGCCAGCCTCCCCTCCATTAAGGTCAGCGCTTATTAAGAGCACCGTGGTTTACCTGAGCTGCCAGAATGGCAGGCGGGTTACTAGATATCGTGCTCAATCTATACAAGCTGCGTAAGATGCACTAGATCATGCACTCGATCAGACTGTTATGACTAAATATTATTTAATTACGAGCTAATTGAAAAGAAAGCCAGGAAATGTGTGATGACGTTACAGGTTTACACAATGGCGATAAAAATGCTTTTTGTTTTACCAAGCATGGTGTTCCGTTATCTTCATTTGCCAAGAAAGAGTTCCTCCTTTGCTTGCACACGAACTGGCAGGACCGAACAACACCGCCAACCTGCACAAATCCAAATTAAAATGCAACTTTCACAGCAATAATTAAATGTAGAGCTTGTTTAAACGCTGATGCTAATGATGAAGCAAGTAACATTCTTTTAACAGGATTTGCACTAAAAAAGAATGGGAATGACAACATGCACGTAGCGTTAGTTCGATTCCGTGAAGCTAGTCGAAATCCTTGAGGAGAATGGGAAATGCAAGCTCCTTTTGTTTGCAACATTCTGTAGGTGGCAATCACGATCAACATGCCGGAACGTCTGTACGAGGCCTTCTTGTGAGGCTTTTTCAACAATACACGAGTCGGATAACTGTATATGTATAGAATGTAGATTTGAACGTCAAAGAGGAAGACAGCAGAGCACTACAGTACATCATAAAGAACAATTTACGGCACTACAGCCCTTAAATAGGCTTAGAGCCCGCACATTGCATTCTATCACATTCTTCCCCTTTACTCCTACTTGTTGTAAGGTACTGAACTAGGCGCAGCCTGTGAAAGCCTACCTGCTTTTTTTGTGCTTCTTTCTCTGTTAAAGAGGCTTCGCGCAAAGAGGCGGCGTATAGTCTCGCTTAAAAGCTAGCGTGAGCAATATTGTTACATTGTAGTCAAGGCAGAAAACCCGACACTAGTACCACTCTGAGTCATGAAAACTAACTTCTTAATGCGCGAACTTGTGCCGAGAAACGAAAGACCCAACCAGAATGACAGAGGCGACCGCGGTAGTCGATTGCCGAAATCGTATCCACGGGGTCAGTCGCTTCGACTATTTCTGCAGGACTCTTAGTAGAGTGTGCCAGAATGGCTGTTACTCGCTCGCATGCCTTCCAAAATGTGCAACGCAACTCGCGTTGAGTATGCAGTATAATTACAAGGTCTGGCGAAATTGAATCGGTGAAAACCATTGAGATATTCTAGTACAAGTGAGCGCGCCTTGCGCCAAGGAAGCCTTAGCTCGGGCCCAACTCCGATGCGGCCTATTCAACTACAAGTAAAAATGCAAAAACGTTTTTCTGAGATAACCTCTGGACCGATTTTATCGAAATTTATTGAATTTCAGAGAGCAAATTAAATTCTACTGACTGTTCGTCGCGGAATTTCTATTTTGGTCCTCAATTTTGTAAAAAAATTTTTCAAAAATTCGAAGGTAAGAAATATAGAAGCCCGAAGTTTACAGATTCCTAGCTCTGCATAAAAAACATATCTTGGTTCTGTAAACGAGATCCATTAGATCATTGTAAGCGGACAAATTTGACATGTCATTTTACATCTTACGTGAATTTGTTACGTTGCGTAAAACGGTTCTGCAAAAGCTGTATTTCCATAGTACTAAATTTTTCGACATTCATGTGTAACTTATCAATATTGTCCGCTTTAGACGTACTATTAGGTGTAAATCACAGAATTGTATTATCATTTTTCGTTGCTGAGTTACAGGGTTGTAAACTTGATGGTTTCGTTTTTTGAATATTTTCGATTTTTGCCAATCTTTAATAATAACTTGACGACATAAATCAAAAATCCGAAAGCAACAGTCACTATATTTTTAGTATTTCTTTTAAGATGCAACCAACCTCGTCAAATTTGGTGCAGTGGTTGCCGAGAAAAACGAATTCTCCTTTTACATGTATTTAAATAGGAGCACCCGAGCTAAAGCTTCCTCTTGATAGCTGATAGCAAATGAAAGAGCCCTCACAGAAGATAGAATAAACAGTGTGCGCGTGTCAATACGATTATCAATGTGGTGCGATCTTAATAGCTTCCTGGAAGAGTGCACCACTGTGAAGTGCTCATAAAAGCGTTAAGATTGAGACATCAATGCCGCTTTGCACTGTACTCACCTTTACTCTTTCCCGTCGGTTTCTACACATCAGAAAACGCACAGGGTCATGGCGTCCTGAAAGAGCAAACGAATAAGAACAAGCGAATTAGTGAATTTCGAACACAGGCGAAATTCAGTGCCGTAGAGAGTGAGCAAGGCTGTGCCAGTACAAGCGACGGCGGTCACGGCCGTAAGCGTGAGTGCCACCAAAGTGATCTGCAATCGGTGCGTCATGAAACTCAAGGAGAACAGCTTTGAAAATCTGTCGAGGGACGACACAGAACAGAAGGACCGGCGACGTGAAAATTACGGCGGTACAAAACGCCGTTCTGGAGAACGAACCACCGTAAGGATCGGACAGTAGGCGCAGGTTCAACTCGCTTAATGAGGGTCCGCAAAGTGGCGTCATGGCGTTGCTCATTAGTCATGTTTAATTCTTGGGAGAAGAAGAGAGAGCCGGGCTAGGTGGTGTCCACTCTTCGTGGTCATCAGGACCGTCGTCGTTGTATTTTTTGCCTCATCATAAGCAGACCTCTGGTGGGGAAGCGCAACCAACACTGACCTGAAAAATTCTTCCTTTAAACAAATTTATAGAGGATATACTTCTACCAAGGTCAAAAATGGGGCCTTTCTTCAATGAAACATTTTCTTTTGTTTGTAAAACTGAACACCCATTAATATGAAGTACATTGACACTAAAGATACATTGTTAGCATCATGGAGAAAATGGTGTCATTACAAGCCTGACGATAATCTACCAGTTCATACAGAATACATGCATTCCGTTCAATAAACGTTTAGGTCAGAATAGAAATGGCCACGGCTCCTTTGAAACATTCTTAGATCTACACGAAGTTGTATTACTACTAATATTTTAACAATGACCCTAAATAAATGTTTGCGATGAAGTATGCGTAAGAACTGGAAAGGATCCTAACAAATATTCGCGACGAAATTAAAACAACAAAGTTAATTACTTAAAGTTTCTTCTTTCATGAGCTCTTGAAAAGAAAAATAAGAAATTTAAGAACGTAAGGCGCACGCTGTGTGAAAGGCAGCAAAAAAATTAGAAACATTAAAATAACGACAAAATATTGCTCATGGAAAAAAATACAGCAGTAAAAAAGAGACGTATGAATGGGAAAAAAACCACCCGAAGGAAGTTTATGGAAGAAATAATTGAACAAAATATATTTAATTGGCCAACAAAGTTTCCTGCACAATGAGTTCCAGGCTAACCAAGGAGTTCAGCCCATCTAGTTTTTCACAAGAATTCGCTCGTAGCCTGCACTTAGCCTATCACTTGATCGTGCCATACGTGCGAGAATTCAATAGTCACACACTGAAGTCTTCTCAATATTTCAACGTTAGATTTCCGAAAGGAAAAATGGGTTCTTATCTTTCGAAAAGCGTTATATGAAGTTATTGTTGCTTCCCGGAAAGAAAATTTAAGTAAACGAAAGGGACGAGATACACAGTAAGTAAATCTGTCGTGTTCCTTCACTTATCACCCTTCCTTTGGAGAGAAAAGGTCCTAAATTAAGCTGTCCAAATTATACTACTGTTCTAACAGAAAGGGAGTGTCTTTAGAGCGACAGCAATTACCCGGGCACTACCAGCTTGTTCGCGGTGGTGAAGCCACCATCGTGCTGTCCTGGTGTTGAGACCGCATGCGCGACCCACAAATGAAGGCTCGAAATGCTTCCCGCGACGCGCAGTGCGTTTGGATGCACAAGCGACGAGGCCGAGGGAAAGCACTGTCCCGCTTCGCTCAAACGGCATTTCTGGAGGTGGAGAAGCATTGTGACTTTTATTTTTGGCGTGAAATTTCAGCTCTACAGATGAGGAGCGATGCGGATGTCACACGGTGGTACAGATTCTACTTTAATGGGAAACAGAAGAACGGAAGCCTGAGCCCTATTTCGCACATATTTGTATTCATACCTTGCGTAGCGCACGAAACGAACTGACGAAGAACTAGACCGGTTGTGCCCAAAACAAAGTCGGAGTACATGTAAGAGGACGGGTGTATAAAGTCCAGGTTGTGGTTTACACGGTGTGCAGCTTTCGTGCCCAATAGCTATTTATATGTCACACGCCTGCGCAACATATATTGACTGTGTGATTTATTTTTGGTTTCTTCATTAAACTTGCTTCCGTTCATGAGATGTTTATGGGGCCGGTACCACCATGTACCGGATACAGTGCTTTCCCAAGTTGCTCAGGCGACTTTCTTTCTTGATCTCCTCCTATTTGATTATATCTCGGAAACAAGAGAATAAACAGAATGGTGAAATCGGGCAATTTAGTTTGCCTAGGTTAAAGACCTATTCTTTGTATTTGACTTCATTCTTTTGCAGAAACGAAACAGTAAAGAAGATTTTCAGTAAAATGGACAGGTCGAGCGCTCATCATTACGGGAAGCATTTTACTTTACAGTGGAGGGTATGAGGCTCCATACCTGTTTCTTACCTTGCAGAAAAAAAAGTTTATGCAAACAAAAATTAAAAGAGGACTAAAGGCCTTCTTTCTTCTAGAAGTCCTGTTATTAATGAGTTTACTTGGCAGAGAACTGAGATCGACATTTATTCATATGGGTTCTGCGCTTTAAGATTAGGTCAAAGCACGCGCTACTGGCGTTATTTTAATTTCCTAGACCATGTTGTGTATTCACCTATGCTCGTGAACGGTTGGAAAACCTCGTTTTGCAAAGGCACCTAGCAGCATACATTGGTTTATTGCTCTACACCAGGATTCGAACACGTCCCAGGAACAGAAAAAAAAAAAACAGTGATCTCGGCCTTTACTGTTTTCCTTGAATCATTGCAGACAGTAAGCTTTCGTGCGAAATCATGACCTAATTCTTACGTATTTTCTTCCTCACCCTAAACAACCACCTCTATGTAAATATAAGCAGAAGATGGGGCTTTGTTAGCGCCTCCTTGACACACAGCGGCCATGGATTCTGACACGAGTCAGTTTTAGGAAAATACGTGGATCACAGCACTAAGAAAATGCTTGAAATCCTCCTTCTTCGTTGCATAATAGAAGCACGCGTGTAGGACCACCAGCTCTTTTTTTTTTTTGAATGAAATTTATCTATTGTGCCGTTTCTTCTTATCTTAATTTATTGTTGTTTTTGCGGTTGTAAAAGTTTTATTGCGAGCAACAATACTTTTGTACGTACTTTCTTTCTTTGGATGGCTCTTCGTATCAGCACTGGTCTTCCGAAATATACGACAACAACGAGATGAAGTCTTAATATTTTTCTCCTTGGCCAAATGACAATGTTAAATTCCTTCCACATTAATTTCTAAAGGATGTTTACGGATTGTCGCTTTTGTGTAATGGCGGGTAAACGATCATCGCAAATCCAAGGATCCAATAAAAGAGGCCCGATCAGGTTAGCTACGTGAAGAGAATGTGACCAGTGATTTTGTCCTCTCAGCTTCGACATGAGGCGAGAGAGCTCCTCAGACTAGAGAATCATGGTACGTGAATCGCGCTCTATTGGTGATAACGTTCATCGGAGTGCAACTCTTATACGCGTGGTGCGCGGCAGGCGAGAGAGTGGCGAGGCCACGATGGCACCCCAGCAATACGCTAGCACGCCACTGTAGAAACGCTGCTTCCAACACCATTGCTATCAGGCCATTGTTCCATCATATGAATAGCCTCCGATGCTAATTAGTCAATAACCGTGCATTTTAGGTGACTTGCGTGGCTTTAGTGTAGGGGCTGCAACGTGAACAATAGAAGATACCCGTCCACATCGGTCTTGATCGGAATAGTTAGTATTGAAAGCGTATCATTAAGCACTTGTTTCACTCTGTCAACTCAGGGTCATTTCGAGTCGGAGGTAGAGTGCGGAGAACGTGTATTCATTGAAGCAAAGTCAGTGGCAGGTATGATGACGCATAAATCTGTAAACCGTTCCTTTCGGCGCCAACTATCAAGTTAGTAAGATAGTACATGACATGTTTCTAAAACGCCTGAATAACAATAAATCTAGTGCGGTTCCATTTTTTTCCCAGCTGCTTCGAGTGCGTTTTCTCACACACTTAGAAATATTTAGTGCGTGAATTAAGGAAATGAGAGCGTTCTTTAATGTAACACCTTATGTGTTAAGTCTCAATCTCATTTGTGCCCTTTGTCGGGTGCACTGATCTCAATAGCAGTGCACTGCCCTTGAGATCAGCCAAGACGCTAGTGATGCTAGTAGTGAGGAATAGCAGTGCACTGCTCTTGAAAAGCCAAGATGCAAGCTTGCAAGTGTAATCGGCCCTATTGCGCCCAAGCAGACCAACCTAGAGAGCCCGTAGCCTGATTAGCACAATTACTGGGAATTTGAGTGCTAGAACGCACCTGTGCCAGCTAGCCAGTTTTTCGTCAAATTTTCATCAGTCTCTGGAGCGCTTCCCGCGTCCTGGCTTGAGGCGATGGACGCGGAACGTTCCGCAGGCTCGTGCAGCCAGAAGTCTGCAACTGCAAGCTCTTCTATGAGTCAAGGCACCTGGTCAACCACCAGTGAACGCTCCAGAGAGACTCGTACTCCTGTGGCCATGGATGCAGAGCCTATTGCCGGCCCGTCTGGCCAGATCACTACATTGACAAGTTCCTCAAGGAAACGAGGTACCTGGTCCAGCACCAACGAAGACACAGAGGTCTACTGAATCACAGGTGACGACTCATCCGATGACAGCTTCGTGTCGGTGAGAAGCCGAAGGGCTAAAAGGAGGCTTATCAAGGCGTCGTCACCAGCGAGTACGTCAACCATGCAGACAGGTAGTGAACGCTGGCCGCACACCATCCTCTTCATGCCAGTGGATTCTTCCGTCAACCTTCGAGTATTGAACAGGCAAGCTCTCTCTGTTTTTCTTGAGGGAAACGCGCCAAACGAAATCAAGGAAGTCCGGCTGAACACACGAAAGAATGTTCTAGCTGTCGACACAGCCTGTGGAACCACGCTCGAGACGCTACGGCAGATAACACAATTGGGGAACATCAAAGTACGAGCGATCATACCAATGGATGGGGCCTGCACTGCAGGTGTGATCTACGATGTTGACTTGGCTATTTCGAACTCGGACCTGCCAATTCTGATCAAACCGGCATGCGAAGGAGTGGTCATCACGCACGTATGCCGACTCGGCAACAGCCGTTGTGTGAAGATTGTGTTCAAGGGGGATTCCATCCCTTCACACGTAAAGGTCGGTCACTTTCGACATGTCGTACGGCGGTTTGTCCCAAAGCCGCTTCAATGCCACAAGTGCTTCAAGATCAGGCATGTTAAGGGCACCTGCGCAAACTCCCCAATGTGCCCCCGGTGCGCGGAGTCACACACTGTAGATGTCTGCCGTGCAACAAACTTTAGGTGTGGCAACTGTAAAGGCACCCATGAAGCGACATCTAAAGAATGCCCAAGACTCAAAAAAGAGTTCGAAGTTCTGAAGCAAATGGTCAGGGATAACTCAACCCATAGAGAAGCCTCAGAAAAGATCCGGCGTCGACGTCGTCATCGACGAAAACGCTGAAGACAGGGTGGAGTTCGTGCGCCGCTTGCGCCAACGCCATCATCCTCAAATAGAACGCCCGAGAGCACAAGGAGGCCTCAGACGGGAAACGCTGCCCCCGTGGAAGAGTGGCCGGCGCTTGCAAGCTCTCAGTCTTCTAAGGAGCCTCCACGCTTGATGTTCCCATCGAAGCCCGCTTCTTTTGGTGAGGCTTCAACAGTCGACTGCCAAATGATCCCGGTGCTGCGATCCATTGTGAATGTAATCAGGGCCATGCTAACAAGCATTGACACTCCATCTGCTCGAAGTGGACTACAAGTGCTCGACGCGCTGAGCCCCGTCCTAGCAAGGCTTGAGTGAAGCCATGACTGACAATCACCAGTCATTTCGAAAGGAGGTCAGAGAAGCGCCGATCCTTCAGTGGAACGCGAGAGGTCTAAGATCTCGCATCGCCGATTTTCGTCAATTTGTTCTCACTAACCGATTTCCAATCATTGTCATCTGTGAACCAAGATTATCCCATCCAATAAGACTATCCGGCTACGAGACAACTTTCTCATCAAGCGACATCAAAAGTAGCAAGGTCGTCGTGTTTATTCGCCGTGAACTTACGTCGTCCAACCGGTGCAACCTCATGACGACAATCAGTATGTGTGCATGACTGTTAAAAATAGGAATGTCACCTTTGCACTCTTGGGGGTGTATCTGTCTCCATCAAGCCGATTTGACACCAAAAGGCTAGAAGACATCTTAAAAACACAACCTGGTCCATGGATTATCACCGGGGACTTCAACGCACACCATACCATTTGGGGAAGCTCTAAGGTTAACGCGAAGGGAAGACGACTAGCTTCATTAGTTTCCAACAATGGTCTCTACCTGCTGAATGACGCGAGTCCAACATTTCTGCGGGGAATAACGTACAGCAGCTGCCTCGATTTGACTTTCGTCTCCCACCGCCTCGCCACACATGTTAAGTGGTTTTTGGACATTGAAACGCACGGAAGTGTCCACATCCCCACTTACCTCAAGATCAAGGGAATGTCGAACACGTATACGTCCACCACGATGCGAAGAATAGATTGGACTGTCTTTAAATCCCACAGTGAGGACGCTTGTCACAAAGGCCTCTCTTGTGGACTTCAACAAGCTATCAAGGAAACGGCACAGAGAGCCACGCGCACACTCACGTGTTCTCCAAGGTATTCTGAATTCGACCTGGAATTGGAGCGGCTTCGTGCGATTCGCCGTCGTGCCGAAAGAAGATATCGACGCACTAAGTCAATTCAGAATCTAAGAACAGCCAGGCGAATGCAAAAGAAGATACAACGCCGCATGGACAAACTAGAGGCTCAGCGGTGGTCAAAATTTTGTGCGTCGCTAGATCCCCACAAACCGCTATCTCAAATATGGAGAACTGTGCGAGGTCTACGTTCTGTTCCGGAACAGCGTTTCCCGTTTAAGGCCCTAGCACTATTCCAGCGCCGACAAGACATTGATGTGGCGGAAGACTTCTGTGCTATGGTTGCGGGCCAGCCAACTCGTACAAGTTCGCTTACATTGAACCGTATTCCAGATTCACGAGATTCACGCATGGATAGGCTTTTCACGACGCAAGAGCTTGACGCGGCGCTATGCAATCGGTCGTCGTCGCCTGGTCCGGATGGCATATCTTACCGCATGCTATGTCACCTTGGTGAACGGGCACGAAGAGCACTCCTTAATATCTATAACGAGTCGTGGCAGGAGGGCAACGTTCCCCAAGATTGGAAGATCAGCCGCCTGGTACCGCTTCTTAAGCCTGGCAAGTCTCCCTTAGAGATTACTTCATACCAACCAAGTGCGCTGGCAAGTTACGTTGGGAAGGTAATGGAGCGAATAATTCTCGCCAGACTTGAGTGGTACCTTGAACAATACGAAATCTACCCGGACGCCATGGCTGGTTTTCGACGTCACCGATGTTCTATCGACAACGTTATCGATCTGGTAACCTATGTTCAACACCAAAAGACGTGTAAGAGGTTATCTGTCGCAATGTTCTTAGACATAAAGGGAGCCTACGACAACGTTCTTCATGACGCCATACTTGAAGCATTGGAATCGGTGGGCCTAGGCGGTCCATTATATCGTTGGACTCGCAGTTATTTACATAGGCGGTCTCTCTTTCTTAACACTGAAGCTGGCCCAACCTCGCAATACTATACGCACCATGGAGTTCCACAAGGCGGTGCCTTGAGTCCCACACTTTTCAACCTTGTACTCATTGGTCTCGTGGAACGACTTCCGAACACAGTTAAAATATCAATGTATGCCGATGACATCTGCGTCTGGGCATCTGGTGTGACACGGCCGCAAGTACGCACCAGGCTTCAAAAAGCTGCCACGTCAACATCGGCATACTTAAATGAACAAGGCCTCAAGATCGCGCCAGAAAAATGCGCATTGGTCGCGTTTAGCCGAAAGCCAATGAGTACATACGATGTCTCTATCGACGGTCAAAGCGTACCTTATGTCAGGACGCACCGATTCTTAGGCGTAATAATTGATCGTGACCTCTGCTGGAGTCCTCATGTGGCCTACCTAAAGAAGCGCCTGACAGATATCTCTAATGTGTTTAAGTTTCTTGGAGGAAATGTCTGGGGTACTTCAGTACATGCAATGATGCAACTGTACAGGACGCTCTTTCTTGGGTATTTGCGATACAGCTTGCCTGTGCTGACCAACACCTGCAGAAGTAATATCCGTACACTCGAAAGCGTCCAGGCCCAGGCACTTAGAGCGTGTCTTGGATTGCCGCGGTGTTCGTCAACGGCTGAAACAATTGCCATTGCACACGATTTCCCAGCCAAGACCCATATAGTCATGGAAGCGCTCAGAGCACACCTAAGACACCTTGCTCGAGCCCCTGCCCATCATCTAGCCTCACTGCCAGAGGATCGACCACGTGCTTCCTTTTGTGAAACAGTCCTGCCTTATCGTGCATACCTTCCATCAGGTTGTACAGCTCCAGCGAAAGTTCCGTTTCCACCATGGTGCTTGGCTCAAGCAAATGTTCGACTAATGGTACCAGGAATACGAACAAAAGCCCAACTCCCGTCTCCAGCACTCAAGCAGCTTTCACTGCTCTTGCTGTATGAGACGTACAACGAGCATCATCATCTTTATACTGACGCTTCAACCACAGTGAATGGGTCTGCAGGATCGGTGATCTTTCCTGCAAAACCTTCCACCATAAAGATTCGACTATCTCACCAGACTACATCGACTGCCGCGGAGCTTGCTGCTATTCGTTGTGCACTTCGTGTAATTTCTGAAGAACTACCCAGGAAATGGAGCGTGTTCACTGACTCCAAGGCTGCTGTTCATTGTTTGGTTTCTGCCTTACGCCGAGGACCCCACGAACAACTAGTTATGGAAATCAGACTGCTCCTTCACCACCTCGTCGAGCAAGGACACGACATCACGTTGCAGTGGATTCCAAGCCACTGTGGCATAATGGGCAATGAACATGCCGACGCAGCAGCACGATCTGCACACGAGGAGGGCTTGCAAAACTCCATTCCATTCTGAAGAACAGACGCTGCAACAAAAATTCGTGTGCTTGCAAATGAAGCCATCATAACTTTATGGAACACACTCAGCTTAAAGCATACACGTCTACACCGACTGGACCCATCCCTTCGACTTCGACCCCCACCTGGACTCTCTCGACTCGAAACAGCAGTACTTTGCCGACTGTGGCTTGGTGTCGCCTACACAAGATCCTTCGCCTTCCGAGTCGGTATGGACGACAGCGCGGCTTGCAGACACTGCGGCGGCGAAGAGACTATCGAACACGTGCTTTGCCACTGTCCTCGATACAGCGCGCACCGGCTGTCACTAGCGACCGCGTTGGCACGCCTTGACGACAGGCCACTTTCAGAACAGTCAGTTTTGGAATGCCGACATGAACTGTCGTCGCAGCAAAAGTCGGTCGAGGCTCTGTTGACTTTTCTACGTGACAGTGGCCTATTAGAAAGACTATAATGACCCCATTTCGTCCCTTTTCATATTTTCTTTTTCTCACGCTTTCATTTTTGTCACGCTCTTCTTTCCGTCTTTACTTCCCCTTTCCCTTCCCCTAGTGCAGGGTAGCAAACCGGACGTTTAAAGTCTGGTTAACCTCCCTGCCTTCCTCTCATTTGCATCTCTCTCTACTGGGAATTTTGTGCCGCTTTTTCTGTCAGTAGGCAACCTTTTATGTCCAAAAACGTTCCCAATACGGCACAGCAGCGTAAATGGTGCAAGTAACATCCATAAGAGAACTAAATGAATACGAATGCCAAATAAGCCAGAAGCTCATACAAAAACAAATAATTATCTACATGGATTCTGCTGTGCCTTGCAGCGACCACTTCACCGCGTGCACCTTTAAGATGAACAACTTGTCGCATGTAGGCCTATTGACTGCGTACTTGCACAACCTTTACTCCTCCTATCATCGCCGTCCCTTCTTATTATACTGGAAGGATTTCCTCTGTCAAACGTATTGCTTCTCCACGTTCTGCAAGCTGTTTTATTCTTCAGCCATATGTAGTTAGAGGCCTGCATGTACAAATAATTGTGCTCTTGAAGGCTGGCGCTAACTCAACATCGAATTACACTAGTGCATCTGCTGCCGCGTAAGTAAGCCATGTCACAAAGTTATTATATTGAACAAGCGCTATTTGGTGGTTTCCATCCCACCATAACTTCTTCCGCAGCAAACGGGTGAAAGTTTGTATAGGTTATCGAACCTTTTTTGACGCACATATTTTCACCAATATTTTTCTTTCGCCTTTGTCGATTTGCTAATGCCACATATTTTGCAGCTATCTAGTAGCCACCAAATGTGTTGGGTATTTCTTTGTTATTAAAGTTTACGGAACAAGGCTTCCCCCTTTCCTATCTTGGAAATACGGGCCAGACATAGCGATGACAATGGTGATCTTAGCCTAGAGGCAGCGTATATTTCACGAAACCCCTAACATGCAATTTGAAGCAGCCGACAATGTCAACATTGTCGAATGCTTCTGTAATGGCAACTTTCCATTATGCTACCAATCGATAATGTAAACGCGCCTCTTCCTTCAGTCATCCTAGTATATGATACGATGAAAACTGTTGATATGTACAGAGAAAGATTTACCTGCGTTGTCTGCGTTTTGAAGACACGTACGCCTCATATGCTGAATGGCTGAATGCCTAATATGGCAGAGAAAGTTAGGTCAGGAATATTTTGAACGCGTCACAAAGACGTTTCGAACACTAAAAAGTACACGCGGCTTATCAAAATGGCTCAGTGGCAGTGAATTTCTACGAAGCACTCAGAACGCAAATGAAGAATTAGCGATATTTCAAGTGGTGTGAACTAAGCGGCTGGCTCTAGCTGCAGGCGAGGCGCAGACAAACAGTCGGCTGACGGCGGACGCTATGTCTACGCCTGCGTAGATGCCCACAGGCACACATGAGAAATGTCATGCAGGCCTCTGTTCAGTGTACACTTCAACATCCTTCTGATGAGGCGGGATATAAAAATTAATTGATATAACGAAGTAAATACTTGAACTCCACATAGACATCACCGTATTCAAAACCCCATTTTACCGAAGTAAATAGTTCTTCCGCCAGTGTAACACTGGCGGAAGAACTAAAGAGGGAGCATACAGGAAGAGAAAGTGGACGTACGTGGCATAAATTTCTTGTTCTTAAATGTTCATTCTTTAGTTATTCCGGCAATTTAAAACTAAGCACAATACAATTATGAACATCTACCAACGAGCCCCGTTGACTGCTTTAGACGAAGTTGTTCTGTCAAAAGATACAACGAACCAGATTACAGTCTGAAACGAAATAAAGTCACAGTTTTGCGCGAAAGGCGAAGCATCGATTGCGATAACGCATTACTGGTCAGCTGGACGAAATAAGAATATGAGCGTTAACTCCCGTATAAACTTGTAAACATCGGTATGCTAACTGAATTACCAAGCACGGCGTCAAGCGCGCACAACCAAACATGAACACCTCTGGCTCGACTACCGCGTAAACTGGCTCTCAACACGCTGGAGTGAGGAAGCATTCGTCGATGCCGAGAAACTGACCAACCTAATGCATAGGTAGGCTTGTTTTGCAGAAGCCTGCTCGAGTGTAAATTTTCTTCGTCAACCACGAGCAGACCGTGCTATGAATGCGCGTACTTTGAATATGATGGTGGAAACCGTGTCTAACCTACCTCTTGGATTCGTTGTTCATTATTCAACAAGTGAGGCACATGGGATTATCACCATTCAGACCTTTATTCCAGTCACGCATTTTTACGAAACAAATAAACTTGTGCTTTTATTCAGTGTACACAAACAACGACACTAAACGCAATTGATTTTGCTGCAAGGGCTGATGGGTGCGTAGGGAATGGTTTTAGTCTTGGTGTACCTCCAATGTAGCACCGATTCCAAATGGCCCTTACGTGAGATTTTCAGACTCATAGCTCAGTGTACTGGTAATTTAGAGCAAGGTGGTAGCCTGCTCCTCTGTGCTAGGTGCAGTAACGGAGTCCTTTGAAGAAGACGCTGTTTTTTGTACGAAATCAGTAATGACTATCGATGGTCGGCTGCTTACGGCGTCACTGGCTGCCGCGTCTTCGTTGGATTGAACGCTGGTCTCACTGGGAGAGGGAACTTTGGATTCCGCCGGGCTAGACATGCTAGCTCCTTCGAATTGCGATGCGGGCAATGTCTTTACAGATGTGGTTTTCGAGTAGTCAACTACATTGGCGTCAGACTGAGAGTCGTCCGAACCAATTGGACGAACTATTTCCTTGTGAGTAATAGTTGTTATAACCTTTACAGTGGCTGACTCAGCAGCAGCAGTCGTGGTCTCATAGACTTCATTTGCAACGGCAACAGAGCTTACTTCAGTGGCATCCTGCAGAACCTGAGACGCTTCTTCCGTGGAACTTGTCGCACTAGCTGTAGGGTCACCGGATACAGAGAGAGCTGCGCCCGTGTGGTCCGGGCTATCACTTACGCTTTCGCTGGATTCAGCCACGGCAGAATCTGTGGGATCAGATGCACTTGTTTTGTCAACTTCTGAAAGAGGCAATGTCTCCACAGATGTGGTTCGCTGTGTGTCGACTGAAGTTATTTCAGGTTGGCTAGCGTCGCCGTCTATCGGCCGAGTGATCTCCTTGCGAGTAATAGTTGTGATACTTTTGACAGTTGCTGATTCGTCCTCAACCGTCGTTTCTTCAGTGGTCTCATCCCTAACGGGAGCTGCTTTAGTTTCGGGTAATTCAGTCACAATCTCTTCTGGTTGGGCTGCTTCAACGGCTAAAGCCGTTGTGGCCACAACTTCAGGTTCATTTACCAGGACACCGTCTGTAGAGCTAGCTGCGGCTCCTGTATTCGTTTCGTCTGGAGCTACGCCAGGATTCTCGCTGGACACTGAAACCACGGATTCTGCTGTGCTAGATGCAACCGTTTCGTTGAGTTGTGATACGGGCAGTGTTTCCACGTAGGTGCTACGAGTCGAGTCAACCACAGTAGCGTCTGACTGGTCAGCATCTGGCCCTACGGGACGGATGATTTCTTTGCGAGTGACAACTGTGATAATTTCCGCGGTCGCTGTTTCCCCTACAGCTGTAGTTGCTTCGGTGGCCCCGCGTGTGGTTGCCAAAGTCGCGCCTTCAGTCACTTCCTGTTGAATATCAGAAATTACTGCATGTGAAGTCACTGTTGCATGTTCACCGTCAGCTGGCTGGCTAGACACAACTTCTGTCGCTGTGCGATCCCCATCTTCACCTTCGTTAGTTGGAGTAGTACTAGGATTTTCCTGGGTGGCTTCCGTTACGTCAGCTGTGACTTCTTTCTCAGGATTGTGTGTCTCAGTAACTTCTTCTAAAACACCTTCAGTTACGGCTGACGTCGAGCTTTCTGTCTTAAGCTGCGTCTCGGTGGGTGAACTTGCATCGTCAGCATCAACGTCTCCTTCTGAAGCAGCTTGGGAACCTGTGGTCGTGATGGATGGCTGACTTGTCTGTGGATCTTCTGTTTCCAATTTAACGTCGTCGTCGGCGCTACCTTCGGATGCTGACTGAGTAGACGGGTGTACAATGACGGTATCAGTTTCTAAAGCTACAGTCACAGTTTCCTCAGTACTACTACTCGGTGTAATTGTCGCTTCGTCTGCGGCGATTTTGGACGTAGACAGTTCTTCGATGTCACCAGACCCTTCGTCGTCCTCACCGGTAATTTGTCCAGCGGCAGTGGTCTGTTGCTCTCCTTCACCTTCTCTTTCACTGTGCGTTGTCACTTCATCGTCTGACGGTGTTCCAGCATGCTCACTTCCTGCAATATCTGTCGCATCTTCAGGTGCAGCCGTGCCTTTGGGCAACGAATCACCGGTGGTCTGGTCCTGGGTAATCGTCACGTCCTCTACCGAGTGACCTATGTTATTCTCGGTCGTTTCATATACTGCTGTCTCCGCAGCTGGTGCTGGTTCGCTCACGCTATCTTCGGTGCGCGCTTCATCATCTGCTGCCGGTGCTGAGTTCGCTGTCGTGGCCTGCTCGTCAGAGGAGCTTGCCTGCTGTTCGGTTGTCACAAATTCTGAATTCACAGTTGTGCTTTCAGTTGCACTGACTGAGGTGCCCTGGTCAGCGTTCGTGTAACCCCCTTGTTGAACTGCACTGGTTGTGGATGTTGATAGGGTTTCTACGCCTTCTGTGTCTGCTGCCAGCTGAGTTGTAGGTTCTTCACCTGCTTCAGTGGCAGTAACGGCGTCTCCATTTGTGGTCGTAGCGACGGTAGTAGTACTTTCTTGATGTAGTGTTGTTGCTGCTGTGGTCAGAACAACGGGCTTGCACTTGCCGTCAAAGCACACGCCTTCCAGAGTCTTCTTTCTCTGCAATTGTCAGAAAACCTACATTTACTTTAATAGCCAATATGACGAAAGTAAATAAGCAGTAAAGCTTTAGCTCATCTCTACATGTCGTGAACGATGAATGTTCCACCTAATATGATGATTAATATCAAACCAACGACCTTAGAAATTGATGCAATGCTAACAGAATTTTTGTTACTTCCTTGCAAAAATACATATCATGTATAAGAGCCAGCGCACTTGTCCCGCAGACCCACCGATCATATTTCAAGAATCACCGACTGTGTTCACCGTTCTCATTGTGCTTTGAGTGTAGCTTGCTTTTGAGAGCACAGGTTCTCTCAATAAAAGTTAGTGTTGTCCTTAACAGTTTTGCGACTGTCTTCTTCATCGTCATTACAACGTGATAACATTCTAAGTTCTGCCTGGGATTTATGCATGTACTAGTAAATTTAGTGGTACGGGTGACAACTCTTTAATATCGCGCATGACAAGCCCTCATAGAACGATACAAATGCGGAAGGAAATATGTATTGAACGAATGACGCCCAATTAGTCGTTATTGGTGAACAATATGAACGTGTTGGAATTAAGAAAATGGATATTTGCACACCCGAAAGCAAACCTGCCATCCTGTGCACTTTAAAATTCCTAAAAATCCCGCAGACCAGGTTAACGGGTTAGCACACATTTTAAAGAACTTTTTTCTGAGCACGCACTTTCTTTGGTGTGCACATACCTACCAACCTGTTAATTTGAATATTCGTATACATGTCGAATGCTCGGAGGCAGTTGCGTGCCTTTTGATGGACCTTGCGCTGGGCGCGCGCCTTATGTGACATACATACGCACCTCTTTGCATAGTCATCGTAGCAAATTTGTGGCAGCAGAGATTGACAAGCCAAACATTGTATTTTGGCCACAGTGATCTTCGAAGTGACTTTCCTGACACCTAATTCGCCTATTTAGGAAAATTGTCTCAGAAAACTTGCACGAACGAATCAAGTAGCTCTATTGTATGCAGCGTTTCTCGAGGCCACAGAAGGCGGTGGAAGTACAATCACAATTTCTTTTTTTCCGTGCATTTTAGGGAACCTCGCACCAACGTGCCTTTTTAAATCTTTAAAACATTTCGCATGAATTGAGTTTATCCTTCGTAAAACGTGACATAACATTAGTAACATCGCAAAAGACGCCAAATTCTTAAATGTTACCGAAAATTCGGGACTTGCAAGATATGCCTTAAAGTTAAAGATCATTTTTATTTGCACATGTTGGGAAGGATTTCTTTTTATTGCGTTCCGGACTATATCTTGGCCGGAATATAACTTTTGAAATGGGCAAGTGTAAAAAAAAAAAGTGTACACATGCCCAAACTCTGACAAACAGGCTGCTGGAAATCTTCGAGAAGTGCATACGTAGTGAAATATCGCCTAACAGTATGTCGGCTGAAATGGCGACAGAGCAGAAAATTGCGCAAGTCGCTTACTTTTATTGCGTTGGATTTTCTAAAATCGAGTGCGAGCGCATATAACGTTACCCTGCATTTCAATATTCTTGTTTCTTTTTTTTTTATTTTCAACGTACAGAATTCCTGACTTTAAATATTTCGAAAACGTCTATGACGATGAAAGCCTTGGATCTTCTAAGTGTATCGACAGCCTTTGATCTCGCCACCGAGGAACGTGATTAAAAGGCAACCCTGGTTTTGGTCGTCACCATCACCTGGTAGACACATGCCTGCCGCGCAGTTCTTGGTTCTCAACCGCGGCTCATCTTTGCACCAGTGCGCGCCCTTTCGTATGATACGGCTTTGATATGACGATAACAGATATCGCAGTGGTCGTGTTCTTCTAAATTTGTTCGTGCGAAGGGAAATGGAAAGGAGTGAACGGCTTTAACACACCAAACTTCCGGATCGGGTGGAGAAAAATTTTTTTTCTCTTGGAACGAACCACGAGATTCTGTCAACAGTTGTCCCTATTGTTTAGAATATCGGTGGCCTTTGCACCACACAGCATATCAGCGCCATATAAATGCGAAAACCCTCATGATTTGCCATACCAGACGCAAGCGTGGAAGCACTCAATTGCGAGCGCTCTCTCCTGTACCCTTGCCTTCACAAGTGCACACGCTCTTGCTTTGTTATCTGCGAAGTCATATCGTTGAAACGAATCACTGACTGCACCTCGCGCGTCCTTATTCATTCTCAGTTGTCCTTACAGCTGAAATCTGTCGCTCATGCACAACTACGATAAAACAAAAAAACAAAATAATAACTTCGTCGCAGTTTACACATTTCAGACCTGCACATATTCTGCGTAGCACGTAACGGTTTTGCGTCCTTTTTTGTAATATGACCGCATCCGTCTTGTAGGACATGATCTGCTGAAATAAATGGCGTGTAGCAGTGAATACTCGAGCTGGAGTATTCTTTGCTCCATTGCTTGTACTCCGCGTATCTCCGCGACACGCGGCGTTCTACTAGGGCGCTCTCATGCCTTGCGGTGGACGCTTGTGCTACATTTTAAAAAAATACCTCAGCCTGTAGTGGCTGTATGCGAATATTTTTGTGTTTCTATTTGTTGCTGCTAGTTATAGTGCTGTGCAGAAGGGCAAGGCTTTGTTTTCGTGAAGGCGATCTGCTAAAGGTACGCATTCCGATAGCGGCTGTGTTTAAAAGAGCTTGCGTACTTCGCGCTAGGCACAGATTAACAAAAACCAACTAGTTATAATATGTCAGTTACCTTACAAGTACGTGCGTCTTAATTACGCTTCCGCGTGTAAATGCTAAACAATCAAATGTGTTCCAGTCAACGAAGGTACGCTCTATGAGGCGCAAAACAATCTAACCTTGTCAAAAGATGCTGTGTAAAGTTAATTCAATTTTTTTTTTTACGAGCGACGTTATTTTTTCACTTGTGCCAGTTGATGCCTTTTGCATAGTGGCACTTCGAAAGTAAATAGCGGCATTTTATTTCCCCAGAATATATCTCGAGGGCTAGCAGTACAGTCAGATAAAGATACTCGCTAAGGATCAAAAGATAACTCTCAATAGCAGCCGAAAATATTTGTCTAAAAAATAAGATCTGCAATACCTAGAACACATTATTGATAAAGGAAGAATCTGATTTCGTACCGGTATTTGGGAAAGTCATCTGAAGCATTGACTGGCATTCGAAGACTGAATGAACAATTTGGAGTCAGAATTTCCCGATGAGATTGGTAAATTCATATGTATTCGCCTTGTCTCATACCGCATCTAAAAAATGAAGCTTGCCTTACCCAGCATGGTGTTCCATCCTCTTCAAAGCCAATGCCGAAGGAAGGGTAGCCTCGACACAGAAAGCGGCACTTAGCCACATGTCCATTGCTCTAGTAATTAAGAGGAGAAAAAAACAAGTAAGTTTAATTGTATTTGTTTGTGTTGTAAAGGCAATTTCGCGTTTGCGGCACGTACATTAACAGACTTTATTGGGTAATAATATGCATTTCCTAGAGGTTCCTTAAATTTGTACTGATAATTCCCTTATGATATACAAAGTTGCTGATCTTCCCTTCAGTACACTTTTGGTCATTAAAACGTGTCAGGAACCAAACCTCTGCTTTCTTTAATGTAATTCCAAGAGTAACAAAAACTTTGTTCGCAAATGTACCCGTTCCAAGTTTACAGGCATGCATGTGAAATGGTAGAGTCAACGGAATTGATGGCTATGTGCCAGGAGCACTACTGGAAAAGCGCTTAATGTTGCATTGTGCACTTTCTAGGTCAATGAATTGCGCTGCATCACTGACCACAAATAGAATGCCACAAGTGGTTCCCCTTCGGCCCTGAAGCAGTGCCAATTTTCTATCGCTGCAAATGTGTACAGTCGCCAGAGGGGAATGTTCCATCCATATCAAGCATTTTACAATCTTTACACTTTTGAAACTTGGAAACGTTGGTAACTTTTTAGTATCAATCCCACTTACCACTCTAGCCGGGTAAGCCCTGTCACACTTCACGCCGACGAAACCTGCAGAGGAAAGGACATTGTTATACAAGAGCGCACAAAGGCGTTCAGGAATATGTAACTACTCTGATTATTTCCTAAGCTGCACTGTCAAGTGGCAGGGTGTTGGAATAGTTGCATTCGACACGCTGCTGACGATGACCCGAAGAATATTAAGAACTCCTTAACTATACTAGCGAGCACCTTTAGCGCCGGAAATACGAATGCAGAGGCAAGAGTTTACCAGTGTCATCCAATGTGTTCGTTACGTTAACGGCTGTCCGAGTCTCTAAGCACCTTGCCGTCAGTACACATATTCCTCCGCATCTTCATACCATCTCACCAAGGCTGTTTTTGTTTCGAGATAAGAAATACCTGACATTTGCGACAGCACAGAAATAACCCGCAGTGCGTGTTTCGTGTAGTGCCAAATTGACGGAAACGAGTCACCAAGCGTTCCTATAACTGTATTTTGACCATTATGTTCAACCTTGCCCTTAATGGGCCAGAAACTTATGTTTACTATAACAATGTGGCAAAAGCTATGGTAGGTTACGGTTAAACCATTCAATGATAAATTTGCATTTCTGGGCAATGACTGCTGCAAGGTTCAGGTACGTAATCTGAGGCCAGAATGCACTGATCAACTGAATGCTCTGATGGAAGTAATTATAGCTAGAGCTGTCGACACGCACGTTTTTAATTGTTCTCGCACAAAATGAGGCGATACGCTTTTGCAGACGTCACGCTTGCCAATGTTTATTCGGCTGCTTCGAACTAACTTCATTGAAAAACAAGCCTCGAGAATTAGGACATTTAAAGTTACCCCTCATTTTATTGTGCAGGCGCGCGCCAACACATCGCAGAGGAGACACACCTGGTCGCCAAGGTGGCCTGGCCGCGGGAGCAGCAGTCGCCGGTGCTTGTGTGGCAGCTGCAGTCACTGCTGCTGTGGGTTTGCTGGTTTGCACTAGAGCAACATCATGCTCGGTTGCTTGTGCCGTAGCCGCTGGCACCGCAGGAGCTGCGGAAGAAGCGACTGGAAGCTGCGGTGTTGTCGATTGCTCTGTAGACGTTGTTTGTGCTGCCGTAGGCGCCGCGGTAGGTTCAACGGCCTTGCACGTGCCTTGGTCACAATAGCCAACATTTCCTCCCCATGCCTGCGTGTTGCCGCAAACGACGGTAAGGAGAAATATATAAATGAACTAATGGCAGGAAAAACGAAGTGTGAAGGGAATGAAGGGAATGACACTCTGGTATCTGGCGCTGCTGAGTTGCAGGTACTTGTTCGTCTAGTGCCGCTTCGCGTGCACATAAGTGAATATATGCTAGGAAAGAGCAAATACGTCCCCAAAGCAGGCGTATTGATGCGGCTTGCGGTCCATCGATAGCAAAAAATTACGAGTAGGTTTGAGCTCCCGTTCAAGCTGATTTTCATATCTTCTGGTTGTGTTGCGCTTCGGGGAAATAAAATCGTATAGGGGTTTGCGAACCAATTGGAGGAATCGTGAAGACAACCGGTACCGTTAATTTGTAGTAATATCTTCTCTGCTGAGAATAAACTATAGTTGTAAATGAGCGTTTATGGTGTGCCAGCCTCCCTTCCATTAAGGTCAGCGCATATTACGAGCACCGTGGTTTACCTGAGCTGCCGGAATGGTAGGCGGGTTACTAGATATCATGCTCAATCTATACAAGCTAGAGTAGTTTCGAAACCGCGCAAACAAACAAGAAGTGAGAAAAGGACAGAAAAGAGAGCTGACTAACAACCAAATACTTATTCTTTCAAGAAGCTTGTGTAAGCACTACGTTGAAAAGAAAACCAGAAAGTACGTGAAATGAGCATGCATGTAAATAAAGATGTGATCCCTACGATAAGAATGACAATTCCTTCAGAAGAAGTGAAATTGAAGAAACACAAAAGCATTGCCACGCTTCTGGATCTAGAAGTCTTCACAGCGTGTGAAGCGGGGCATTGTAAAAGCGTGTATCAATGAAGCCCTTAGCAGGTATTATGGTCACCAAGTGGCAACAAGCTTCACATCCCAAGTAAAAAGGCAAAAACCATTAGGGTGCCCCTTCAAGCTTTCGACGAACGATGCTGATTGTATACTGGCTGATGTCAAGATCAAGAAACTGGGAGCCGCTCAACCTGATGGTCCCTGGTTGAAAAATCTTGCCGTAATTCTGTATATGCACAAGATATGCCACAATCTGAAGAAGGTTCTTAACAGGACAGGCGTCAGGTTGCCATTCACTCCCCTAAATAACATTCGTAGTCTGTGCCAAAGGATTATTAGCGATACCGGCGATGAAATAAGTTGCCGAAAAGAAATCATGGACACTTTGTTAAGTGCCGTTATAACGCTGTTTATCGAATTCTTCGTTCTTGCGACCGTTTCTATGTTGCACAAGCGGGGCGCTGATTGAATGAATGGCCTCATGCGCGAACACTCAAACAAGTTCAGTAAGCAAGAAAGAAATAGCCACCTATTATTGCCTTGTTTTGAATGTGGCTGTGAGTCGTTTTTTATAGATTAGGCCATAATGCCAAACTATCATGATGAGGGCGCACGACTAATATCCGAATCCTTCCACATCTAGAAGAGTGGTGATGCTTGTGTACGTTTTCCTTCAATGTTACTCCTTCCACAGGATAACTCATTCACATCAGAGCGATTACCTCCTTTTTTCTTCCGCGAATGTTCCATTCATGTGTTTTCTGGCTTTCCTCGCATCGTGGTACCTATGTTTGCTGCGTGAAAGATAAACATTTGGTTGTGAATCGACGCTGTTGCTGGTCCCTTTCCCGCGACTTGTTATATTGCGCTGTTTCGGCTCAACTAATGAACCATATAGCCACAATGCGTACGCTTCTGCAGTCAAACCTGGATTAAGAGCACGCGTGTCTTAGCAGAGGTTGATGTCCACATCATGCACGAGATCAGACGGTTAGGACTAAAATTATTTCATTACGAGCAAATTGATAAGAAAGCCAGGCAATGTGTGATGTGGTGACAGGTTTACGCAATGACGGTAAAAATGTTTTTTTTTTTTTTTACCAAGCATGGTGTTCCGTTATCTTCATTTGCCAAGAAAGAGTTCCTCCTTTGCTTGCACACGAACTGGCAAGACCGAACAACACCGCCAACCTGCACAAACCAAAATTAAAATGCAACTTTCACAGCAACAATTAGACGTAGAGCTTGTTTAAGCGCTGATGCTAATGATGAAGCAAGTAACGTTCTTTTAACATGATTTGCACTAAAAAAGGAAGGGAATGACAACATGCACGTAGCGTTAGTTCGATTCCGTGAAGTTAGTTGAAATCCTTGACGAGAATGGGAAATCCAAGCTCCTTTTGTTTGCAACATTCTGCAGGAGGCAATCACAATCAAAATGCCGGAACGTCTGTACGAGGCGTTCTTGTGAGGCTTTTTGAACGCTACACGAGTCGGATAACTGTACATGTATAGAATGTAGATTCGAACGTCAAAGAGGAAGCCAGCAGATCACTACAGCACTTCATAAAGACCAATTTACTGCATTACAGCCCTTAAATAGGCCTAGAGCCCGCACATGACATTATATCACATTCTTCCCCTTCACTCCTACTTGTTGTAAGGTACTGAACTAGGTGCAGCCTGTGACGGCCTACCTGCCTTTTTTTGTGCTTATTTCTCTTTTGTTAAAGAGTATCGCTTAACAGCTAGCATGAGTAATATTGTCACGTTGTAGTCAAGGCAGAAAACCAGACAGTAGTACCACTCTGATTCATGAAAACTAACTTCTTGCTGCGCGAACTTGTGCCCAGAAAGTAAAGACGCAAGCAGAATGACAGAGGCGACCGCGGTAGTCGATTGCGGAAATCGTATCCACGGGGTCAGTCGCGTAAACAATTTTACAGGACTCTGAGTAAAGTGTGCTAGAATCGCTGTTACTCGCTCGCATGCCTTCAAAAATGTGCAACACAACACACGTCGAGTATGCAGTATAATTACAACGTTCGGCGAAATGGAACCGGCGGAAACCATGGAGATGTTCTAATACAAGTGGGCGCGCTTTGCGCCATGCGATAACCCCAATAGCTGATAGCAGATGAAAGAGCCGTCACAGGAAATATGATAAACTGTGTGCGCGTGTCAATACGATTATCAATGTGGTGCGAGCTTAATAGCTTCGTGGAAGAGTACACCGCTGTGCAGTGCTCATTAAAGCGTTAAGATTGAGACATCAATGCCGCTTTGCACTGTACTCACCTTTACTCTTTCCCGTCGGTTTCTACACATCAGAAAACGCACAGGGTCTTGGCGCCCTGAAAGAGCGAACGAATCAGAACAAGCGAAACACAGGCGAAATTCAGTGGACGTAAGCGCAAGATTTCGAGTACCTCATCTATCGAGTCTATATTTTCCCTGCTGAAATCAAGAATACAAAAAGGCCACTACGCATCGCAGACGCTGACAAGAAATTGAGATAAAAAAAATGCATGGCAATGATGACGAGCTGCATTTTCATTCAAGCTGCTGCTTAGTATTTTACGCCCTGTATTCTAAAACGATCCTCGATTCTTTTCTGTTCCTTCGCTCTACTGAGCTGAGTACTGCACCGCCCTGAACAGAAGAATACGCTACGTTTCTCAAAAATTTCTCTGGTGTCTCATCGAAGCGAAGTTATCACTTTGGCTATGGGTGGCGCTGTCATTCAGCTTTTCTTTTTTTTTTTTGTCGAGCTGGATTGCTGGGCGGAGGAACGTTCGAGAGTATTGGGTAAAAGTAGAGGGAGAGCAACAAAAGGGAAAGGAAAGAAAGGGAGGTTAGCCGGCGTAAATACCGGCTGGCTACCGTCTGTGGGTAAAAGTAAATGATTACTGCAAGTCAGGTGCGTAAGCTGTCTTCATAAAGCTTACCAATGTGGAAGTCCAACATTGTGACAGTCGATTCTGAGGGAGGCGGTCGACCGACAAAGTAAGAATCTTTCATCAGGAAACATTTGTTTTCTGAGAAGGTAGTTCTAGCTGTTTAATACAGAGTACAAGTAGTCAGTGGAGACAATAGTGAATTACGCAGCCAAATTGCTCTGTAATCGAGCAAGCTTGTCTTCGAGTATATATATATATATATATATATATATATATATATATATATATATATATATATATACATATATACGGCGATGTTAAGGACAGTTCAAGAGAGTGACATTTAGAATAAGTGACCTGTATAATGTACAAAAATTTAACGTGCACGGTATTGACAGGTTTGTAATAGCGTTTTCTAATAAACTGATGGTTGATATGTCAGGTATTGTGTATAAAAAAAGGAAATGTCCCAAGGAATGACAGACATAGCATACAGGATGAAACTGCTGCCAAGCTATTTGTAGGAAGTGAACGAAAACTAAATGAGCGCGTGTAAAATGTTTACAAGTACTGACAGCTCCAACCACGCTAGGCACTACTGCCTAAATGGGTTGAACTAAGGAGTTGCAGAGAGCCCAAAGTAAATGCTATTTTGCCTAACTTTCCATGGGTAAGCCGTCACAGGACCATAAGCGCCAAGAAGACACTTAAATTAATTTTAACGCATCCGGCAACATTGTCACCTAAGAGCACCCAAGCGTTGCCGGTAGCGAGCAGTGTGCGGTGACCCCTTTCTTAATGTCGCAGTGCAAAAATCGCGACATTCATTGCGTTCAAGTGTAGAAAGGTGGTACGTGCACTCATCTCGAAAACAGGTAGTTTTTTTGTACAGTCATTATTATAACCCCGTGGATGCTTATCTTGTATCTTAGGCAAATGCGACAGAACAAAGCTTTCCTGTACCTCTACCGAAGCGTGCTTTCCTAATGATAACCGGTAATTTTGGCTACGTCGATGAGCAAAAAAATTTAGCAGTGTGAGCTGCTTCTAGAAGCAACACTCGTGTCATCCTATCTTCTGTGCTAAGTGATTTTCGTGCAGTTAATCTGTCTCGCGTTCCTCGTATCTACCAAAACTAACATGTGTGTAAAACTGAGAACAGCAAGTGATGCAGCGCAAGCTATAGAATGTAAACGCAATATCGTTATCATGACCTTGTCACTTTAATTTTCAGGACCAAATATCTTCAGCTTTACTCTGGTTAAAATTCTCAATGCAGCGCAACCCTTTCCGATACCACTAGGAAGAAACATTTGCGTGAAATCCGTACTTATTTCCTAGTATAATCAAATACACATAACTATCTTCACAATCTTAACACCTGAATAGAGGCTGCTTGTTGCATGTCATTCACGCATGCTTTGGCAAAATGCGATATTAAGATGTTTCTTCAAGTAAAGACCGGAAATGCATCTTGCCAGCTTCATAAGGACACATAACACTCAGGTGTCATGAATACAAATAATTTGTTTCGGCCGCAATAACAAAAAAAAAATATAATTGATTTGTTACGGCCACTGCTTATGATTCTGCAAACGTTCGCAGTCAATTTCCATTATAACTTAATCGACGTAGATTCGGGGCACAGTGTATCTTTTACGATTTTATCGGTTCTTAAAATTTCATCAGTACGCTTTCATTGCACGGCATTTTGCTGGCGAAGTAATTTCCAGTATCCGTCCGTCAGTGTCCGTCCAGTATCTGTATCCGTCATTACTTTTTCTTTGAAGTTACAAGTTCCTCATGGGTTGTCCACAGTAGTTTTTAATGAAAGAAGGCCTGACAACCTTAACAGTCATGCGAAGTTTACTATATATTGAGGACAAAATAAATGAGACCTTACAGCTGTGGTCGTGCCACCTTGTTCGCACGTTGGAAAACATGTTAACCTGAAAAATTACTTTTTTTTACAGCATGCTAGAGTGAAGTTGTAAGCAGATCTAATAATTACCTTCTACGTTGTTGTCTTCGTCTCTTTGCACCGTTGGCACCAGGTACTGCCGTTGGCAGCGGCCTCTGAAGCAGAAGCCTTGTCGCCACCAGGACTGTATTGATGAGAAAACAATATAATACATGCTATAACATATCAGAATGATACTTTTGAACTGTGTCACCAAGAATAAATAGACTAGCTCTAAAGCGTGCCTGAATACTGCTGCGAACAAAAAGCAGTACGTCGCACTCTTGCAGAACTATGCGATGATAGCTACGATGACAGCTACAAAAAAAGCCTCGAATGAATGCAGCATCAAGACATCAAGCAGGGAAATGGTTTTCGAACGCCATTTCGTTTAGGAATATAACGTTTTTATCACAGCAAACACATAGGGACCATAACAAGCATTAGGAAAATACCAACAAGTGAAGGTTTTTCTTTCATTTCACTTAACCATTAACTTTGGCAAACTCTCTCCAATTCCTAGTCTAGCCCAAGGCGTTCATTTCACGCCTGGAAGACGATCGCTGATGACCCGTACATCGGTGTTTGAGACAGCCGCTTGTGATAATTTGAGGATCGTTTCACGTATGTTTCGCGGAGTTGTAGAAGCATAAGAAAACATAGCTCACCAGTTGGCATGGTGTGCCGTCTTCCTCGTTTCCGTACCGGACAGGCCAGCCTTGGCAGGGGTACCGGCAGGTTGTCCTTACTGCGCTGGCCTGCCGAAATAAGCGTGCAACGCAGTTCGAAGGCTTATTTTTCGAACATGTCTCAGGACTATGGGAAACAACTATGTGCGCAAATATGGTGAGTGTACGACAGCAAAGCGGGGAAATTTTAAAGATTCCATGTGCACTATTACCGGAAGTACACTTATCCAGGGACACCAGTAAAACTAGTCAAGTCAGTCACAACCACACAAGGTTGCCGACAATTGTATAAAAATGAAACTTAGGGAAATCTAAGTGTTAGTTTTCTTTAAATTTAGACATAATAAAGCGAAGGAAAATGAAAGTGAACTAAAATATTGCTTTCCGCACATAATAGTCGAACTCACATCTTCCGCATAATGCGAGCGGCGCTTCGCGTGTCAAGCTACCACGCAACCATGATAGAGCATAGTCTCATGGATAGGTGTGTATGCGTATACGAGGTTAGCCTGGGAGTGTTAGCCGGTGTCACCGGCGACCGTTGAGATAGACGTGAAGCGATTTTTTTAATTTTCCAGGCAGAATCGAGACAGCGATAGAGCGATAAATGAGAGGGGAAAGGCGGGGAAGTTAACCGGAATGAAAATATACAGTATACAAAAATATACAATATACAAATATATATGCACTGGATGGTGCTTGGTGTGTTGATATTGAAGCGGAATTATGCGTCACAATAAGAATGTTCCAACAGGGGGAGCGGGATGTTACATTAACGTCGTCGAAGGGTCACTTGATTCTTCTAACTTGCGAAATTTGAAATTGAAATTATTTCATGTTATGAGAGCAACTTCATCTAGAGCACCACTTTTCTGATAAATACTAGCGATGTTTGTACACTTGACGATAGGAAGACACCCAACTGCAGTGACAACCACTCATAAGGAGGGCAGGTCAAGTACAACTGCAATTCCACTGGTGCGTTTCCTCTCACCTCCCACGTAGACGAAATATCGCTACGATCGGAACTTCATCTTTGCCATCACTGGGGTCACTCGGTTCTGAATGGTGGATGATATGAGCCAAATAAAATTGGGCGAAATATATCCTTGCACGATACCGGGGTTGAAAGCGTAAAGTTTACTGATCGAATATCAGCTCAAAACCGGCTGTCTATATAAACCATACAAACTATATACTGAAAGAGTTCTTTAGCAAAACCTTAACGATAGTTTAAACTAAAAGTGACTTCGTAGAAGCATAAAGGATGGGCTTCCTACTCATTAGCTTTTCAGGCAATTTGAGAATCACACCTGCTGGTGAGGGAAATCTCACTTACCTCATTCACAGGGTAGGCGCGGTCACATACTGCACTGACAGAAGGCTGCCACACTGGTCTCCAACCGTAGCCACCCCAGTACTGCTGGCCTAAGATGAAGAAAAATAGAATACCAGTTTGCCTCATTGCAAATACAATCACCGTCGAAAGAAAATTCTTCCATCACTTAGCCTAGCTCATGAAAAAGTCACCTGAGTTTTCTGAATCACTCACATTACTCACAACTTCTTTTTATTTACGTATTGATCACGACAATTCATCTTGTGAATACGTGTGCTTATTTAGAAATGTTACCACCGCGTTTTTGCAATGAAATACAATTCCCGGCTTGGCAGTGGCATTTTTGTAAGAACGAAGAAAATGGTAATGTTTGCCGACCTATGTACAAGAAAGAATAAGTCTACTGAAACCATGTGCTTCTGAATCAGGTAGTCAGGCAAAAGTAACATGACACCCCAGTTCATTAACACGCAGTCGAAATGTATAGAATGTCTAAAAACGTCATTTTTTTTGTATTTGCTCGAGCTATTTACCTTGCGCACCGTTTAACTGCCATTCGTAGGAGGATACCAACTTTATCGTACAGCTGTACAAACTTATCAGCGCCAGAGTTGTCTATTTTTACTGTTTCACCAAATGAAATTATGTTGTACTCAGTATTATCCTTTCACTTCAATGTGTCACGATGCAGTTTATGCTTTTAAACAAAGGGAGTATTTTAGAAGATAAGGCGTCATTTATGGGAATAAACCACCGCCGGAGTACATATACTATAATTGAAACTCCGCACAGTATACAGTTACACACGAAGCCTGGCCTTTAAAAAACAACAGATGAAAAGTGAAAGAGAGCAAAATCAACGAGCTTGAGTAACACATATTTCGCGCCTTCTAGCCTTCATAGCGAATGTGGATAGGGCATAACAAATTCATAAACATCGCCACGAAGGCGGTAAGTTGCCGATTTGACAGCATTTCAACAGCGGCTGTTTAGTATTTCGAGAGGCGAAAAAGGCTCACATTTACCCGCAACACAAGGCCTCACATCGGCCTTCTCTACAAGCATACAAGAATGTATGGTCGCTTTTTAGTGAATTGTTAGGTGGCTATGGAGCTACTGCTAAGGAACAATACACAACGAAAAGAAGCCCGTTTCCCCTCCCCTATGCATTAAGAACACAGCCCGCGTTCGCGCTACGAATCTCGGAACCTCAACAGTCGTTTACGGCAAACTCACGCACCTTGACATACGGCTGGCAGGCAGATTGCGAGCATCACCGCACATGCGGCGACGCTGGTTGCTCCCATTCTTAAGGTCGAGTCGGCGGTGCGTTGTAGCACCTTGCTGTTATCCTTCAAACTGCCTCGACAAATTCTCTCACACCGCAAAGCGACCCTTTATACATGCCGGAAAAAGTCGTCAGCGTCCCACGTAGTCCACAGCAATAGCTGTGACGTCGTGGAAGGCAATCCTTATCGACGCTAGCACCGTTCGCCTCTGCGACAGCGACCGTTATCTGCTGTCATTGCGCGCCCAGGCTTCTACGTATATCGCAAGCTGCGAGCAAGCGAGCAGCGTCTGCAAGATGACGAGCGTGTCTAGCGCTTGGCATTATAGGGGGGGGCGTGTCGACGTCACTATACCATCACCAAGGCCCCTAATCATCTCTCCTTCTATCTTAAGGCTGTTTTATGTGCATCCGGCTTGAATATCTGGCATGCAAGAAGGTTGTAATTCAATGTCGAGACAAGTTGAAACCCACAGCAGGAAAAAAGAGGTTCAGGATAGATTTACGTAGCCGATCATAAACAAAGCAAATGTTTGAAATGCTTAACAATGCGCGGTATATGTTATGTGACATGAACATCGGAGGGCGACACTTAAGAGAAAATACTCGCAGACAGACACAATGCACAGAGCCGTGTTCACAGTGTATTTTTTCATACTCATATTCTCTTTGAAAAGCAGCGAAGACCTAAACTTGAATAATCACTCTGATTCTGATCATGAATGATTATTTGAAGCGATGGGCATTCAATACTTCGTCGTAAAACAAGCCCCAGTACAAGATTCGATGTAACATGCGACCCATGAATTGTTGCACCATTTTTTTTTTCATTTTCGTGAAGAAATCAACATCTGCTATCTCTTTTGAGTAAACCCTGCAGTTCAAATTGTGCGCTTACGTTTATTAATTGTCTTACTGCTTGGAATTTGTCTTACAGCTAGACAGTATGTATCATACAAACTCGTCCACGTCTCTTTTCCTTCACGTTATTAGCTTATTAACACGAATATATACCATAAGACATAAAGCGACACTTTGCATTGTAGCCATCTAAATATGTCGCTTTGAGAGTAACACGTACTTAAGATTAAAAAAAATATATAAAAATTCATCTCCCGTGAGTACGAGGGGACTTTCGCCATAAGTATACGCAACCTCCACTGAAATAAGA
Source organism: Dermacentor andersoni (assembly GCF_023375885.2). Taxonomy (NCBI): domain Eukaryota; kingdom Metazoa; phylum Arthropoda; class Arachnida; order Ixodida; family Ixodidae; genus Dermacentor; species Dermacentor andersoni. Next base: position 143,985,290 of record NC_092816.1, read on the forward strand.
ACTTGGCTTTACTAATTATTGCGACATCTCGAAAATACGCAGGATTTATCTTGCTAAATCAAATGCCTGTAAATGTTGGAGTATTACAAAGCTAAACATAATAGTAGGAACCTGACTTATTTGATGAAGCAGATGAAGGACAAAGTAGGGTGATGCATGGTCTAAAAAGCCCCCGCAAGGACTAGTTAGGCCGACAGAAATAGGTACTTATATTGTCTCCTATATTTGCTGCATTGACGTCATCATTTACAGACCGCTCGCCGTAAAATTTCTATTATCCAAAGGTATAAATGTCATATCTGTATCAGCCTTGTTGTTCGAATCTAATATAGCGTATCCAAAATAACACACTAAAATATTATGTTTATTCTCCCAAATTAGCTGAATGGCCTATGGGCTACATACTAAAGTTGTATGGTATGAGGTATACGAGAAAAGGTACGTTTGACCATCCAGCGCTCCTTCGCCTCCACCTAAACGAGGTACAAGAACCTTTCAGCATTTAACTACCTTGAGAACGCCATCGGCAAGCCGCCATTCTAACCAAAAAGATCGTAATGGCAGTCCATCACTACATTTGCCTGAAAAAAAAAGACAGCAAAGCCGGTTTTGGGGACGCGGATATGCCAATGAGCTAACTGTAGACTTAGCGAATGCAACGCGGCCACACGGAAGGGACGCGATGCACAATGCCGCCGTGTTGTGTTTGGAGATAAAGCTTCGTGTACAGGTACTCATTTTTGCGTTCGCTGGGGAGCGCGTAACCTGAAAAATCTGTTGACTAGCAACCAGAGGTGGGAGGAGAGCGCCTGAGATTATAATAAAGGCAGGCGCTGAAGGATTTGCAGGGCACTGAAAGGGCCGCGGGGATCATAGCTGGAACCACGGAGGTTTGTTGTTTGAACGCCACTGAGGCAAAAGCCGATACCGGGAGGTGCGTTGACACAAAGGAAAGGGAGCTGTAAGCTGTTGCTGCCCACCTATCTTAAGCCCTTCAAGCACGCGGAGGCGTTCCGCAAGCCCCCTACACATGGACCAGTTCAAGTTCGAACTTCGGTGTCACCATTGCTCTTTTACTGTGTTGAAGTGGCAGTTTAAATATCCTAAATGATGACAATTTGCTTATACTCGGTACATGCGCTAGCGCAAATGGGCGCCCTAGAGGACTTGCCTCCATACGCAATATATCCACAAGGTACATATACATGGCGGTATTGTGTTTCCAGGCCTTTCTGTCTGACGGCCCTGCAGTCGCCGGTTTCTCTGGGAGCAGGAAGACAAAATAGCCTTGGGCACCCTATACCCAGGACCATCGCTTGGTCAAGGTGGTGAGGCAGGTGCACTTGGTCTGCGAGAGATTTAGCCTTCGTCAAAGACTCCGAGTAAAGTGGGAAGGGTACTGCGGTTTCGTGTAGGAAGATTCTGGGAAAGGGTCGTCCACAGTGCAGGAGAATAATAGGCATATGAAAGGACCCCCCAACAGACGACGCATTTACTTAAGGAGATGGTGCTGTGCTGGTAGATTTAGTGTTACTCAATTGGCGTGCGTGTTTGCGCTTGTCGAATGATTGAGCCGTGTCTTTAGGCGAGCTGTGCCTGCTGTGGTTTCTGCTCTTGCACTAGCTGGCCGGATTTCGAAGATCGGGTTCGAGGCGTATTTGTGTTGGACCAGTGTTGGAGAGAGGCCGGTGTATTGTTCCACTGCTGAGCCAGCCCACTCCCTCGTTGATATAGATATATAGCTGGTCGAGTTGTTCTCCTATAAAGAGCCTGTTGAGTGGGCTTGAGCTCTGTTGAAAAGTGACTAATTACTTAAGTGGGAGCAGACAGCATACATTCGACCTTGAAGGAGTCCATTGATGGGAACACGCCTGCAAGAGAGCATGTCCCTCTTCTTCCCTCACCCATGCCACCGTCTTTGGCAGCCGTGCACTCGGCCTATGGACATTTCCATTTAATAAACGTTATCAGCATAATGGCACAGCTTGATCAAGCGCTATATGTTGTGCAACAGTCCGCTAGCAGATCTACAACGAATCGCATTGCTAAGAGCTCGTCCACATCGTCTTTTTATGGGGCGTGATTCAGTGGCAGTGAGCAAGATTAAGCTCGGCCGCGGACTCAGTCTGCGACCCATCCCAAAGCCCCTAAACGGCCATAGTTTATCGTGTTCTTTTGCGGGCATTTATATGATTCGCATACAATAGGAGTTGACCAACGCCCCAGTGAAGACTCCGTCTTAGTAACACAAACACGCCATGGCCGCCATGTCCTGGGCGTCACCTGTTTCAATCCGGCATACAAAGCTCTTACTACTTAAGTGTGCGATTCTGATGGGTGAGTGAATGAGCCATCCGCATATCAAAAAGACATAAATATTGTTGCAAAAAGAGGGGTAGAGGACGTTTATCCGAACGTTGTATGAAGCTTTGCAGATGCCGTGCTTAGCTTCGATGATGTAGACCTCTCTGCTAAACATTCGGAGCCACATCGTGCATAGTTAACATGAGATATTCAGCTCTTAAAACTGCATCTTTTGTTAATCCATCGATGGTGCTGAATTAGATAAATTGTCCGTCCTAGATTGCGGAGTGAATTTCCTTGCTTAACCATGACTCGCATTAACTACTATAATATAAGCACCGGTAGACTTTATTTTGCATAACCCTTATGGCTATGGATATAAGATTTTACTACATATTGCGCCATGGGTACTTGCCGAATGATATTATAAAGACGAAGTCAGTTTCTTCCGGAATATTTTCAATCACTTCCTCAATCATTATGCACTTTTTTACAATGTACAAACTTATTTGTTTCTCCTACTATGTAGTTCCCTTTATTGCCTTACATAGTTGTAATTTTTCTGTAACCCCCCTACCCAATGCTCCACCGAGCCTGTAGGGTAAACTGAATACATAAACAAACAAATAAATAAAAAAAATTGTGTGTGTGTGTGCTTGCGTGTGTGTGTGTGTGTGTGTGTGTGTGCGTGCGTGCGTGCGTGCGTGCGTGCGTGCGTGCGTGTGTGTGTGTGTGTGTGTGTGTGTGTGTGTGTGTGTGTGTGTGTGTGTGTGTGTGTGTGTGTGTGTGTGTGTGTGTGTGTGTGTGTGTGTGTGAAGGAGACGCGCAAAAAATACCGACGGGCTTTCAATCTTCCGAAAATTGTCATTGCACCTGCCTGAGCTGCAACGAATGGCTATACTGCGGCAGGGTACAAACGTGACGTACACCTCTGCCGACAAAACGTTTCATTTTCGGTGCAGAAGCTGCGCTTATAGAGATAAGAAAGGCCGTATATATATATACAAGGACACTAAACGAAATAATGGCGCGAATGACGTTATGAATTGCATTCGTCCTTGAAGGCAGAAAAAAAAGCAGATAAGAGATGCGCGTGTGTGGCTTGCTCGAAGGCGCTGAAACCAACGCGTTGATGTGCGCAAGTGTTTCATTTAATTCATTAACGTTGTTTTCTTTCAAGGTCTTTAATTTGTGTTATTTCAAGCTTTACGTATATTAGCGAATTTGTCAGGAATTATTAACCATTTAGTTCCTGAGATGTTACAAGTATCATCAACACGGTAAGTACCACATCAATGAGTTTGTTTGTCTGTGGGCGCTATTGTTTTTAACGTTGATAATTGTATCTTGTGTATAAGATATAATGAGCAGGTTGCGTCAAAATAAAAATAAGGAAATAAATTATACGTCGCCCTGCGCATGGGTTAATGATGAATGGCTTCAGCGAAATTATAGGATCAGCGTCAGTACAAAAAAAAAGCAAGTAACAAATTTCTGCTGCTATATATATATATATATATATATATATATATATATATATATATATATATAAAGATATATATATATATATAACATAATATATATTATATAACATAATAAATATTAAATTGCGACTAGTCTATTATATTAGTTATATTATTAGCAACCTGGGTGCTGGTAATGACATCTAGAAACGTAAATATCCGGAGCAGTACAAGCGACTGGAGCGGCAATTGTAAACGTGAAAATAACAGGAATATTATCTGAGCAAGTCATATTCTACTGCAGATTAACGCTTAAATTTGTAGTTTTGGAGTTAGTTTAATGAATGAAAATTATAGCGGGTGGTGTACGAGAAGGGAAAAACGTATGCAGAATGAAGGAAGGCGTAACAAATGGTGACACACAGATGACGTGTTGAGAACCCAGCATAATTGCTGGATTAGCTGACGCGATACCGAGAAAATTTGGAACTTCTAACACAAACGTTGGTCCTGAATAACGCTCAGTCATGGCCACCAATGGCCACCAACATATGTTAAAGCCCCGCAGAAATCCTAAGCGAAATAATATTTGCACCCGCAAGAAGTTACAGTTCTGCCCGAAAGACGACACGTTACAAGCTATAGCAATGTAGCAGACAACTACTTAAATCAATGTTTGTAGCTATATCGGCCGTCTAATATGCTGGAGATATTCGCTTATTAGTTAAATTACCAATCATGACGTCACGCAGACACTGGCAAAAAGCAACTCAACGCACTCGAGAAACATCAACACTCGCTGTTCCAACGCTGGCGCTATCAAAAGCGCCGACAGTGGCGACTGGGCCCTTCATGCTACTTCTCGCTTCAACGTGTTCCAGGTATTTGATATTATAAAAGGTCGAACGTTAGATGTGCTGGAAGGCAGAGCACACAGGTTAGTCCTGTTTCCACAGCCCCGGCAGGATATCCCTATGATGTGGCGCACAGTCAGGGTATGTGGCGTTAGATACACACCATTAAATAACATCGTTCAATTTTTCTGAACTCGCCGCCGCACTCCAATTTTGGTACGAAATTACGCGTCGAGCTTGTTATCGAACCCGTCAGACAGGTTGGCTATCCCGCCCTTGTGTTTCGCGCGTGGAGCTTTTGTCTCACCCCCCCCCCCCCCTGCGTGACGCTTCCCGAAAGCTTTAGTGGAAGCTGCTACAGTTCGAGGTAGTTGACTCTAGTCCCGGGAAATACTGCTTGCCGCACTGGAATCTCGTTCAAGGCGACCCTTCTCCTTTAGCTGAGCGCCTGCCAGGCGAGGAGGCAAGGCCGGATGGAGGCAGCCGTCGGAGACAAGAGCCCATGGAGTGCCCCCATTCGCCAAACATTACTCAACTTGCATTGGCCCTACAATTGGACAAATATGACGACAGCTGCATGGGCTCGACGACTGGCTGAAAATGTCGTGGCTCCAACGGATTGAAAGAGTTATAAATTAGAGAAGCATCGAGAAGAAACTCATCTTCTTGCCGCGGGCAAGAGCTTGCGATTTGCTGCGAGCCGTCGATAACTTCTTTACAGGTTTCTGCTCCTGTAAATGTTCTAAGCAAACCTTCCGTTCTCAAAGACCACCTCTACGTCGGCCAACATCCGCTCTCGACGGCAATATGAAATAGTAGTTAGCCGAGCCTTGCACTGTCACAGCCGAGAATGGAGAGACACGCACTCGTCATCTTGCCCTAGCGCGCGCTAAGTCGTGTTGACACGCGGTGTCTTTACCTCCCTTCCCTCCCCGCCTCTTGCGCAGAATGGACTTCATTGCCTCTCAAATTGATGGCGCTAGAAGGTGGTGTACTTTATCACACTATCCTGATGTTGTTCTAGCTGATATGCAATCATATATTTGCCTGTTTCAGGGGTTGCTATTAAATAATGGAATACTTGCATTACTTCCATTCTTCCTAAAAACGAGGCGAGTTATTGATTATCATTTGAAGAGTTATCTTTAGCATCACCATTCTGTAAATATAGTAAAGAGACCATTGAAAGGAAGACACATTTATTAAATCGACTGTTTTTCTATTCCTAAGTGTATAAAGAGGGATGTGTAACGGTTACTTACATCGTCCAATGGGTACAGCTTTACTGATTATCAGCAGTTACTCCTGGCCTTGTATAAGTGTTATCCGGAAAAGCTTTAGAACAGCGGTTTCAGTAATATTTGTAATCGGTGCAGGAATGGGATGGAGTAACAGACATCAAAGCTACTCAAGTAGAAATAATTTGGCGAATGATGCCTATATTCGATATAAACATTGAATGGTGGTACTGAATCGACGCATCAATTTTCTTGGTTAACTTTTAGAAGACTCACGGCAAATCCTTCATGGCAATTATTTCACACTTATTATTCAAGTCCAAGTGGACCTTCACGATGGAGCTTGTTGACAAAACCCGGCTGCAGTACGCATATAGCATGTGTACTTTAAAGATTGATCGGCCCTGCGAGACGCAGATTTGCGTTTCCCGCCCAGGGTGTAAGTAAATTATAATGGAGTAACAGGCGTTAAATAGAAGAACACAACGCACTTCATAGGAATGCTGCCATGATCGGTACCTCACATATTTTAATACTTATGGCGTGTCTAATGTTACACCCTGTTTGAAAATAGCGGTTGGCAAATCAACGACGTACTCATTCTACCTGTGATATGATACGCTAGTCTCCCATTACCTGACTGACTAACCTTGCGATTCCACCACCAGCACCACCACTATTATCGCCATACAGGGACAAACGTGGCGAGTTCCTTAAGTGACACCCGACCTTTACAAGATAACAGAGAATATTGATTTCGCCAGCTCAGACGAATATTCAAATCAGTCTAGCACGTAAGCATCTCCTCAGGGGTCGGCTCACTGAAGAGCCCGCTAAATCTGTTTCTGTTGTAATTATGAGAACGCACCATGCATCCGGCGCAAATGGCATTCTGCGCTATACTCCCCTTGCTGAAATCCACATTGCTTCACCTTATAATTTACGCCAAGCAGCCGACTATCGTAACCAACGTTCACGGCCAATGTGTCCTTGCGGACTTTTTTGTCCTAACGCTAAAGGATGCCACACGCGAGACTTTCAGCTGAGACCATTGGCACGATTTTCGCGTGGAACAAAATGCGTTTCTTTTTTGTTGTTTTTTTACACGTATAGCTTTCTTTAATTCAACTACATTACGATGTATTTAAATATCTCGATTAGGCGTTGCGCGTTCTGAGTTATGCACGTGCCTGTCATAACTATCATGGGACACCTGTAAAAGGCTGCAGAACGCTTTGTAGAAGCGGGTTTCAATTTTAAGAATAAGGTTTGCCTTCAAAAGGGATGCCCTATTTGACAATTCCAAGTTCGCGAACATGTCTTAATGCGTGTTCTTTCTGTCACTACGATGAGCACCAGCCGATTTAAACGAAGGCGGCGAAGACTGCCTGAGCTATAGCGCTCTGTAGACTACTGCACCGGGGTTGATGAGGAATGAGGACGCAAATGTGGAATAATCAGTGGGGAAGACACTGACGACGAATACACAAAGGTATAGACCAGATGAATATTGTGTTAATTACGAAAAAATGTTCAGCAATTGCAATTTAGAAATTTCAGCGAATAGTTCACAGGGTTCCATATTTTTTTCTTAAGAGGCTGGCTGAAATAAAATCCAACAAAATGCGTCAAGGAGAGTGAACCTTCATGGCGTTTCAAGAAAGCGGAGATTTTAGATAACAAACAACCGCGCGTATTGATCCCAGCAGATGTTTCAGCGTTTTCTAAACTTTACATTTGTCAATACTTCTGCATCACTTGCATCACTTTCTTCCTAGAGCATAGCCCTCTTTATGGGATCAATCATTCGCTTCTTAACGTTGATGCTTCACCATGTGAAGCCCGTGCACCTATACGGTAGCAAAAGCTGGACGGGTAACGAATGAATTTGTGTCGCTAGATTCTATTCGTGTCTTATCATCTACTATCAAATGAGCGCTGCTCGAACGACTCACCAAGCACTAAGAGCAATAACAATTGAATATAATGGTTTCATTATCCGAACCTTATCATGCGTCCGTATTTATCGGCTGCGATGAATATATACACCCTGCATCCTCCACATTTGTGAAATACGGCAATTAGAATAGTAAACTGGGTAAATTGCTACCGATTCACGTTTCGATCATTCGGGCTAATACGGAGCGAGAGAAAGACTTGTTTTTATTGGTACCTGTCCAGTAGTTCTGCGTCTTCCTTTCGTTGTTTGTTGGCTATAGCGCTACCCGTGAAACAGGAATCGCTCCAGAGATTGCATTAGGGGCGGTTCCTTTTTTTATTGTCCATCTAGCAGGGGTGCTAGTGGTGTAGAAACGGGCAGTCTAGCATTGCACGATGCACGCGGCTCAGCGCAAGAGTGCACTACAACCAGTAGGCAACGCGCAGCTAAAGAATGAGTTATTGCTTATTAGCGGGAACCTGTTCAATAAAGCTCGATCTAGAGCTGCAGAATTGAATGAAGAAGCATTTATGAAAAAGAGCGTGGCTTCTTCTCAATAGAGGCCCCATCAAAAACCCGCGGTTCGCAGCTTTTACAATGCAGGTATTCGTAGACGTTAACTCTTTCCGTACAAGGGTCATTGAACACAGAAAACTGGTAATCCCTGAGTGCGACGAGCAATTTAAAGGATCACAGCGCCCTTACGGACTTGTTAGGCCATCCCAACTGCTTTATATAAATGCCATGAAAAAACAGAATGGTACGGTATCGGATCGGATCGGAAAACATTTACTGAGCTCTAGAAAAGAGATCTTCGCGGCTTCAGACGGCCTCTTCCATCTTCTGATGGAATCTTCTGTCTGCAATCACAGGGTTGGTGCCCTAGTCCAAGGCTCCACTGAGTATGGCCAACCCGCGAGCTCGCTCTACTAGGCGCTTTTGGCCGTTCAAGCTTACGCTGGAAAGCATACTCTCCCACTGTTCCGCACTCGGGTTTTTAATTTTATAGATAGTTGGGGACTCAATATTTTGACAGGCCCATGATATGTGGTACAGATCTGGTTTCTCTGTAAACACTCGATTTTGCCATGACTAAAGTCTACGAATAATTTGGTAATGCATGGAGATCTTTTGATGGGGTCCCATTGTTCGAGTCCCACCAGGGAATTCATTTTTTTATGCAATTTGGAAAAACATCAAGGGAAACCTGGGCAGAACTACACCTCTACATTTATCGACGCACACACTTTTGCAACCTGCAAGCATAAGGAAAATTATAATGTTTTAGGAATACTCTCATCTAGAAGCTATGATATTATGTAAAGACAATTTTTCATAAGGATGACACACGTGCATCAAATCAGAAAAGCCATGAATGGCATATTGTTCGCATTAGTGAGACCAGTTCAGAACTGTGTAAGGCTGTTGTCTCGAAAATGTCATGCCATATTGTGCAGCATGACCTGCAGGGTGCAAAAGTAGAATTACAGTTGATGGCTCTGCGATCGCAAGTTACGTTAGATTACACGTCTCGCTGGTATCAGGTCATTTCACACAGCCGCGTGTTTTGTGCTAGCATTCGGAAGATTCTCTCAACGAGCACGCGTACTGCATCCGTGACGGGCATGTGTTATCTTCCAACAAGTCTACAAGTTTACGCTGTCTTGACAGAGTCATTGCACCTGGAAAGGAAAGCCCGATACGGTCAGCAAGAACAACAAAAGCAGTGCTTACTACATGACGCCTTTCAGAACGTTATTTTTCTCTTTTGTGGCTGCTGGCCGCTGCTGCAACAGGCGATTACGTTGTTTCAAAGAGGACTTTGTTGCAGTAGAGTGTTCTACGAAATAGGGTTGACTTTTTTTTTAGAATGCTGTGTGTTGTCTATTAACAGATGTGTTAGTCTGCTTCGCCTGTAGTTCATTGATGCATGAAATAATATTCTGTCGAAGAAACAGGGCTGACGCTCCCTAAACCTCTATGCACTTCGTAATATCTTCAGCAACCTTATTTAACTATATCTCCGCCATGGTTGCCCAGTGGCTAGGGCGTCGGGCTGCTGAGCACGAGGTCGCGTGATCGAATTCCGGCACGGCGGCCGCATTTCGATGGGGGCGAAATGCGAAAACACCCGTGTACTTAGAATTAGGTGCACGATAAAGAACCCAAGGTAGTCGAAATTTCCGGAGTCCTCCATTATGGCGTGCCTCATAATCAGAAAGTGGTTTTGGCACATAAAACCCCATAATTTAACTATGTAATTGCGAGGCACCGTGCGAATGCGCTAGGTAAAAGAAACATTCCTTCGTCGTCACACTGAGAGCTGCAGTTTAAATTCTTTTCACAATATCAGGAAGGTTGTTTAGGTAATTGCAGAGTGGCTGCAATGGACACTTGCCACATTCTAATAGGATGCTACGAACTGCTTTATGGTAAACATATTGACGAAACTTGTATTGACGAAGCTCTTCGCAGCCAATCAGAGAGTCAACATGGCGGATAATGGCGGCCGTGCAGCCGCCATGCGTGTCGAGAATAGAGCCCTAGACCACCCCAAAAAGAGAGCGCGTATTTCTTCGGCGCATCTTGCAACGCCACTGCATTTCTCTCGCGGTTCTCACGGGGTATGCTATTGCAGGTCACTTATTATAAAACGAACTGTCATCGTTAATTGTGTGGCGGCCTCCCGATTTCCTTAGGCGCACTCGTACGGCAGCCGTGTATTTCTGGCGTTTATTGTTGCTCGTTGGGGATATTGAAGCAAGTCCTCGGCCTATGAATCAGCCACAGGAGAAAAAACTAGATTTTGTGTATGCTGCAATTTAACGGCTGGTAGGCAATAATACTAAACTCTTAGAATCAGTGAACAAAGCTTTCCTCATACCTATAACCTAACAAAATGACATAGAATCCCTCACTCAGCGAGTCCTGCAATTTCAATCGAAAGTGAAATCACTGGTTTCTCGAAGGTTTCCCACGAACATCGACAAGAACATTAGTAACATGTTGAGCAGGCTAGATGCACTGCAATCCAAGGTTGACGTTTCCTGTGTTGCACAGACGGCACAAAGCAGTGTAAACATTTCAAAAATGCCGGAAAAAATTTACAATTTTTAAAACCGTTCTCGACGAGCCAATGTAAGAATTTACAGTACACCGGACACAGAACAAAATATACCGTGAGAAGATTCGGAACGACTTGCAGACGACTTTTTTACTAACCGCCTGGAAGTATCAGTTTCCTGTGTTTTCAAGGAAAATCGGTGGGCCCACTTCACAACGGGTAAATTAAGGCTAATAATAGCTAAATTTTACGATGAGAGAGAAATAGAGTCTGTGGTGGACCTGGGGTGTAAGATGAAAATCACAAATTTTGCTTTGTCGTGTGATTACTAGGAGCAGTAGGGGATAAAAGATGAAAACTGTGGCAGTTTTCATAAAGAGTAAAGAAAGAGATGGTAACCAGTTCGCTTAGTTTTTAACAAGCTGTTCCTCGATGGCGTCACATATTTTAGGACACGGAAGTAGACTTTGCAGTGCCTGTGTCGCGGCATGTTTCGGAATGACAAGCCAAAACTTCGTGGACTACATATGGGCTCCGTGGAGTGTGCTTGGGCCGTTACTGTCCAATAATAGTTTATATTGATGACTTATCTCATTGTGTCTTCCCGCATTATAGTTTTTGCCAATGATCGTGTATTGATCGCCATATATCTTGTGATAACGATCATGTAACTGACCAAAATGATGTAGACGCAATTTCCACAAGGTGTATATTATGGTTATTGCCTCGAAAGCTTACTAAAACTAAAATTGCCTTTTATCAACCGGGCCGCCGAGTCTCCATTTCCTGTCATTTAGAACTCATTAGTGTCGAACTTGCCTCAACTTATAAGTATTGGTGCCTAAAGAACGGGCATTTGCCAAGAATAAAAGAAAACAAAGAACAGACGTTCGTCAACAAGAACCAGAACAGCCGCGAACGCCCTGGCGGAACATGACGAACTAACCGGGCACATCATTGACTGGGACTCGGCAGCCATCATCGCAAAAGAGAGACACTTATGTTCCCGTTTACTTTTAGAATCATTTTACATCCAATCAACAAGACACACGATATACAGGACGCGGGGCAATCTTCCCGAGATATACACCCCAGCGCTGCGCCACCTCACCCAAAAATTGCCGCGCGGCCATGCTTACATCTTCAGTGTGATCAAGGGACCCGTACGGGGCCCGAAACTTCTGCTCGTTGCTTTTCTTTTATTCTTGGCGAGCACACGTTTTTTTAGACACTAATACGTTTCCTCGCCAGGCGAGCTCTCGTTGAACACTTGACAACTTATAAGTATCGTGGCGTTCATTTACATTGCGATTTAACATGAAACCATGATATTTACTTCGCCCTTGCAGCTGCTGATTGTTCTCTTGGAATCAATAAACGCAACGTTAAGCTCAGTCCCGTTAACTTACGTAACATTGTTTACGCTCCACTCATCCGCCCTTAACCGCAACATGCACCGGTAGTATGGGATCCCATCCGGCTCAGGCCTACACTGGCAACGGCACTGAATATGTTCAAGACGGGGCTGCTTTTGTGACTATTGAATTTACATTAGCGTTTCAATATTAAAATTAGGTGCCGATTTGAAAGCGCTATCTCTTCACCCCAAATCAGTGCATTTCGGCCTGCTTCACACACTTTGCCGTTATCCTTCTTTTCAGTACGATTTCCTTCAGTCGCCTCCCGTCGTCTGTCCACGCCGGCCTAACCAATTCAAGATCAAGGGCGTTCTGTGTCAGACAAAACATTACGGACACTCGTTTATACCCCTCACCATCGTTGAATAGAAAAGCTTGCCCTCTGAATCTGCCATGGAAACTGACCCTGTAACGTTTCACGGCATGCCTCGCAATGTTAAATAGTTGCATTTTTGCTCATGTTTTGTTTCTTTTGAGTTGCTATAAATATTTCCATAATTACCATAGCCTATGTGAGCGTTCATCTTTTCACCATAATGATTTAGCTCTATGCATTGCTACTTTTTGCAATATTTGTTACACTTTTTTCTTACTAGCTAAACTGTGTAAGCATATTTTTTGTGTAATTCATGCTATTGTTTTTTTTTTCGACTATTATCCGTCTCCAGTGCAAGAGGACCGTGATCCAAATCCCGGTGCCGCGCAATTCTCCACCGGAAAATACAAAAAAAAAAACCGTGTGTTGAGAAAATTGCACAAACAGGCCTGGAGTGCGGCCTGATCCCGGTGACCAGAACCGGTAACGCACTCTCTCACCAGAGCAGGATTGGCCACCCTGGTGCAGTACTTGGCCACAACCTCCTATATGAATACAAAAATCGAACCCCGGCCCTCAGTCACCAGCAGCCGCGAAGCAACTGACCACGGCGGCGGTCAGATCTGTGACGCTGCAGAGGGTGCTAAGAATACCTGGCTCCGGACAGGCCGCCATTGGAATCTGAACCTGGCAACGTTTAACGTTAGAACGCTATCTAGTGAGGCGAGTCTAGCAGTGTTATTGGAGGAATTAGAGGGTAGTAAATGGGATATAATAGGGCTCAGTGAGGTTAGGAGGACAAAAGAAGCATATACAGTGCTAAAAAGCGGGCATGTACTGTGTTACCGGGGCTTAGCGGAGAGACGAGAACTAGGAGTCGGATTCCTGATTAATAAGGAAATAGCTGGTAACATACAGGAATTCTATAGCATTAACGAGAGGGTGGCATGTCTTGTTGTGAAACTTAATAAGAGGTACAAAATGAAGGTTGTACAGGTCTACGCTCCTACATCTAGTCATGATGACCAGGAAGTCGAAAGCTTTTATGAAGACGTAGAATCGGCGATGGGTAAAGTCAAAACAAAATACACTATACTGATGGGCGACTTCAATGCCAGGGTAGGCAAGAAGCAGGCTGGAGACAAGTCAGTGGGGGAATATGGCATAGGCTCTAGGAGTAGCAGAGGAGAATTATTAGTAGAGTTTGCAGAACAGAATAATATGCGGATAATGAATACCTTTTTCCGCAAGCGGGTGAGTCGAAAGTGGACGTGGAGGAGCCCGAATGGTGAGACTAGAAATGAAATCGACTTCATACTCTGCGCGAACCCTGGCATCATTCAAGATGTAGACGTGCTCGGCAAGGTGCGCTGCAGTGACCACAGGATGGTAAGGACTCGAATTAGCCTAGACTTGAGGAGGGAACGAAAGAAACTGATACACAAGAAGCCGATCAATGAGTTAGCGGTAAGAGGGAAACTAGAGGAATTCCGGATCAAACTACAGAACAGGTATTCGGCTTTAACTCAGGAAGAGGACCTTAGTGTTGAAGCAATGAACGACAATCTCATGGGCATCATTAAGGAGTGCGCAATAGAAGTCGGTGGTAACGCCGTTAGACAGGAAACCAGTAAGCTATCGCAGGAGACGAAAGATCTGATCAAGAAACGCCAATGTATGAAAGCCTCTAATCCTACAGCTAGAATAGAACTGGCAGAACTTTCTAAGTTAATCAACAAGCGTAAGACAGCGGACACCAGGAACTATAATATGGATAGAATTGAACAGGCTCTCAGGAACGGAGGAAGCCTAAAAACAGTGAAGAATAAACTAGAAATAGGCAAGAATCAGATGTGTGCGTTAAGAGACAAAGCCGGCAATATCGTTACTAATATGGATGAGATAGTTCAAGTGGCTGAGGAGTTCTATAGAGATTTATACAGTTCCAGTGGCACCCACGACGATAGTGGAAGAGAGAATAGCCTAGAGGAATTCGATATCCCACAGGTAACGCCAGAACAAGTAAAGAAAGCCTTAGGAGCTATGCAAAGGGGGAAGGCAGCTGGGGAGGATCAGGTAACAGCAGATTTGTTGAAGGATGGTGGTCAGATTGTTCTAGAGAAACTGGCCACCCTGTATACGCGATGCCTCATAACCTCGAGCGTACCGGAATCTTGGAAGAACGCTAACATAATCCTAATACATAAGAAAGGGGACGCCAAAGACTTGAAAAATTATAGACCGATCAGCTTACTGTCCGTTGCCTACAAAGTACTTACTATGGTAATCGCAAATAGAATCAGGAACACCTTTGACTTCTGTCAACCAAAGGACCAGGCAGGATTCCGTAAAGGTTACTCAAAAATAGACCATATTCACACTATCAATCAAGTGATAGAGAAATCTGCAGAATATAACCAACCCTTATAATAGCTTTCATTGATTACGAGAAAGCGTTTGATTCAGTCGAAACCTCAGCAGTCATGGAGGCATTACGGAATCAGGGTGTAGATGAGCCATATGTAAAAATACTGGAAGATATCTATAGCGGCTCCACAGCCACCGTAGTCCTCCACAAAGAAAGCAACAAAATCCCTATAAAGAAAGGCGTCAGACAGGGAGATACGATATCTCCAATACTATTCACAGCATGTTTACAGGAGGTATTCAGAGGCCTGGAGTGGGAAGAATTGGGGATAAAAGTTGATGGAGAATACCTTAGCAACTTGCGATTCGCTGATGATATTGCCTTGCTTAGTAACTCAGGAGACCAATTGCAATGCATGCTCACTGACCTGGAGAGGCAAAGCAGAAGGGTGGGTCTGAAAATTAATCTGCAGAAGATTAAAGTATTGTTTAACAGTCTCGGAAGAAAACAGCAGTTTACGATAGGTAGCGAAGCACTGGAAGTGGTAAGGGAATACATCTACTTAGGGCAGGTAGTGACCACGGATCCGGATCATGAGACTGAAATAACCAGAAGAATAAGAATGGGTTGGGGTGCGTTTGGCAGGCATCCTCAAATCATGAACAGCAGGTTGCCACTATCCCTCAAAAGGAAAGTGTACAACAGCTGTGTGTTACCAGTACTCACATATGGGGCAGAAACCTGGAGGCTTACGAAAAGGGTTCTACTGAAATTGAGGACGACGCAACGAGCTATGGAAAGAAGAATGATGGGTGTAACGTTAAGGGATAAGAAAAGAGCAGATTGGGTGAGGCAACAAACGCGGGTAAACGACATCTTAGTTGAAATCAAGAAAAAGAAATGGGCATGGGCCGGACATGTAATGAGGAGGGAAGATAACCGATGGTCACTAAGAGTTACGGACTGGATTCCAAGGGAAGGGAAGCGTAGCAGGGGGTGGCAGAAAGTTAGGTGGGCGGATGACATTAAGACGTTTGCAGGGACAAGATGGCCACAATTAGTACCTGACCGGGGTAGTTGGAGAAGTATGGGAGAGGCCTTTGCCCTGCAGTGGGCGTAACTAGGCTGATGATGATGATGATGACTTCGTAATCACTTTTATGTTTATACTGCTCCCCCCCCCCTTATGTGATATCTGCAACTGAGGGCGTAAAGGTACTGTGGATAAATACCTAAATATTAAACATACACTTGTTTAACACGCTCAAGTGAGCAAAAATGAACTATATTCAATTTCAGCAAGTCATGGCCGATATATGTTCGATATATTGTATTATAAACAGTACATTACATCACATTTGGAAGCAACAGTCATTTATATATCCAGGAACATAGCCACAATGACAAACATGATGATCAAATGCATGAATGATAAAATGATGTCGTATCAGTGCGTAGCCTCAAGAACCTAAGTGAGCTGACATTATTGCACCAATCTTGAATTTAGCGCACGCGGCTAGGTGGTTTCAAGATGCACTAAGATAGCCTGAAAGTAATAATCTGCGCCAATCACAATTAGGGTATCGTTGTGACCCGAAATTAGCCAGCTTCGGTTCACTCATTTGCATATAAATTTCGCCACTGACGGTTATCAACACTCACAACACTGCGCTCCCTAGAACTGGCGTCGCTCTGCGGCCTTGGATGAATGCCAACCATTTCAGCGACCCAGTCGCCTCGTCCGAGCCAGGCAACCACATTTCTCAAGCACGCCGCAGTATTTATCTTTATGGCTCCACACTGGCGGGCACAAAAGCTGGCTCTCACCTACAAATCTCGTCGCATACCGCGCCAGCAGGCTTTCCGGAAAGCAAGCCGTAAATGCGGCTATAAAACAGGTGTTAAAAGTGCTCAGTCGCCAGAGCGACCACTTAACGCACGAGTTCGTGGCGTTGCCATTGACCGTACGGACCATTTTCTTTTTACTGTTCGCGTTTTCTTCTTGCTTGTGTATTTGGCTGCGTTTGTGCTTCCTTTAACATATCCTATGTGTACGAGCCCCGCCACTATTCGCGATCACTTCTATATGTATATACATATGGAACTCATTCAATAAGTTCGTCATATGCGATTAAAAGCGCCTCGTTTTGCCGTTCCGGTATCTACCGCCTTTTTCGTTGCGCTAATAATTTCCCACAATAACAGGAACGGTTGAAGAGCAAGAACATTTTGTCGTTCTGAATTTCGGATAGGCGTGCTTACTGAGCGGTTTCGCTGTTCATAGTGACATTCTTGCCGATACAGAAAGTACTCATTGAGCAGCTCTACCATTCTGGCATTCTCACTGAGGTGTCTGCTTAAGAGTCCACTGTATGCATTATATATTTACCGCTACATCAGTTCAGAGACAGAGAGTGCGTTTGCTTGACCCTTTCTGTGACGCCTTTGTCATGCATGCCCCAGTCACCTTTGTTTTGCTCAGGCACCTCCTAATTCTTTGCTTTGCCACGGCATCATCCGGCATCAAACTCACAGCATCGCGTAATGTGCAGACTGACGCACTGGAAACACTCAGCCTCGCTTAGGATTTCAAGCGCAACTATTTGGATTGCGTTTATCTCTGATTGTGGACACTGCAACGTATGCATTTAGGAAGTTGAAGTGAGTGGGCTCAACGTCCTGTACCAGCGCTAGAGCTGTCGATCAAGCGGCATATACTGGAGGGCTGCTGATTCATTTTGAACCTATGGGACTCTTCAACGCGCCACTTAAGTTTCAATACATAAGCATTCTTTTTTTTCTATTTCACCGACGTACATATAGGGCCACCATGATTGGAAATCGATCCTGTGACCTGGAGCTCTCCAACACAATGCCATAACCACTGAGCGCATGTCGAATGCCACTTCAGGTAAAACTGTACCAGATGAATATGATACCTCCAGATGGGAACCCCGCAAAGGATTTATTCTATGATGATGGTGACAGCCTGTCGCATTGCATGGTGCAATTTGTACAGAGCTCAAGAATTTGCTGAATTCTATTTCTTTGTGAATGGGGTATGCAAACGTTGTTCGCGCTGAACACAGAGAATTCTTGGCAAATATATATTCTGCAATTATTACTGAGCGCTCCGCTGATTCTTTCCCACGTTGACATCACTTACAGAAATACAACGAATAACGAATAATATTTTGAGCATATGCGCCCGTTGACCAACAGTGCTGCGTACAGCAAGGTGGAGAGAAATATAAAAAAAAATCGCAACAACTATAAGCATTACATCCGCTCATCGGCGTACCTGGAGAAGAGCCAAACCCATAAAGTAGGTCTTCAAGCCCTATAGACGCACCGCATTCTTCGTCTCTCCCGTACAAGGGCGAAAGGTGCGAGTAACCTTATATAGAATCTGGCTCTATGTTCAACGCAAACACAATCTTATTTGGTGAACGATGCGTACTCAAGCGCAACACCTTCGTTCTGAGGCCCAAGAGTGACGTCAGTGACGCACGTAAACAGAAAGGCAGGAGCATCGTGAGTAGTCAGGAACAGAGGGCAGATCCGGGATACAAACAACTGGCAATTTAGGTATTTCTGCAGCTGTGGCTTGCAACAGTTAATGGGAGAAAAATCTAAATTCAGGATTGGAATAGCGTGACTCACATAGAATGTGTGGTGTTAGTAATGTTTAACAAGCAGCTTACATGATGGAGGTAACTTCAACAGCAACGGCAGCTGAAGGCAATTGCCTTTTCATGCGCAACTTCTATTTGGTGTGCTTCGTTTTGGCATGACATATATATATATATATATATATATATACACGGGTGAATAAGTCGTGGTTGTGGTGGTTGCTGTTGCCTGGCAGCCGGAAGTTCGGGGATATTTTGGTAACTTTTCGATACAACTAACATAAAAATGGTGTCCTTTTAGACAAGAACGTTCCCTTTGCACAAGCGAAATCACTAACAGGGACATGTAATTATGAAGAGTGCTCCTCGCACATTATGTGACTAAGACATCTCTACATCTACTCGTTATCGAGACAAATTAATACATTTAAACGAAACCGTAATAAAGGAACCACAAATCAAGAGAGCTTCGTTGATCGTTCTTTTTGTTCTGTGCACTTTTCGTAACACAGAAAAGAGCAAGAAAAGTAATGCACAAGGACATGCTTCTTATTAGGCCTGACGCTTTCATCTTACAAGGCATTTCTGATGTACGTTAATATACGCAGTGGCCTCAGTTGTGTGTACAACGTTGCGAGAGGGGTGGGGCTCTAAGACACTATTTGCTTGCGTGTTGACCTGTTTTACCAGTTGCCAATAAAATCTATTGCAACAAAATTTATGTAATACCAACTAGACGAACTCGCCACCCCTGTTTAAGGGTGACGCATTTTGGTAAACATCCTCTCAACATAACAGCTGCCATTCGCAATGCGCCGCAATGCCAGCACAGCGTTAATTCGCGTCCTTGCTTATTGCTGCTATTTACATGTATGCAACGCGCAGGAACTGACATACAGTGCGCCATCGTCCTATATGCGCAAACGCGACCACTAAAAAGGAAAAATTATCATGCACTCAAGGCCGGCCGACACTGAAGATATTATTCGTAACAATATTTTTAATACCGGTTTGTTTTGTCTTGTGTGTATTTACGCGAAACCATGGCATAAACAATATTGTTATATCAATAATATTATTATTATATATCTTGACCAGATGCTCACGAAAGGTTCGCAGTGCTCATAGTTTGTAACACTCGCATTTATTATCATCCTCTTCGTCGCGGATAAATCCGGTTTAACATGTTTTTCTTCATGGCGTGCGAAAAATTCACCGACGATTACAATTCTCCCGAACGCGAAGTTTCAGTGCCCTATACGTGTTTTCACTACGCGATATGCTGGCTGGCGCGGTCAATCTGTTTCCTTCAGCACACTGCAAACGGAGTGAAGTGTAGCATGACTGCCTCGTTAATCGGGAGATCGTGAGGGGCAGCGTGTGGGTGACGCGTGGGCGCGACTCACAGCAGCAGCTGCCGCAGATACACCTCCGCTCAAGCAGTGCTTTATTTTCATATATAATATCGCTGGGCGCGCTCGCTGCGTGCCGTCGGTTGATGGCGGTGCCCTGCTCTTGGCGCTATACCGTAGCGGTGGTCGCCGCATAGCCCGTCTTCTCCGGCACAATGATTTTCTTCTCACGCTTTCGCCATACCCTCCTCCTCTGTTTTCCGCCTCATGATTCCCTTGTATCCTCCTCCTCCATTTCCTTCTCGGGATATTTTCGCTATCGCCGTCTTCCTTCCCGCGCTGCGCTCCGTGTTCGCTCTTTCATCATGCGCTGTGCTCGTTCACTCGGTTACGCCGAGGGAAGTCGCCGAGCGACGATCCTTACGCAAAACGCAGGAATGGGTGGCAAAGAGCTGAGCTCTAAAATTGGGATTTATTGGACTTTACCCGAAAACAAAGGGCCCTACTTGTGTTCTGCAGTAGGCTTAGCGGTTATGTTATTGACTGACAATGTTTCAGTCTAGATTCTTTCTGAGGAGGATGAATGTGCTTTGCAGCAAAACCCGTATTTTTTGTTAGTTGATGGTTTTGTCAGCAGAACTACGCTTGCGTGAGTGGTTCGAGGTGCGAAGCAGTGATTACTTGTTGCCACTTCAAAGTTTTGTCAAGTACTGACGGCTTTGACTTCCTGTTATTTAGCAATCTTTCCACGGACACTGTAAAAAAAAGTGAAGAAACATTTTTACGAAGTCGTTCTATTCATCTGCGGGTATTTCCTGTAGTCTGGATGTAGCTTACCAAGGGATAAACTCAATGATCATCGTCATTTTATGCCAATTTTGTTATGTACACTGCAGGCTAAGGCCTCTCCCAATGATCACCGATTACTCCTGCCTTGCGCTAGCTGCTTCGAACTTGAGCTTGAAAATTTCCTAATTTATTCACCCTACGTAATTTCCTGCCGTCGTCGACGGCGCTTTCCATCCCTTGGCACCCATTCTGCAACTTTAATGGTCCACCGCTTACCTGCCCAATGCATTACATGGCCTGCCCAGCTTCATTTCTTAATGTGAACCAGAATATTAGCGATCGGAGTTTGCTCGCTGGTCCACACCGCTCTCTCCTTTCTCTTTAGCTTTCGCCTATAATTTTCTGTTCCATCATTTTTTGCGTGGTCGTTAACTTGTTCCCTAGCTTCTTGGTTAACAAGCAAGTTTCTGCCCCATTTCATAGCAACAGTAGAATGCATTTATTCTACTTTCCAGCGACAGCGGTAAGCTTCCAGTCAGGATGCCTGCTGTATGCACTCCAACTAATTTCTATTTTGCTGTAAATATCCTTCTCTTGATCACGATCCCTTGTGAGGAATTGATCCAAATAAACGTACTCCTGCAAAGGTTCTACAGGCTGACTGGCGATCCCGAATTCTTGTTGTCTTGCAAGGCTATTGAACGTTATCTTTGTCTTCTGCATAATAATCTTCAGCGCTACTCTTACGGTTTTCCGGCTAAGTTCCTTAATCATTTGTTGCAATTTACCCTGAGTGATGCGAAGCAGCGTAATGTCATCTGTAAGGGGAAGGTTGTTGAAATATTCGCCGTTGATCCTCACTTCTACATCTTCCCGGTCTAATCATTGGAATAGTTGGTTTAAACGTGCAGTGAACAGGATTGGAGAGATTGTTTCTCCTTGCCTGACATCTTTTTTGATCGGTAATTTTCAACTTTTTTGTTTTGATGAACAAAGGGAGTTGCAGCATATTTGTAGATATTATTCAAGATATTCACGTATGCCTCCTGTGTTCTTGATTAAGCAATGCACCCATGACTGCTGGTATCTTTGCAGAATCAAATCCCTTTGAATAATGTATGAAATTCGGCAGATATCTCAAACACTTGATGGCTGACATGGACGCCATCGATTTCAAGATATCCCTTCAAGAGCGCAGCCTATTAACATGGTTGATAGAAATCAAGGTTTTCCCTGATTCTCTTGGAAATAATTTTGGAGATTATTTTATACATTACCGAAAGCAAGTTAATATGCGCAAAATTACTCAATCGTTTTAGCCCTTTCCTTCTTGTGGTTTATTATACCCTTGGCATGCTTCAAGCTGTTTGGTAGACTTTTAGTCGTCAGACACTGCGTATGAAGGGCCGCAAGCCGTTTATACGCAACCTCAACAGTACTGCAACATGATGCCTTAAAAAAGCAGCTACAGTGAGTCTGCCAGAATCTTTCAAGAGTGGTAAATGTCCTAAACGTCAGAGATAGCGTCTGATTTCTTTTCGGAATGTATTAAGAAATAATATACCAAACCAAACCAACTTAGTGTGCCAGCTACTGGCGGCGCACATACACGAAAAAGATTTGTACACGTTAGTAAAAAAGTTTCCGCTTACAGTTACAATTTCTTAATTCAAGAAATGTATTTGACTAGTGTTTCCGATTACAGCCCTATGAAAGTAACTGAGCACTTAGCGAAGAGTAATCCAATAATATTATGTTACTCTCCTTCGAACGTTTATTAATATGGCCACAAATACAGTAAATATGCAAAACAAGCTGACCTGCCTCTTTGAGTTTGCCATTGCAGACCGTCAAACGCTGCTTAACTTCACTAACATTTGGTTTTTCAACAATTCGTCGGTAACATTGCCGATTTTTATTTCTCTAAAGGCGTCAGCAGCGAGACTACAGACTCACTTGATGTGAACGCAGGAATGAATGGCGGTGTTGTAAAGCATAACACTTTGCGCACCAGACACGGTTGCTCAATGCCACGATGCTCCTGTCTGGGTCTTCTGTGTAGCGTAGTGTTTCGCTGCCAGTGGAGCTGGATAAAGACACTTCTGGTAAGAAAAAACTCAAGACATGATCTCTGGGTGATTTAGTGGCAAGAACTTCCGAAGTGGTCATCGCTTTATCAGAGCAAATCCGGTTCGATTCGTTCGCCAACATCCGGTGGAGCTTTCCCCGGTTCACTTCAACTGTTAACCTATTCAAATGGCAACAAACGAGCTGAGACTCCGGCTGGCTCTAAAACTGACAGATAGGCAAATATTTCAGAAACCATTCTATGCATGAAAGACAAATAGGCAACGCAAGTGCTCAGCGCCTCTGTGTCAATCCCTTTGTTTGCTCTAGTTTCCGCGAAAGAGCTACCACAAGAGGCAATGGCAGCTGCTATTTTTTTTTTTTTTTGCTGTTGGAATGCTTAAACAGCTCACATGTAGAAAAGAACGAACACAAGGTGCAGCACGCGATCCGAAAAGGCCGCGTTGATCGAGTCTCTCGAGACTCGGATGTTGCGGATTTCTGAGTGGTAATATGAAACGAGGGGTCAATCGCACACACTTATTGGATGGCAGGTCATCATTAGAGTCATTCTGCCAAGGAGAGATATCGCAAGCAATAATGAGTTCTTCTTTCTGCTTAAGCGCCAGCTGCAGCAGGATTCTTTGAAGAACTCTTTGAACAGAAAAACGGACGCCATGCCAATTCTAACATGTCTGAGGTCACGTCTGGACTGAGACACATAATAATCCGAAAGTTGTTCGAAGTTTCCGGAAATTAAAATTCTGAGAATGACGTGTGTCAGCTTATGCATGACAAGACCGTATATTTTTTTAACGAAAACAAATCTTTATGCGACACTGCGGTTCTTGTTTCCCAAGTTAACTTCGCCGGACTAGATGACATTTTCCTTCTATCAACAGAGAAGTTATTCCATGTCATACAGGATTCTGCAACGTACTCCGTTGCTGGCTTTCTCCTTATGCAACTTCTTAAAAATGCAAAGGAAGAACGGGCATTCTGCGATATGCTCAAAGATGATAACTGTAGCTTGAAAAACCGCATCTGCATTTAACCATGCTCAAAGCTTATCAAATTCCGGGTAGACTATTTGGAAACTTGGCAGTGCATTCTAAAGCTTCTTTTGCATTTATACAGCTACTGAAGACTCCATTCCTTTCTGCAATTGAAGAAACGTCCACTTGTGCCGCGTCATGGTACACTCTATCAGCTCACGACAAGTCTTGGCGATTTTACTTTTTGCTTTCTAGATTGCCGTGAATGGTTTCTCAGATTTTTCTGTACAATGGGCCTGTCCTGGCAAGTAAGCATCATCAATACGAAATTAGCATTCGCTTCAAGACATCAGTGTCTGACAGGCAGCTAGACAAATTTAATGGCTGATTGCTCCTTTCTTGTCTCAGTTCAGCGGCCAACAAAACACAGGGCTCTCTCATATATACCAGCTACTAAGCTCATTAGTACGCTTGTCATGCATTACATCTTTGGTCTGCTAGGTTTGAAAACTACTAAAAATACTAATTAATGCCTACATGTAGGACAATGGTTGGTGCAATATTGCATTCTGTTTTTACTCTTCTCAATATGACTACAGCATTTTCGAGGTTACAAGATACCTTTTTTAACCATTTGTCCAAGTTTTTCTTTGTTTTAGAGCAAGAGCTTGCAGGCCCTATGCGGATTCCGTTTACATGGTGTCAAGGCCTTCACCAAAATTTTTGTAATGATAGCTTTTAATTGAGAGAGAAAGCCTAATATCATGATGCTGGGATGTATTCAATGTGTTGTGTTTTGATTTGTGGACAGCTGATTGATCAAGGCTGGTGTGAGGAATAGCGCGCAGGCCCTACGGGCTTTTTCCCCGTACGTGTACCCGCCGTTGACAACTCCCTTTGTGTTGCTTATACACGGGTTATATATGGGCCTTGAAGAAGACAAGTCCACTTGTCGTAAAGTTGGCTCCTGCTTTCACCTTGTTCACGTTTTGCTCATTGTCTTATATACGGGTGGTATTTTAGAGGAAAAACACACAGTGCGCGTGCGCATTTCTTTCTTTCTTTGTGGCATGGTGTCACGCCCTTCACCAAAACATCTTTCTTGCCGCTCTTGTGTATAGGGTGCATTTTATGAAGTGTGCTATTTACTGCTCAATTCCCGATGTGAGCAAGGAAAATAATCCTTTTTGGTATGGAACCACTGCTTCCTAGTGTGTTCAAATGCAGTGAATACAGCTGATGAATATAGTGCTTTGCGGCGCAAAGGCAAAGTATGACCAAAGAGCGCCAGGCCAGTGGTAATGAGTTGGAAGTGCAGTGATTAATTACGAGCAATGGATGGGTTGGAGCTGTAAAGGGGCCTAAAAGACGGTCGCTGTGAAGTGCATTAAAGCTACATGTAATAAAATTACGGCAACGACTAAGAAGCATGCCAAGGACAACAAAGATACTCTGTGAAAAAATTACGGTATACTGAAATTTGTCGGAGGGAAAACATTTACAACAACACTACTGCCCTAACAAAGCCCTTGAAGCGCAAAGACCTGAATGCTTGTGCTATACAAGGACTACTATCACAGCAGCATCCTCTGGAGAGAGAATTCACAACGAAGTTATTGGGCTATTAACATGCAAGACCACGTCGTACAAAAAACGTAGGACATCTTTGGTGTTTAAAAGCGGTCATTTACCGTGAAACATAGTGGGATGGAGAGAGACAGAATAGCGATAGGCTAGAGGAAAATGTTTCCTTCACTCTCTTTCGGCTTCGCGACACTCCACGAGGACGTGGGGGACGCTGAGCCTCTCACCACATCTACCTCTGTTTCTAGGTTCATTGCCAGTCAGTAGAAAAGTGTGAGTGAGTAGCGTATCTGTGTGGCTATTCTGGAACGAGAGAATAGGACATCAGTTTGTCGTGTTTTTTAACGCAGGGCCAGAAGCCTAACTTTGGCTTAATCAAATGGAGTTTATTAATTATTTCAGTGTCCTGCAGGCGTTGCCAGTGGCTTCACAGTTTTGTTCGAAAAAAATACTTGACATCTGTGGCAGGACAGCAGCGGAAGGACTAATAGCTTGCAATGTAACCGATGTGGCAATTTGGTCTGCTAGCACATTACCCTCAATGCATCAATGGCCAGAAACGCAGCATACCTTTATTGTCACATGTCTACGAGATGATTAAATATTGCACGCGTATAAGTAACCTCAATACCAGCAAGGTTGTTGTGTTTTATTAAGCACATTACTGTTTTTACGAGACCTCACGAATCCGTAAATATTATTGTTCTTCTAGTTTTAATTTCTATATGTGTTTAACTACACACAATGCTGCATAGGCTTCTGCAGTAAAGATACTTGTATGGGCGTTCAATACAACTGATTCAGAGAAAGAGGGACCAACAGCCGCTTAAGACACGCCAACATGCGACTTTTATGCATCGGTGTAGAAATTAGAAGAAGAGTTCTTCGATTGGAGTTCACGGAAATACATACGAATTTCGAGCTGTGGTGCGTATTTTATATCTTTTACAAAAGATATATGACATTCTGCCAGTTGCAGCTCACAAAGTGGTGGCTGCTTGGCTGGAGGTCTCAAGTGTTGTTCGAAGACTGGGCCATCCCTCGCACGCAGTGAAAAAGGCTGTGTCACAAAAGGTCGAT